>NW_005370150.1:698430-704623 GCF_000412655.1 Myotis brandtii
TTGGTTGTTGGGGGGGGGGGGGTATGCTTATTCTTTAAAGATATTTCCTGAAAATTCAAGAGTGTAAATGTGCATGCCTAAAGTCAAATTATAGGAAGAAAATCTGAAAAGTTTTCTACTTTTCTTTGTAAAAATTGACAAGAGCAAAGGACATAGACTATGATAAATATGATGCTACATCCATATTAGAGGAAATTGTGTATAGGGGTAAAACTTTCACATTATCTTAATATTGGTTATCATCATTGTTAATTGTCATTTTTTTTCCCTCTTAGGACACAATGCTTTATTGTAAAGTTTTTGGTAAAATAATTTCAAGCTTACTCAGGAAAGATGAAACTCTTATTTTTGTCTTCTAAAGATATATTTAATATTCGTAAGGGGGGAGAAGAAGCTAGTTTCTGAGATAATCTTGCATCGAACCTATCACTCTACTCCCATTTAAGATTAGGTTTAAGTTTGGGTGAGGATAGAAAAGGAATTCATGAAGAAAACAGTGAACTGTTAAAGTTCACTGAATATTTCAGAAGAAAAACACTATTTAGACTTCAGTTTGAATATGTTTTCAGCCAATCTTATGAGTATACACTTCCTGAAAATTTACTGAGCATTTAACACACTCTTTGGTTTGGAGTGAAAGAAAAATCCTGAAATAGGAATTTGATCCAGTACCCTCAATGTCAAGGTCAAGACTGGAATGTCTGGGGTAGGAGTTGTATGGTATACTGACCAGGTTACCTGCTCATCATTTGTGAAGTCATCCCAATCTCTGTTCATGGCATTCAGGCCTTTGCCTTCTCTACTGGTGGAGGAAAGTGCAAAAAAAAAAAAAAAAAACCCTTCTCCACAAACAAAAAAATCATACCCAAAGCAATTTGTAATTAGAAGCTATGAATAATTAACTGTCTGTTGATAAACATCAATAGATAACTTAAAATAGACTGCTTCAACTGTATCCAGGGAATCAAAATTTCTTTTAATCATCAGTTCTGAGCATTTCAATTTAAGGTTAATTTATTTAAACATTTAAAAATTCAGGCACTAAATACAAAAATGTTATAACATAAATAAGATGTGCCAAGACTTTATTTCTTTAAAAATAACAATAAACAAAATTCTAGAATTCAAAATGATTATGTATAATACCAAATTGACTGCCACCAAAAAACCTAGATCATTGCCCCTTCAAGAGAAGGAGGGTATTCATTACATTTCTAAATTCTTTACAATTCCTTATCTCCACCATTCTATTTACTGATTTGCAAGCTGGTTATTCATGCAGAGATTGGGCTCTCAATATTAAACAGCCCCCTAAGTTAGTAAAAGAAGTCTTAATTCTTTACCCACTCCAACCCCCCCAAATAGTAAGCAGTTTGTTTTTCATATAACTGTAAAAACTGTTTTTCCAAATGAGTTGCTTCACTAAAGATTGAATGGATTGTTAATATTTTATTACAAAGCAAACAACCATTTTTCATTGTTATTGATTTTAATGGAAACAATGCTCTTAACATCTTTGCCTACAAACCATGAACTTTAAAAATACACATTTTGCAAATGAATTTTCTTTCCATAATATAATTTCAGAACTGCTGCAGTTATTATACCACTATAAAAAGGTTATGAATAATTGTGAAAATTATGAATTGAACTATATACAGCAAAACAAATCAGACTTTGCCTTCCCAAATTTTAAATGGACTATGGTTTATTTTTTAAGAAGCACTTTAACCATAAGTAAGCAGGCTCAACTGGCCTTACTCATCACCACTGTTTCAGACATGCTTACTTTTGAAAATATATAGATACCTCGGTAGATGTGATAGGCAGATTAGGTAAGTCATAGATACAAACATATATAGGTATATGGGTAATCTCGCAATAGAATAGAAGGACATGCATCCTGCTGAGATGTTCATTTTTATGTAAGGTAATAAAAAAGTAAGGGACATAAAACTCATTAGGTTACCTCATGTTTATATATGTAGGGCAGGGATGATTAAATCCAGCTTCTCAGTCTTTGAAGTATAAGATTGAGATGTCATGGCCACTAACTGAATTGATCAGTAATATTTGATTTGCATGCCAAAAATTGGGGACAAGCACATTTAAACTCGCAGTTAAAGAACCATCTGAGCTAGAGATAAAGAAAGGAGGATCTTACCAGATGGAAAATGACACTGTAAATAATCCATACCACAGTAGAAAAATAATATAACAATTAAAAAAGGGATCTGAGTTATAAATACCAACAGACAAGATTCATTTGCTCGCATCTCCTCTTTTTAGGAGGCTGTTACAAAACAAGAGAAAGGAGTCAGTGGTTCAAAAATTGTAAATTTTGTTCTTTCAAAACAATAAAATTTAATGCTAAAGCAGTTATAATCAAAAGCTGTACAGAATTTGTTAGAAAACACTTATCCATAAATATTGTTCAGTTCCCGGCACTTGTAGCAATAATTAAATTACAACGATAAATATGGCATCAATGGGTATGTATTTACAAAAAAAAAAGTTATTACAAAAGGCAACTGTATACTAAATGTCACAATCTGTGTAGAGTAACATCACATCCTCATCCTGAAAAAACACTGACCAACAGTTTTGACCCCATTAGACAAAAATACATTCACAAGAGTAATGCTTTGAGAAAAAGTTCAAGACATAACAGGACTTTGGCACGGTTTAAGACTGTGAGAGTTTAAACAATCACCACTAAGGCGAAGAATCGGCTTAACATCACCACCACCAAGCCTTCTATAACTTCCTCTCAAAAAACAAGACAAGTGTTAAAATGAACTGAAGGAGTTTAGGGATGGGGTATGCAGACAGCATGAGAAAGGGGAGAAAAAGCAGTGAAAATATTTTTTTTCATCTTTCAAATGCCAAAACATGTTTCCTAATCCTGAGAAAGGGCATGCCTACTTTTGGATCTTACCCAGAAACCTTCCTAGACAATTACAATGAACAAGATGTAGCCCTATATATGGCCTCTTGCCTTAAAACTCCATTTCCATTTGATTGGCCTCAGTTTTCTTTTTAAAATGCATTTGGTCCATTTTATGGTTAACAGGGTTTGTGTTTGTCCTCAGACGTACCATTCGTTAAAATTGGGAGGAAGTCCAGGGTTGTGGCTGGTGCTAGTTTGAACTGCAGAAGGGGGTTTAGTGGTATCTTTACTGTTTGCAGAAGCTATAGCGGGTGGAGTGGAAGATTCATAGCCTGAACTGGCAGCAGGGGAGGAATCTGACCCTTGAGATTCATGAACCTAAAATTAACATGTATATATTATAATGAATATAATTCCAACCGGCATTGTGCAAGTATATACAAGACCAGAATTCAAGCACAGTACGAGCAAGACCGCCCAGTGTCCCACTTAAAAGAGAAACGCTGCTGATTTTGTTGGCTTGATTTTAATTTCTATATTACCGATGTCTAGAAACCCCGGAGTTGCTCACCAACACTTTTATTCCTAATATTGGCATGTGGAAAAGGGACAAAGCGCTGTATTATTCATACTCCTTCAAAGGTGCTTTCTCCGCGGATGGAGTGGGATAAGCACTTGGTCTTTGGGGCCACATAAAATACTCCGGGCGCAGATTTCACCAAGCCCAGTTTGGCTTGGGAAAGCAGGTACAGAGAAAGGTGGCTCAGGCGCCCTAGGCGCTGCAAGGTCTCAGACAACTTCATGGAAATCAGACCTCGCTTCTGGGCACTATTGTTTTATGGAAAGCCGGAGAGCCAATGAACCACCCACCCCCGGGTTCGGCGCCGGCACTCTAGTTTCCCACTGCGGGCTGAGCCGGGAAGAGGCGACCGCCGCAACCTCAAGCCCTGGCGAGCTCGTTTAGAGCTTCCCAGTAAAAAAAAGCTGCCCCCCTCCCTCCCCCTCCCCACATTTCTCTCCCCCGCCCCCTCCAGGTTCCTAAAAATGGGTTCAAGGTGTCACCGCTGGAGCAAATGGGATTTAACGTGGAGGATACAGGGTTGGCATCGCGGGCGCTTCCATTCCGCGGCCGGGTATCGGGCCTAGTGTTTATAAACCACCGACCGCTAATAAAGAGGTAATTACCTTCATGTGCTTTCGCAGGGAGCTAGGGTGCGTGTAGGACTTGTCGCACACTTTGCAGATATAGGGCTTGTCCGAGGTGTGCACGTGCATGTGCTTCTTGCGGTCGCTGCTGTTGGCAAAGCGCCTGTCACATCCTTCAAATTCACATTTGAAAGGTTTCTCACCTGCAAAAGGTAAAAATGCAAAGGGGGGGAAATATGGTCAGGGCCTGGAGCTTCCTGGAGCGGAGCAGCGGGAGACGGAGCGCCCCGCGATCTTCCAGGAGAGGGAGCGGCTGTAGCATCTCTTTTCCCTGGAGAAAAACGGAGAGTGCTGGTTAAGCCTACTGGTTTGGGAGTGGTGCGCGGGGTGGGGCAGGGCTGGCCCAGAACTTGCGGATCCCTTTGTTCTCGCTCAGGATAGGAAATCACCAGGCTCCTCCAAAGTTTCCCCCTAAGTTGTGGTTCCACCCTACCCAGCCCAGGGTTCCCAACGCGCAGCCACATTCTGCCACTGCCTAGTGGATGTAACCAATCCCGGGCGGCACAATGAACCGGGACGGACAATCCCATTTAGTTCCTTCTTTGTACCTGTTAATTTGCCTTTTTCAAATGCAGCGATTTTGCTAAACTCAGTATTAAAAAGCTTGGTTCGTCGTACTTAACGTTCAAAAAGAAAACTATATAAATCCAGGGACTCCAGACAGTTTACAAGATGTTCTGAGCAAGCCACGAAACTGTGATGCCTTTTCTACGTTAGCTTTCCTCCCGTAGGACTGAATTGAACCTGGAACTCCAAATAAAAATAGTTTGACAAAAGTATCAGTCATTTAATTAGGAGATGTGCCAATCACGGGTAAAAAAGAGCGGAAGTAACCGAAAGTTAGCTTTCATTAGCATTTCTATGGTTGCTTTTCCCAAATGTGTGCCGAAAGCTAAATCGCTTGTAAGCAATAGGCTCTCAACACATTCGTAGTCCCTTCCTAGTAACCCAGAAAGGGAGACAAAAAGAGGCGGCGCCAGTTTGTCCCTGGACGGGAGAAGGTTCCAATTAGTTCCAAAGACCAGAGTCCTCAGCCCGGGAAGTTAGAAGTAGGCAAAAGCGCCGCGGGGCGTGAAAGGCGGGCGAGAGATGGAGGGACACTGACAATCCTTCCTTTCCCAAAGACCCTGGAGGGGCGCCGCCCCTCTATCTGGCCATCACCCCTCTCGCTGTACATCGGCTCCATGGCACAGTGTAGCGATGAATCCCGCGTCCGCCTCCCTTTATCCTTACCTGTATGGGTCCTCTTGTGGATCTTGAGGTTCTCGGAGCGGGCAAAGATTTTTCCGCAGCCTGGGAAGGGGCATGGGAAGGGCTTCTCGCCCGTGTGCACTCGAATGTGGTTGACCAGTTTGTACTTCGCCTTGAAGGACTTGCCCTCGCGGGGACACTCCTCCCAGTAGCAGACGTGGTTGTTCTGCTCCGGGCCCCCCACATGCTCCATGGTGACATGTGTCACCAGCTCGTGCATGGTGCTGAAGGTCCGGTCGCAGCTCTTCTTGGGCCGGTTTAGCTGAGCTTCGTCGACCCACTTGCACGACAGCTCCTGCTTGATGGGCTGCCGCATATAACGGAAGAAGGCGCCAGGCCCGTGGTGGGCCGCCACGTTCACGCCCATGTTCATGTTCATGGGGCTGTAGTTAGGGAACTGCGCGCCGGCCGTGTAGGGGTCCGTGCGCGGGCTGGCTACCGTGCGGTACGGGTCCGCACGGCCAAACAGCTCCCCTCGCAGCCCTAGGTGGACCTGATTGTTGTCCATGTGCCCGGTAGGCGACGGGTGCCCGGTGGTCTGCTCATGCAGCCCAGGGAAGAGCAGGTAACTTGATGGTTCGGGAATGCCAGCTGGAGCGTGCAGACCGCTCGCGGAACCAGCGAAGAGCGCGTGCTGCCCGCCACCCGAGGCAGCCTCACAGAGCCCGGAGCTGCGCTGGCGGAACAGAAAGTCACGCGTGGAATTGAAGGCGGCGGAGGCGGCACCGCCATAGCTGGGCACCTGGCTGGTGTGGTGATGGTGGTGGTGGTGGTGGTGGTGGTGATGGCCCAGGGCGTTGGCGTAACCCGAACCCTGTGGCATGAATGCAGAACTCTGGCCAGAAG
>NW_005370150.1:704767-705615 GCF_000412655.1 Myotis brandtii
GGCATCTCGTGGTGGCGCGGCGCGCCGAAGCTGCCCACTCCCAGCCCGGGGAACTGTGGGCCTCCGTCCAGGAGCATCGTCATGGGTGGGGGGCGTTCTGGGCACTGGCGATCCGGCTGCAATGAGCGACGGTGCGGGCAAAGGAGATCTCCGAAGTGCTGTAGTCGGAGAGGGGTGGCGGCAGTTGGACACAGCCGGGAGACCCCCAAGGCAGTACCAGGGGCTGCAACTTTCCGTCGCTGCGAGTCTCCTGCAGAAGGATAGGAGGAAGGGAAGTAGTAGAAAGAGCTGGAGTGGGGAGGAGGGGGGAGGGGAAGTGAGGAGAAAGATTCTGGGACTAGATCTGGTTTAACAAACTAACTGGCGCGCACAAAGAAAAATAAGCAAAATAACAAGTGGAGGGCGGAGTTTTCTAATCCTGTCCCAGGCACCCCTCCTCTCCCAGAGAGCACAACCGAGGGGCCAGGAGGCTCCCTCCACACGGGCCTCCGGGCTGGGCTGCGCTAAATAGCAGAGCCAGCTCACGGCCAGCGGGCAGGAGGCAGGTTCGGTCCGCACTGCTCGCTGCGCGAGTCCCAGCCTCTTCGCCTCCAGAGTAATGTCCTTGGACTGATAAAGTCAATCACTCACTCCTTTCACATAAACCGAGCGGGAGGCCGTGAGGCGCGCGCCAATGGGGAACCAGCTAGCGCCCGGTCACCTGACCCCCGGCCCTGCAGTCCATTGGCCGCCGCCACACTGATTGGCAGCGCAGAGTTTGGAACATGGCAGCCTCCTCCAAGCGACGGCCTCTGATTGGGCCATGGCCCGGCGCTTGGCAGGTGAGGTGGCTGCGGCCGGGCGCCCGC
>NW_005370150.1:705652-716258 GCF_000412655.1 Myotis brandtii
CGTGCAAGCACCCCTCTCGTGCGCAGTACCCGCTTTGACCAAATGAACTCTTTGCCCCTCGAGGATTGTTGCTCCGTCGGAGCTGTGCCTCACCAACCCGAGATTGTGCCTCCTCATAGGCCGCAGGGCGCCTATCCCGAGGCGCGCGCAGCAGTTCCACGCTCAAGGCCCACTAGCTGCTCCCTCCCCACACACCACTATGGGCTTTGAAGGTCTAGAGACTCCGGACTGAGGCTGGCCAGCTCGCCGTCAGTGCGCTGAGCTGCTGCTGCCTGTTCGATACCCAAACAAGGAGAAACGATTGCAATTACAACTGATTCTCTTCCCTCTGAACCTAGCGTTGAGTCTTTAGTTTGTGCTTAATGGCCATATTTGCCACTCCCCCCCACTTCCCCCACGACACACCAGACAAACACGGCAAACACATATAACACAAACACACGCACACAGCCGGAAACATGCACGCAACACAGTAAACACGAACACACCACAGTAAACACACACACAACTAAACAGTAAGCACACAACCCAGTAAAACAACAAACTACACACAACAAAGTAAATACACGCATTTAACACAGCAAATGCACACACAAATGTTAAATATGCACAGAATACATTTAGCCGATGTACACAAAACATGTACACAAGAAAGAAAATACACACATTGCAAAGTCATTGCAGTTCTCAAACCACAGGACTAATTAGCTTCGAATTCTCAACATTTTCAAAAGCAAAAGTTGGGGGCCAGAATGAAGACTGTGAGGTAAAATTTTACCCCCTCGGAACAGCTAAGACTTTGCTCTCTTTTACTCCTACCCGGAGCAGCAAGTGGACTTCTTACCCCTTAAGAATTTACTTTCCAGGATTGTGTGTGGGATCACTACCCCCTCCTGTCTGGTGCAAGGTCTTTCTGGACATAATGACCAGTTCAGACAAGGCTATAAATCCACTCTTTTTTTTTTTTTTTTTTTTTTTTTTTGTCTGGCAGGGCATTTGCAAAGAATGCAGGAGAGTGAGAGTGGAAAGAAAAGGCCGAGAAAACGATGGCTGTGATTGTCACATCCCTAACAGGGCCAAGCCCCAAAGTCTGAACCTTGAGGCTGCCTCACAGCCTGGCCGCCATCTCTCTGTAGGAAACAACATCTGATCAAGTTCAGAGGCGTTTAGAGAGACTGCCTCAAGCCGCGCTTTATAAACTGCAGCCTTTCACTTCCTGCCCCCCAATCCGCCTGGCCTGGCCAACACTTCACCTTTCTTAGCCCGTTTGCTGGGGGAGACCTTGCTGGTTGCACACGTACCATAGTCACCCCTTCTCATCAAACTCGCCCCAGTTCTCCCTCTACATCCAGAGCTCTCTCCTTAGGTTGGAAGGTGAGTTCACTGCTAACTGAAATTATTACGTTTACTGAGAATTGGCGCTCAGCAGAGGGTTTCTTTGGGTGGGGAGAGGGAGGGGGGGTTCACAGAAGAACAAATACGCTTAAATCATGCAAATGAATTCCCTGGAGGCAGTTTTACAAAAAGGAAGAGTTGCTTTTCTTTCTTTTTCTCCTTTCTTTTCACTTCCCCCTTTATATTCTCCCTTCCTTTACCTTCCTTCACCTCCCGTCTACCCCCGTGAACCCTGGGACGGTGGTTGGCTTGAAAAAGTATGAATTTCTTCACAGTGTCAATCCTGAGGAGAGCGTTTCTCAAGGCTCGGGGCCGGGAGGCGGTGGCTGTCGAGTCCTAGCTGGCCCAAGGGTTTCCGGGGAGCCCTGCCTGGTATCCCGAGAACCAGGGGCCTTGCGCGTTTTGGGAGTCAGGGCGGGCAGTCAGACGAAGAAAGAGGGGGATGAGAAAAGAGGGCGGCCCACGGAGCCCAACTTGCTCCTTTGTTGGGAGGGGTCCCGAGCGCTATGCAGGGGGATGTTGCCGCCGCAGACCTACCGGGTGCCCAGTGTCCGTTTTGATATGGCCACATTCCGATAATTAATTGCTTCCAACACGTGCTCTGTAGTCACTGGAACAAAAAAAGGCATAATTCAATTAGATCATCAACCAAGAAGTGGGGAGGGGAGATGCTTGTTAAGGGGCCGATCTGAGGCAGTTCAGCCAGGCCAAAACCCCGGGCGGGGAGCCCTTCCAGGGGCAGCCCGATCCAGCCAGAGGGTGCTATCCTGAGGGGGTGTCATCGCTCCGTGGGTCGCAGCGACCCCAGATGCCCCTAAAAGGACGAGTCGGGTGGCTTTGTGAACAGTAAGGCAGAGGCAGGCCATTTGGAATTCTATTTCGGTTGGTTAGGGTGGAGATTTCCTTTGGGGGGAGGGAGAACCCTGACCCTTGAAACACGATAGAAAGCGAAATATCTCCAGATACAGCAAGTTATCACATGTGAAAACAAAGCAGCTGCCCGCAAACCACTCCCCTGAGTCAAGAATAACAATGGGAAGTTTTCCTGATTACCTGCATCCCCCACCCGTTACTCGATTTTCGGAGGAGACCCTAAGAACAACTTCGGGGGACGGGGGGCTTTAGGGAGCTGAATCTGAGAGCAGATTGGTGCCTGAAAGAGGAGAGCACAGAAAAGTTTTTTCCTGCACACAAGCTGGAGCAAGGCAGAAGAGCGCTCCAGTTTCTTCGTTTCTCAGGTGGGGAAAAGACTCACTGGGCTGGGCTGGGCTGGGCAGAGCTGGGCAGCTTGAACCCAGGGGTCCTGGTTCTTATTTTATGCTATAACCACGCTCTCTTGGCAGCGTTGGCATACTGGGGTTTACATGTGTATTAGGCGGGGTAAATTAACCAATAAATCTGTTTTATGCGTCCCTCAGTTGTATGTGGTCTGGTCTAAATATCCACGTCTGTATGGATAGGAAATAGAATGGGATCTTTCCCTCACAGTGAGTTCAAACAGTAAATAGGAAAAAAAAGAGATTTATTTTCATGCCCAAATCTGAAGCAATAATAAAATCAGAGAAACTGAACACTGACAAATAAGCAAAGCTTTTCAGCCCGAATTTTGAGATTCATCTTGGAGAAGCCGGAGGGAAGCAGAACCACCAAAGCGGCAGGAGGGACGGTTTCTCTGTACAATCCAGTACCCCACTCTGCATCACTTTTCTCTTCACTCCAGCCTCCGAAAAACTAAAACACATTCAGCACGTTGTGTTGTCATGCAGGATTTCTTTCTAAACACATTTTCTGTGGCTGACATGAAATTATCCTAAATCGGAGACCTGGCAATTTTCTTTAAGTCCAAGGGAAACACTGCGGTCTTTTCTTCTGTTTTGTATTTAGAAAAGACTTGCAATCTAACACTTGCAACATTTTAAAGACCCTTTAAACCCAGCAAGCGGATTTCCGCTCTGCCAATGCTTCCTGATTTATTTCAATAAATGAATCTTTGAATCCAGGAAGGGAATTATTCCAAGACATTGAATTTGGTGCCTCTGCCTCCTCTTAGGGTAGCACAAAGTGTTTCTCGTTGAAACAGGTCCTTGAAACTCACCATTATTGCCATTTTTAAAAAATGATAAACCATACTTTCTTTACATAAATCCCCACCCTCTCTTCAGAGTCACAGATCCTTTTTAAAAGAAAAACTGCAAATCGCATTAAAAAATGAAAGGGGAAGAAAACTGGGAAAGGAATGCGTTTTTAACTCCTCTTTATTTTTATGCTAAGATAAAGCTCTTAATTGGTTTCAGGGGCTGAGCTGAACTCTCTCTGGAGCTCAGAGACCTTGGGACACACTCACCAACCGCTCATTTGGGCTCTAGGCTTTATCTACTACAGAGTTTTCACCATAATCCTACCATTTGACAAATATTTTATAAGTTCTAAATACCTTTAAAATTCAATATAGAATAAACAAATATGTATTGTTAATCAACTTTTTTAAAAAAAGTCTGTTTGGGAGGGCTCAATCGGGAAAAAAGGAGACGTGTAATACTTTAAATAATTTTTCAAAAAGTCTGTTTTGCCTTTGTCCTCTGCAGTCCAAGGCATATCGCTGCCCAATGTATATGAAGTAAATAAGGTTAAATCTGGAGAAGAAAGGCAGGGGGTTGAACTAGAGTTACCAGAATCAAGTTTGGGATTATGAAGAGAGACCGGGAAACACAGGAAATTGAGTGAAACCCTAGGAGGTGGACAGAGCTCAGTAGCCAGCCAAGTCTGGGTGCCAGGCTCATGGTGAGGTGTGGTCCTGGCCAGCCAGGTCCTGCTACTAGTGAGTACCTTTACTACTTTGGGAGTGCCTAGATGTTAGCCTCCAGGGTCTAAAGAATACTGGCAGTGGCTCTGGGTACCAGAAGTCACAATGGAAGAGGGCTTCCCTTTCCTTTAGGACCAGAACCCCTTTTAGGTGGAGATTGCCCAGGCAAGGAGAGAGGAAGATCCAGGTAGAGAAAGAAATATGCAATCATGCATTCGATTTGTGTTTATAAGTTCTTCCCCAGTGACCTGAATAGATGGGGTAAGGAGAATGGATTTGGGGTGTGAAGCTTGCCTAACATTCTGTATCACACATTTACCCAGGACCCCAAGTTCCATCAAGCTGCAAAATGCTCCATTAGTTCTAAAATGTAAATTACTTCGGCTCCAAAACAATTGGAGAGAAACATTTGACACTCCTGAGGTACTTGCTCATTCAATTCTCTGCCCTGAGACAGGATCTTGCTCCCCAAATTATCTCTGGACCACATAATGGTTCCTGGCAGTGACTCTTATCCTTGCTGCCTAGGTTTGGGACCCCTTCCAGCCATTTGTTGTCAAGCTCCATTTCCCTGGTTTGGGCCTATTCCACCATTCCCTCTTCTTCCTCCCTTCCTCTCTGGGGCAGAGACTACATTACCTGAATTCTCTTCTCTTTTGTCCAAACTGAGAATGAGAATTCCACCTAAAATATGCCATCCCCAGCCCTTTCAACTCCCAAGGAACATTTTGTAATTTGTTTTTGCCTTTGGTTTGGAGTCACTCATTTAGTTCTTTCCTAGTTGAGGGATGGGAAGGAAGGTCTTTCATATTAAAACAAAGCATGTATGCCTCCCTTTCCCCCTTTTTCTTTCCTCTACTCTACCCAAACAAGTCAGAATGGAGGTGAATTAGAGTAACCTCTAGTTTGAATGTGCTTTGACAATATCAAGCCAAATCTGGCACATAGCCTATTATATTTGTATGACTCCAGGAGCCAAGAATGTGTATGTGTTTTAATCTTTAAAGGGTTAGAAGTAGAAAAAGAAGGAGGAGAAGGAAGGGGTGGGGGAGTTTATGCTACAGAGATTTAATGTGTCCCACAAAGCCTAAAATATTTTCTATTTGACCCTTTACAGAAAAAGTTTGTCAACCTCTTGACTAGGATTGGACTGCAGCCTTAGCAGAGGCTAGGCATTCTTAACTGGTGGGTTTTATCCACCATCGCTCTCCTATTTTTCAAGCTTCATTATGTATGACAATTTTTTTCAGTCTCACTACTCAATTATTTCTGAGGATAACTTTGGCTTTGAAGAAAGGCAAAAAGTAAAGAATCAAGGGAGGATGAAGATGTGGGAGAAAGAAGGGACAAGGAGAGAAAAGAAAAGGAGTTGTGAATATCTCAATCTGTGACTAGGAGACCTCTGACCCTGAAAGTGGTTTTATTGTCTTTCTTATTTGGCTACAGATACATAGTTTATTGACCCTTTCTGCATAACCGAGACCTGAGGGACACTTCCAGGGCCAAACCAAGCAAGGCATTTGAGTCCAGGCTAAGGAGGATGGGCAGCCTGCCTCCAGGAAGCCCAAGGGAAGTGACCACAATTATCCAGGCCCAAGAGTGGACTCTTCCCCAATTCAACTGCTTCTCTTCAGTGAGGGCCTACAGTTCACCCATCTCATTCTCTCCCAGAAACACTCCTCTTCCTTTTTCCCACAGATAAATGCCATCAGCCATTATATTTGGACAAGGGTTTTAGGATCCCTACCTAAATGCCCCTCCTTTAAACTATAAGAGTAGGTTAATATAAAGATCCCAGTGTGTTCCCATCAACCCACTTGGCCAGCTACTGCCTTTGCTTATCCTTTAGGTCTGCCTCCCACTCTTTCCTCCAGAACTCTGGCCCTATCAGGAATTTCTCTTTAAGGTTATATTTCCCCCTGCCTTCAACCCTTGGCCCCTCAGATTTAGCTTTGGTAGATTACACTTCACCTAGGGTTTTCCACAAGTGCCATTTATGCAAAACCAGCTTGGGGACCAGGTCACACCAGCAAGGCCAACAAAAGAAGGCAAGCCCAAGAAAGGTCTGGGTGATATTCCTGTTCCAGTTCAGTGAGGGTGCCATTTCTTTTCAAGAGAGCTAGGAACCATCTTGGTGAAAATGTTGTGGAGGACATGAATTTAAAGGGAGCCCCCTCCTGGCACAGCCTACAGAAACCTTCAGCTCTTGGAAGGCAGTAGAACTCAGGAATTATCACCTTTTGGTGTTGTCCCACCTCCTAGGGTCCTGCCTCTCCCTCAGAACAGGCCCTTAACCTCTTGAAGGAAGCTCTACCAACTATAAGGTCTGGTACACTGGAGACGTTGAGGACCCATTCAGTGGGAACCTTGAAGTCCAACACAATGCAGGTTGAAGTCCAGTGTATTAATCTTTTGCCACCCCATCAAAACCAGAAGTTGGGGTCTTCCCTGTGTATCCTTTCCTAATTTGTTCAGCCTTTGTGCATCCAAGGACACCTTCCCTTCCTCCCATAGTCCAAGTTCCACACTGAAAATCTGGCCCCTAAACTTCTGTGCTTTGCCCTCTCTCCCCTTGTCTCTCATTTAACAGACAGTCCTTCAAGTATCAAAGAGCCTGATTTGAGCGAGAACACCCTAGATGGGCCCTTGAGGACAGGCAACAGGAGTTCTTGAAGCCTGTGGTCTCTGCTCAGCCTTGTTTTTCTCTTGACCTCAACACAATGGCTTCAGTCAATTCCAGCTATGCAGAAGCCCCTCTGCAGGCATCTAAGGCTAAAGGTCAAGTTTTCCTCAGGACCAAGGGCCTCTTGAAGCACATCTTATCAGGAAACATGTTTTTCCTCTTCTGTTTCCCCACCCCATCACAAATTCCTCAATAGAGGTTCTTATCTATCTGCCTATTAAATGAAGGGGGGAAAAAGCCTAGAATGCCCTTTCCCCACTGCTTCAGTACTAGGCCAAACCTACTTAATTTCAATGGCCTTAAGAACACTCCAGAAGACCCCTCTACTCCCATAACCTAGATACCCCTTTTCCACTTTACAAAAAGCTCACAATTTTTTATCTCTTACCGTTCCCTCCTTCTTCCTGAAGTAGCCTTTAGTCTCTAAGTATTTATGAAGCCACGGTAGCCTCCACTGCCATCTCAGGGGTTTATATACCCCTTAATCACTGACATTGCTACCCATTTGTCTGTCCTCCTGAGTCTGCAAAACACCCCCTAGAAGTGGAGGAGGACCCTTTTCATTTATGCACATTTAAAAGCTCTAAATTCAGCCTGCTCATTTTTATTTGTGGTCCTCAATTAGATAATTAAATTGCAATGTCTAATTTTCTTTTTCAGATGTCACACTTCAAATTTGGGAGATTTGCCTACCTTCTCCCCTAGAAGCAAGAGAGTTTCTAACCCTGGGAACCCTGGCTCCAAATTGGGATCTCCTGAAAAATATTTGAAATATTCAGGTGCCAAGATCTACCCCAGAGCTTCTGACTCACTTGGTCTAGGGAGGGGTGCCGTATTACTATATTTAAAAGCTCTTCAGGTGATTTTAATAAGGGAATTGCTAACCTAGAATAGGTCAACATCTGGAGCCCCTGTACTCCCACTCTGCAGTCTTTCCAGGCTTACATTATTAACCCTGGCATCACTACCCAAGTCTAAGATACACCAACTTGGTATGCTCTGAGATTAAACTTTGGGTCCCGCCCTAGCCGCTTTGGCTCAGTGGATATAGTTGTCAGCCTGCAGACTGAAAGATCCCGGGTTCAATTCAGGTCAAGGGCACATGTCCAGGTTGCTGGCTTGATCCCCAGTAGAGGGCATGCAGGAGGCAGCCAATCAATGATTATCTCTCGTCATTGATGTTTCTATCTCTCTCTCTCCCTTCCTCTCTGAAATCAATAAAAATATATTTTAAAAAACCTTTGGGTCCCCACTCCAAACTGCTATCCTTACCTGTTCCCTTTGCCAGCTAGTTGTTCACATGAAGAAAAACTTCACCTTCAACTCCTGCCTTCTCTGCATTCTATGCCTTTGCCATGTCCTGGTCTGAGATGGAAGGAACCAAGAGCTTCTGGTCAATAAATGGTTTGTTCCTGGGCCTTGTCCCATTTGTTTTTATTTCAACTAAAAATATGCACATTTGCTATTATAGAACAAAATTTCCACTGGACAACAGTGAGGGATGGAGCCACTTGAAGGAAAAGGCTGTTCCAACACCACTTATCTCCATCTTACTCAGTCTAGTCTTGATCTCCTTCCAGAAAAAAGTGAGAAAGGAATGAAAATGGGAAGGCATTTCCTCTCACTTGGAATTGCCCCCTAGGAATATGTTTTTTGCTGCTTCCCTCCCACCCTAGGTGGACTCCCAGGACTGGTGAGGGGGGACCTTATACCTCTCAGGTTCTGGTTAGTTACAAGGAACAGAGCTGTCCAGAGATCATACAATTTGGTTCAGGCTCCAGAGACATCTCTCTGAATTTGTGGAAGGCAGAAAGAGATGGGGGCAAAATGAACCTGCAGAGTGATTTGAAACTTAACCTGTTTTTTCTTAGCAAAGCATTTTTTATTTATAAGACCAATACATTAGCTGATTTCCTCTATTCAAAACATAATTATAGTTTGCCTGATACATTCAAGACACTGTGTTAGGTATTGTGGAGGAGATATGAGTAAATAATACCATGACTGAGTCATGCACATAACCTACAAACATATTAACACCGGTAAAACAAATGCTATGATTTGAAGTGTTAGAATAAATCTTTCATGAATATTATATTGATTACTTGAATGTTTAGGGTAACGATCAGAGCTTCTTTATCATTTTTCAAAACATGACGCTTGGTTATATCTTTTATAATCCAGATATGTTACCGGAGTTTACTGGGATAAATACCCAAATGAAACTTTTACAGAACAGTTTATCTTTTCATGGTCAAGAAAAAAACCAACTTGAGTTCATTATTTTCCTAATCTGGGGAGTGGCTTCTTCCATCTTATTCTTCTTTTGTCCTCTTCTGCAATGTATAGTCTTCCAGATCAAGGACTCCATTTAATATTGCTTATATTCTCACCCTTTAAAGCATTTTTAAAGATCACTAGGTAACAATTTGAAGCTTATTATTCTTCTTAATTTCACAATTCCATATCTCCCTAAATATACATACACAGAGAAGGCTAGCTATGGGAGAGTGATTTATATCTCAGTTCCATATATGAGCTTCATTTCTTGAGCTATGTTGTCATTCTGTAGCTGTGGTAGTTTAAAAATCATTATTTTGAGTGTAATGCTCAGAAAACTTGGGAGACAAACTGCTCCAGAAGCTGGCTTGGCACTACTCTACCAGTCATCATATATTATTTAATTCTGTTGATTGTTTTTATAATGTAGGTCCACCACAAATAATTTAATGAAAGACAAAGAGACTTTAAAGGAAAATAAAATGGAGAAAACATATTGTGCTTATACTCTGTCATATTAATTTTTTGAAATCTGATTTCTAGCAACATATTAAATGAATTATTTTGGTTATTATACGATAATCTTTGCAGTTGTTTTAAAAGTTCCACCCAACATATATGCTGCTTATGTGTACTATTACATGGAGAGTGTGTACACAATTTTAAAAGAAGTCCTATTAATAAAGAACATAAATTTCATACATTTACACAAGTTCCAATATTTTCACTTCAATACTTAAAAATATTTGGTGGGAGAAGTAATGGATCTTCTCCTTTCCCCAAGAGAGGCAACACTGCAAACCTCTTTGCCTAATAAAACAGGCTGCACAGATATTCGCAGCTCAGCCTGCTTTCTGTCTCATCTCCTTGAATGGAAAGGTGTCAGAAGGACGTTTTCCTCTTAGCAGAAGATAGAAAGGAGGCATCCCAGTCATGTGGGGGCTGCCCTCATCTCCATCCTCCCACCAGGCACCAGGCTGAAACTCTTGATTTTCATTCCTGGTTTCAGTAGAAGGAACAAATTTGGACAGGAGGGGAAGTCTTAGGGCCAGTCCATCTATTTTGTGGATTGTGTTCTGGGGTTTGTCTAGAAAGCCAAATCTGTACCGTGTGTGTGTGTGTGTGTGTGTGTGTGTGTGTGTGTGTGTAAATTAGGCCTTGCTTACACCACATCCTACCATTATTTCTCCCTAGCCTTCCTTGAGGCGCCACTTATGACAGCGCCTGAGGAGCCCGCGCTTTCAGTGAGCGGATGCTGGCGAAGTCTCTTCCTGTTGGTTAGGAATCAGAGGGTCCTTATTTTGGGGCCTAGGGAGGGAGAAGTAGCGGAAGTCGAAACCGAAAGCCAGTGAGTGGACAGAGACACCAGAGCTCATCTGGTGCCTATCGTTCCCCGGCCCCAGCCTGGAGACCAGAGAGGGCCTGGGGAGCAGGAACGTGGGCTG
>NW_005370150.1:716329-719659 GCF_000412655.1 Myotis brandtii
TTATATTCGGTTCCCTGGAGGGAGAAACCTCCTCCCCTTCTTCTCCTCTTCTTCCCCTCCCTCTTCTCTGCCTCCTTGAGACGCTGGCGTCCCGTCGCTTCCCGAAACACCAAAGCCTCAGCCTGCTGATTATGGCCCAGAGAACACGGAGGCCTGCAGCTCCGCTTTAGGGTCGGGCAGACCTTCCGTTTCCCCTAAAGGGAACCAAGAGGCGCAGCGTCTCGCCTCCCTTCCTGGCCCGCCGCTGCTCAAGAGGGGCTGTTTAATTAAAGGGGAACCTGCAATGTATACCTCAGATAAAAGCAACTCGCAGAATAAACTAATTAAAACATTGTGTTTGCAACACATTTTATTTCTCTCCCCCCCCCTTTTTTTAATCTTTGCTGTGTTTTAAAGAAATGTCATCGCACCATAAAGCAAGCCGTGAAACGCTATTTCCTTATAGTTTGCGGCGCTTTTCAAAGGCTAGTGTGATATATTTTAGAAAAGGGATCCTGCTGTGAAAGCTTGCGTGTCTTCCCTTTACCAAACTAAGCTCTTGTCAATCACACGGAGCCCGGTCCAATCACTGAGATCCTTTTTGGAAAGCAGCTCATCCCGCTGTGCTTTTATACCGCGCTCCGCAGCCTGTTTTGATGCATTTTTACCAGCACGTCCAGGGAAATGAATGATGAGGCCTCGGACAGTGCAGGCCTAGCTTCCTGAGCTCTCACTCAGCCTTAACCGGGCGCCGCTGTATTGTGCGCTGCCCACGCTTTATCACTTGGTGGGCACTTCGCTGGGGTATCCCAAAGTCAACTCGGGTCAATGCCGGGGACCTGACTTTTCATGGCCGCGCGATTGCTTCCAGCCAGCAGCCACTGGCCTGGATCGACTCAGTAGCCGCACTCCTGGCCAGTCTGCTCCGGTAAAGCAAGACCCAGAGCAGCCTGACGCTGCACCTTGACCATGGGGAGTCGTGGGGCCCCTCAGGATGCGCCTTCTCTCCAGGCGAGTGTTGAAGAAGAGTCAGGGCCATTCGATCCCAAGAAAGATGTGTCTCTATCTTGCTTTGCCAGGGTTTAGAATAGGGCGTGGGTTTCTAGCAAAGAGCAGCTTTCCCCCCTCCCCCCCCCCGTCCCAGCATACCCAGAGGTTGGGGGACTTCCCTAGCCTTCTAAGAAAGGTCTTTCTCCCCCAGAGGGGCCACAAAATGACATAGACCCCGGCAGGGCTTGCAGAACCGTAGTTCTGAAACAGAGGCCCAGCTAGAGATGCCCACTGGTAGGACCGAATCTACAATTCCCCAGTGGGGACAGTTACTGGCTTAATGGACCACAGAGCCTGGGGCTGGAATGGGTGGCCCTGAAAATCGAAGTATAAACAGCCTGTGCCCTCACCTTTCCTGGATGCAAGAAAAGGTTGGCAGGAGCCGCCCAGCTCCAAAGTCCCACAGATCTGCTCCCCCTCCCCCCGCCAATCCCTTCTCTTTAGTTAGCCTGCTTTAGGACTGAGGGAGCTCCACACCTGGAAGTTTTTGATTTTTACATTGGCTTCCCAGCTCTGGGAGGTGAGACAAGGGAGGAGGCATGTGGTCCTCCCTTCCACTGCTGGAATCCTTGCCTGCTTTTGTTTCCAGTTCCATTTCAAACCTGAACCAGAAGAGTGAGATTTGGCTAAGGTCTCAGGGGATGAGCACCTGCTTTAGGACTGAGGGAGCTCCACACCTGGAAGTTTTTGATTTTTACATTGGCTTCCCAGCTCTGGGAGGTGAGACAAGGGAGGAGGCATGTGGTCCTCCCTTCCACTGCTGGAATCCTTGCCTGCTTTTGTTTCCAGTTCCATTTCAAACCTGAACCAGAAGAGTGAGATTTGGCTAAGGTCTCAGGGGATGAGCACATGTGAGGTTTATGCGCTTGTAGAATAGACCAAATTCTGCATTTCAAAATTGTTATCCAATGTGATCCATCCATCCATTATGCCCCTCTGCTTTTCTCTGTCTCTGGCTCTCCCTTGCACACTAATACTTGCATTCCCTCATCTCTGATTACATGCACTCTCCCTGCTTGAATTCAATTTCCACAGTACTAGACACCGCCTCCCTCCAGCTTCCAGGCACAGTTCTTTCCATCTCTTGCCAATCACCTACTCTAGCAATCCCCAAAGGATGTATCATTTGTTGGTCGTGGGAGAGCCAAGGGTGAGGGGAGGGAAGAGATCAGCTCCCCAGAATTTTTGCTAATTTCCCAAGCTCTCTCTCATTGGAAGGGAAATTGTTGCCCACCCCGGTGCTTTCTCTGGGCTTTCTTCAGTCTGACCCTAAAACAAGGGAAGAAGAAACCACAAGCCTCCCTTACAGTCCGGCTTCTGGTTCCAGGTCCGTGAGGTTGGATGGGACGTTGATCAGCTGGAATCCTCACCCAACCCTGCGGTAAAGAGGAAAGTTGCTGTTGCCTGGTGCATCCAGGGAGGTTTGAGGAGTCTGCCTCAGGGAGCATGCCTCAGGCGCCCTCCCCTTCTGAGCTTTGTAAGAGAAAGGGTTGGGTTTTGCCACAGCCTTAGGTGAAGTTTGTAAGTAAAAAAGTGGCCCAATTGCAAGCTTGGGGGCCCTCAGGAACCTGCCCACTATGGCATACAGGGACTAGAGTTTTCACCAGCCTTGGTTTAACAAGTTGAAAGGGCTGAGATTTTGCTGTGTCTCCTGGACCACTGTGGTTTCAATCTCTGAGGGGCAGATCACACGGAAATTTCTGAAATGTTGGGAGCAATAAGGAGCCGAGAAAATTTTTGGTATACAGGTATTTCCAAATAAAAATCCTGAAATGGATTCTTTTGATGTGGAGAACTATTTTTTGTCTCCCTTAAACACGAGGTTATTGCCCTTTTAAAATATTGCATCGTGCTCTGGGGATAGGGGAAATCATTTACGTTTCTATTTCCAGGCACAAAGCAGTTCAAGTGTGAACTCGATGGCTGTAATAGGCGGTTATCCAACAGCCATGACAGGGAGATGAGCACTTACATGCTCCAGGGCAACATGTCACGGTCCTCTGGGAAAAGCTTGTGGCTACCAGAACCCTTCAGAGAGCCTGAACAAAAACTAGTGCCCCTTCTTTCCCCAGCCGGGGCTGCCTGCCACCCGGGGCCCAGACTGAACCTCTCTCCCACCCCACCCTACCTTCACGCGTCCCTTCTGGGCTCTCCACAACTGCTTAAGTACTTGACAAGTCCTTGCTGAGAGTTCCAGGGCCAAACCGGGAAACCCAGACCCAACCCAGGACTCTGCTCCATGCGTCAGCCTCGGCTAACGTTTACCGCGCTCTCTCCTGGGCTCGCAGAGGCCACCTGTGC
>NW_005370150.1:719729-730409 GCF_000412655.1 Myotis brandtii
CCGGAGGAGCGGCTGGCAAACAAGGCCTGAGGCCATGGAGCTAAGAAGATATACTGCTGCCCCGGGAGCGAGATGGCCTCCACTCTTTTGATCTAGATCTTCACTTGGAGGATGGGGAAGGTGTGGGTGTGACAATGTGTGTGAGATCTAACTTTGAAAGAAGGGACAGCCACACATCATTCAAATCGGAATTAGGAGCTGGCTTCCATCCTCACCTAGGCTCCTATAAATTGACTAACTTTGGGTTAATCTTGGCCCCTGTCCGGGCCTTAATTTCTCCCAATGTAAAAGGAAGGGTCCTTCTAGTTCATCCCATACAGTGCCTAATCTCTTGCGATAGACTAGGCCAAATGGATGAAATCTTGCCTGTCCATTTACTCCCCTCTCATAAGGTTTTCTAAAAACTTCCTTTGAGCCCAAGGGTCCTCTAAACGGACTTAATCTTCTACTCCCTCCTCTGTCCCTAGAGCCCTGCGAGCGGGATGCTTTTTACTCCATCAGCCAGAAGTTGTTGGGGACTTGGCAGTGCAGAGCCCCTCACCTCAGTTCCTGACCGCGGCGGTCCTGAAGGCCAGGAATTGCCACTCCGCAGCAGCAGGGGTGGAGTAGGGGCTCATTTGGTTCATTTGGCTGCGACAGGCCTTTCCTAGACTTCGTCCTAAAGGGGCTGACTGCACTCCCATTCTGGGGGACAAAGGGCCTCTTTGCTTCCGAGCTGCCTCTTCAAAAACAGGGCTTTGTAAGTTAGGGGATCATAAAAATAAAGCTATCCACGCTCCTGCTAAAAAGCCTCAGCGGATCCCATGCTGGGCCCAACCAGCTCCAGGCGGTCCAAGAGCGTGCAGAGGCACCCTTCCCGCTGGCTCTCCAATGCCGGGCCGAGATCGCTGTCTGGTTGTAAAATCACACTAGCGGAGCACACCAGACGCAAATAGCTCTTTCCCGCGCCTTGTGATCATTTCCTCGGTGGGATCTCTTCTGCCCCACACGCTAGAGAAAGACGATAGGGGAAGATTCCAGTGGGGTGATGCTGGTCTGGCACGGAATGCTCCCGAGTAGCCAGCCGTTCTGATCCTGCTCCGACTGCCATTTACCAGCCGGTGTCTTCTCTTTTCACTTTCACCTGACTCAGCGCAGCACATTGCATTCCTGGCCAAGAGGCAGGTGGGAGGAACGTGTCCCTTGCTCTCTGCCCTGGTCCAGGATCAGGAACAAGCAAGCCTAGATCGAGAACATCCCTCCTCCCACCGCCCCCAATCTGGCTCCTCTCTGCCAGTCTGGCCACGATAAAGACATCCTCTGGTTCAGCCTGTTTGCCAGTGCACGGACTGGTCCTTCTGCCTTTGCATTTGTAATTTGTTTAGACTTCCATGTCAAATAGTTTTCCCCTATTAATATCTGCTTCCAGCCAGATGAAAGTTGCCTCCACCCCTCATCTTCCCCACCTCACCTTGTACTTTCTAGTCATTTAGAAAATGACTTCACAACTTTGCAAGAAATAAGGCGTTCAGAGTGCTCCCAGAAAGTAGGGAAACAGCGATTTATTTAGCAACTATTAAATATAAGGTGCTGAATGTAAATCTTCTCAAGAAAACCCCTCCACAAATTTATCTCCCATTTTACATATAAGGAAACAGGCACAAGACTGAAGTGTGATGCTTTCAAGTTTTCAGAATCTAGCAGTCCCTTTCATCTCCCCCGACCCCCAACTCCACCTAAATATGAAGCCTCCTCTCTCAAACCGGGTTGGCAGTCTCTAACCTCTTCTTTACCTCTTGAGGCTAGAAAGAAAGTGCCAAAATTAGAGGAGAGGCTTTGGGTGGGAGAAACAATTGCCCACCTTTTCTGGCCTCAGCAATTGCCTGGCATGAGGTTCAAGATCTGGAGTCCAGTCTAGACTGCTGTGGTCCTTGGAGACTTCATGTAGCATCTGTGTTTCTTCCTCATCTTTAAATTGAGGAGAATGATAATCCCCTATGCCTATATGGGTCGATGTCAGAATCAGAGGAGAAAATGTCTAATACTGCTAAGTACAATGCAATGTTGAAATTAGCTCACTTTAGAGGGCTAATGCAGGATTTGGGGGTCCTTGTCCACCTGGGATGCTGGGCTTCATGCCAGTAGCCTCCATCTCCAGAGGCGAGCTTTCAGAGACTGCAGCTGGTAAATCCCCTGACTTATCTAGGAGCTGTCTCTAGAGCTTGACTCCATATGGTTGGGATCATGCTGGGGCACACAGAGTCTGTGGGAGAGTTTCAGGGAACACTGGTAACTGAGGCTTTTTTGGAAAATGCCTTGAGTTCCAGAGCATCCTGCTACTCCGTTTGGTATTTCAAACTCACTTGGGGCTAAATCCAGTTTGGGTCTAAAAAGTATGGGGTTAAGTGTAAATAGGAGTGCCTACACCTGATTCCTTGCAGACATTCCAGAAGATTTTTACACAGGGAGTATTTGGGAGGGAATTATGGTGTGCAAGCTAGCACCACCGTGTCAGAGTCTCTCCAACCAAGCAGCCAGCACTCAACCTGGCCCTGAAGGTCCCTAGCTTCTGGTGGGGAAATGAGTACAGCTTTTTGCTTTGAAAATGTTAAAGTAGAAAAAGTGTGGCACTTTTTTTTTTTTATGATCGGGGTGTCTCAGGATGGGGTGTGAATGAATGAATAAATAAGTGAATAAATACTGCTCTAATCTTGACAAGCATGCCTGGCATAAGTCCTGAGGGGCTTTGGAACAGGAACTCAAGGGTGCCCTGGGGGAAGCAGTAGCTTTCCATGTTAGTCTACCTGGCATAAAGGACAGTGGCCCATCCTCCCCCACCTCAAAATGCCAGTTTTAGCTGGCTCCCACTCTCTGTGTAAGCTGACATAATGGGGAATTCAGTCTGGCCTTTCCACCCCACAACAAACTCTCTTTCTTCCCTTTTCTCTCTCTCCTTCTTCTGTTCTCTCTCTCTCTCTCTCTCTCTCTCTCTCTCTCTCTCTCACTTTATTCATTTATTTACTCACTCTCTATCAAATGTCCTGTGATCAGTGCACAGGCTTTGATCAAACAGTTTTAGGAAGGTTTGAATCCCTACATCTTGCCACTACCTACCTTTTTGACCTGGAACAAGGGATTTAAGAACTCTGAACTTTCCACACCTGTGAAAGGAGATTAATAATTGTCACTATCTTTATGATTTTCAAGTGAATTAAATGAAAGGGAATGAGTGACACATAACATTAGCCATTCAGTGATAGCTACTAATATGAATAATCTCTGATAAAGTGGCTTCCTGTGTAATATGTCAAAGAATGCAAAGTGGCTAGAAGGGGTAAATATGCTCACCATATTTGTGTGGCCTTAGGAAAAAAAATGTGTTGTATAAAGTTACTTTTAAAATCCCTTCCAAACATGAGACTATGACTATAACATTTAATCATACCTGCCATCATATCAACTGATGATAGATGCTTTTGTCTCTCAGGATCTCCAAAGAGCAATTCCTTTGCCATCTGGAGATGCCCTAACTAAGCCCCTATCAGTTCAGATCTAACAAGGGCCAAGCTGGCACCCCACCCCTTCCCTATAATAGGGCAAGTCTTCCCAGATCCAATGGCCCATTGCTGCCCAAAGCTGCCCAGACCTGCTGCTTAGGGGATGTGGACCAACAGAAAGACTGTCCTTTCCTTCATTTCCATTCTAATGCACTATCAGGTGAAGTGAAGATAAGATTATCAGTAGCAGCCCAGAACCTGTGGGAGGAATCTCAAAATTAAACCTAAGGAATTGGAAATAGAAGGTGAGGAGGGAGGACCCATTGGGATTGCCATGAGCTACATGCATGGTGAGGGTTGAAAAAATGTATGAAACTCCTGCAACCCCATCAGTTTCCCTTTTAAAAACACTGCCTAATTACCAACAGCTCAACTCAACTCCCACCACTAATAAGATTCCCAGAAGCATGGCAATGACTCACAATGCCTAGAGTCAATACTTGCCTGAGCTCTGCCAGAAGTAGAGTGCTGGAAATGTAATTTAAAGACAGAAAAGGTGGTAAAATGGAGACTGAATGGGGTACTGTAAACTAGCCAAATGACCTTAAGTCACTTAAGCTATCTGGGTTTCTATTGAACTTATGTGTAAATTTCAGATAGGTGGACTGGATGATCCTTCTACCCTTCCACTCCTAAGGATCTATGACCATAGTTCTGTGCAAAAAGTGAAGTTCCAATTTGACAGCATTGAGAGAATAGTTAGGTGGGGCCAGAATAGGGTCAGTAGACATGGCATTTCTAAATTCTTTAGATTACTTCTGAACAGAGGGCTTTTCCTAAGAAAGAGGCAAGAAATCTCCATGATCCATTACTTCACAAATCCAGATCAAGGGGAGGTGCAGCCTAACAGATAGAATAGAGGCAAGTTACTATGGCCTGGTGAGGATGGCCTTATTTCTTTCCTGGAATGATGATGATCCCAGGTTCTAGCTGAATCTGTAAATCATAGTTGAAGAGTCTATTCCTTAACTGCACCTATATTGGACAGCATTTTATGCCTCTGGTACATTATTTTAGACTCCTGTGTTTTTGCTTATCCTTGGTTAGCCTAACTGCAGGGAGTGGTATTGGTTCCCTAGAGAGTTCACTGGTTAAAAATCAGGTGGGATCTTTTCTCTCTATCTTTTACAAGGGAGGGCACATCTGTCTCCCAGAACTTTCAGTCATCTGACAGTAACCAGGTTGGCAACCCTAGCCAACTGATATCTCTGGCAGGACCACATCCATTTTAGCTTATGAGTTGTGGACTGAGAACTCTGGATTCCACAAATATCAACCACAAGGAATATTTTCACAAGTAAAGATAATCTTTTAACACACACGTATGAATCCTGTAAAGTATTTATCAATTAAGAAAATGCTTTCAGTACGCCTTACATTTGCATTTGGTTTGTAGCATTTAAATTCTTATTTAATCTCTGTAATATGCACTTCAAACAGCTCATTCTGGAGTCAATGATTCCCTAACTTTAAGTGATCTTCACTTGAGTCACAGCATATTTTCAGTTGTGTTTTAATAGCTGTTATATTTCTTCCTGTCAAAAAGTCTGAACATGTGTATGAACAAAGGGAAGAAAATTTTAAGCTGTTTTGGCATTAGATGATTGTAGTTTGGCTCATATTTCAGTTCAACTGAACAGTAGGGTATTTAAATAAGCAGCCTCAGGAAGATCTATTCATACTGGTATTCTTGTCTGCTTTGGTTTTTCTGAGGAGGAGAAGAAGAAACAATGTGGTTAGGGTAAAAGGCTCTAAAAATACCATGGCTTTGCCCTGGCTACCAAGTAGAATTATGTGGCATTGGACACGTGAGTCTAGTTTCCATGGGTTTGTGTGCTTTATACACAGATAGTTGCTCTGAATATAATTTTGGAGAAGTACACTTTGTTGTTAACAGTCCCTTTATGTCTGGCTTG
The DNA here is from genome assembly GCF_000412655.1 of Myotis brandtii. NCBI lineage: Eukaryota > Metazoa > Chordata > Mammalia > Chiroptera > Vespertilionidae > Myotis > Myotis brandtii. The sequence goes on from NW_005370150.1 coordinate 725,182, forward strand.
AAGAAGCAAAAGGTTTATTTAAACTTCCAGGCTCAAGATTTACAGTCACTGACACCTGACAGATCTATCAGATTTATAAAAAAAATAATCTACTTGGCTGGTATAAGGGTGTGAGGCATCTTATTATTCAGTGGTTTCTGACTTGGCTTTTTCTCTGTGATTTAATTTCTTGTCTGTTTTATATTTTATTTAAACCACACCTGAATACCATCTATAACATATTTCCTTAGGTAAAATGCATATCAAATTCTAATCTGGAGTGTCCTGCCTTTGTAATAGGCAGAGAAACAGTAATTTGTAATCATGTTAACTGAACATTTATGGTAAGAGTGGAAAGTCCTTCTCAGCCCTCACACTTAATAGCTGTGTTACTTTGGCAAGTTATTTTAATTACAAGAGCCTCAATTTCCCCATTTGTAAAAATAATTATGTTGGTGAATAAAGGGTTACTACAGTACCTGGCACCTAGTTTAGTGCTGAGTAAATGTTTAATGCTCTTTAAAAAAAAATGTCTCTGTGTGCCTAAAGAGAATTCCTCAGGCATTTAAAATTGAGAACTAAAAACAAAAAGGAGGCTTTGGCTTAAATTATTACTGGGTTGGGGCCTACCTGTATTCAACCCCATTTTTAAAGATAAAGTATAGAGTAGGTACAGATATCTAAAGAAAGGTTATATGTTGGATTTTCTGTTGTTATTGGCTTGGTTGTATATCTGAAAATAAGCCAATGAGTAATTTCAAGTACCTACTGTGTGCCCCTCTTTGCACCATGAGTCACAAGAGAGCACAACTCTTTGGCTCTCTTCCTCATTAACCTGTGAGCTCCTCCTCAAGGAAGGATAAGAACTGTGTCCTCTTCATTGTCTCCTCAGAATATAGCCCCAGTGTGTGCCTTGCACTCATGATGTAAGAGCTATTTTTATTGGAATAATAGATTAATTTTAGGTGATAAATGGCATAAATCAAGGGCAAGATCTCATATGATACAGGAATTCTGAGCAGAGCAGCACGGGGCTCAAGCAGTCCTAAAAGATTGTGTGGTTGGAGAATGCCTGAATGTGGAGGAATTTCCAAACTGCTTTTCCTCAAAAAAATACAAAAAGAATTGGAAAAGGTTGTCTAAAGATAAGATAAGGCTGTACTGTGAGACATAAAGATATGTAATTTGTACAATTTTTGTAATACCCCAAAGATTTTAGCATTGTTGTCTTATTGTTTGCATATTTTACAAATTGAAGCCTAGTTTACCTTTTGTAATTAGAAATACTTGCAGATCTCTTAGTGAAAATGGAGATGCCCCACTTTGGTATATCTCAATACTACCTTTGAAACCAAATAATTGCAAATAGAAGGACCATTTCAAAGTTATAGCCTGAGTAACCAGCCCTCTTTAGACATTTATACTTAGAAAGGAAGCTCAGCAGGGCCCCAAATGATGCCGGTCAACTTGTGTTACAAGAAATACCATCACACAAGGAGACAAAAATTCCATATGACTGATGGTTCTAATGACTGAGTTTCAAGCAGTATTTACTATAGTTGAGTTTCTGTACAGTAAAGGAATTTGGCACCAGTCAACACAGTTTGTTTTAGCAGGATATAATCTGTCACTGTAGCCAAATTCTGGGTCTTACTGGACTGTGGATGGCATGCAGGATCAGCCATGGAGAATGAATGCCATGCAGGTCTGCTTGCAGATACAGCTGACAGCCTTATGTAACCAGGAACAGCAGGAATTGACTGATTCTGAGTCTCAATTCTGCTGACTGGAACTATTCCTTGGCTAAATCACACATTAGTGTATTTACTGGTGATGGTCAAAAAACATCACTAACACATGCCAGAAAGGAGTGATTTATTGTTCATGGTAAAGCATGTTCTAGGATGAACATCCACTCAAGGTAATCTTGTAATAATATTTTAAAAGAAAGTCAGGAGATCCCAATATAAAATCCAGAAGACAGGGACAATTATGCAAAATTGAGTCAAGTCACTGGATTGTTTTTAACCTAGACTCCTCAAACTGAAAATAGCGAGAGGATGTGAACTAGCCAGTAAATGCAAAAACATTTTCTAAGTGCTTGCAGAAGAAGTCTGCAGGGGAGGGAGAGAGCAGCACCACAATAAGACAATACTATCATCCTAAGTAAAAGTGATGCTCTATTAATTTCTTCCCTCCAGATTATAGGGTGCAAATATCTATGAGTTTTCTCTCCCCGACATTCCTTATTTTTTTCTTTCTTTTCCCCTGTGTCTACTATTTTAATGTCTTTTAGATGGAGAAATTTGGGGCTTTTATTATTTTCCCTATTGTATTCCCTCAATTCATTATCAGCTCTTACTTCCTCCCCTCTAACACCTGAAAACATGAACAGACTCTTATTTGTATAACTCTTAAGTTCATGATGAGCAGATCATTTAAACATGCTTAGAAGGTGTTGAGTAAGGAATGTTCTACTGTGTCCTTCTCAGGAAAAGAAAAGCTAAAACATAATATTGACCATATGAATAGGGAATAAACTTCCTTATTCATTCATTCATTCATTCAAGAGTTTTCACTAAGTATCTACTCTATATCAAGCACTGTACCAGGACTTTCCCCTCCCCAATGTAAGAATTCTCTAATAAAGTAAAATGAGAACATCTAATCCAATTCTATTCTGCTTCTTTCATACATGATACATGCACAGAGCACCTATTAGTATTTGTCAAATACTTTTCTAAATGCTGGGACACAAAGATTAATGAAGGACAGTTCTTTGTCTTCAGGTATTCACAGTTTAGAGGAGGAATGCAACTTTCTGCAGTTGCTACATTGTAATTAAGAAGCATGAATGAGGAAATGTCATTCTTTATTAGAAATAATCTCAAGAACTCCCAAGTCTTGAGAGAGCTCTAGGAAATGTACCAGATAGATGGAAATGGTCATACAAGTAGTTCTTATCTTCTTCCTCAATTTTCATCTCCTTTGGGGTTCTCTCACTTGGCTTCTCAATGCTACCAGTTCCTTATTAATTCATTTTTTAATCTAATAAGCATGTATTGATTTTCTATTATGTACCAAGAATTATACAACATGGTGCAGCAAGATGATGTGAACTAACCAATAAATACAAAAATATTTTCTAAGAGCTTACAGCAGGAGAAAACTGCAGGGGATAAGATACTGTTTCAACCCTCAAGGAACTCCCAATCTAGTGGGGAGATAGACAGGGAAGGAGTCCATTACAATTGGCACTTACAGTGTGGTAAATACGCATACGCTGTGACTTACTAGCCACTATCCAGTTATGTGTTAGGTGTTAGGTATAGTAATTACAACATGAGTCATTATATTTATTAAAGTTATTATTTTTACATTAAAACAACTTAGTTTTAGTGATTAAAATCTTGTTATTATAGCTAAGATGTTTTGAATGCTTATGTTTCCAGGGAGTTTACATGTAGCACCCATTTAAAATAATCTTCAGTTTTCAGCTAAGAAAACAGTTACAGAGAGATTCAAGAACTTGTTGAAGGCCCCCTGGCTAGTTAGTGTCAGATTTAGAGTTGAACTCTAAGGGTTATCTGGATCCAAAACCCACATTTCCATCCAGCCCACTATCATAAAGAAAAGCTTGCTTCTGCCCTTAAGATGCTTACAACAGTGGGGGAGATAGAGAGGGAAACAGACAATTATTACACCATGGGACACTGGGATGAAAGTGGAGAAATACATCTTTGTTGAGGGTATTAATTAGAAAAGAAAATGATAACATGATTCTGCCTTTTTTAAAAATCAGGAAATCTCTCGTTTATTTTTTATTGTGGTAAAATATGCATAACATAATACTTACCATTTTAACCACTTTTAAGTGTATAATTTAGTGACATCAAGTGCAATTCAAATTGCTGTACAGCTATCACCACCATCCATCTCTGGAACTCTTTCATCATCCCAAACTGAAACTCTGTACTCATTAAACAATAACTTACCAATCACCCCAGCCCTTGGTAACCACTATTCTACTTTCTGTCTCTATAAATTTGACTATTCTATATACTTCATATAAGTGGAATCATATAATATTTATCCTTTAGTGTCTTGCTTATTTTACTTAGCATAATGTCCCAAGGTTCTTCCATATTGTAGCAATGTAATAAACTCCATTCTTTTTTTAAGGCTGAATAATCTTTCATTGTATGTCTATAGCACATTTTGTTTATCCATTTCATCTGCTGATGGACACTTGGGCTCTTTCCATCTTTTGGATGTTGTGAAGATGCTCCTTTTTACAAATATCTATTTGATTCCATGCTTTCAATTCTTTTTTTTCTTTATTAGAGAACTAGTTTTTGGGTGTTTTTTTTTTTACTTTTTCTTAATTGATTAAGGTATTACATATGTGCCCTTATCCCCCCATTGCCCCCCACACCCTCCGCTCATGCTCTCACTCCCTTAGTGTCTGTGTCCATTGCTAATGCTTATATGCATGCATACAAGTCCTTTCTTTGGTTGATCTCTCCCCCTTACCGCCACCCTCCCCTACATTCCCTCTGAGATCTGATGTTCTGATGGATGATTCTGTCTCTGGACCTGTTTTTGTTCATCAGTTTATGTTGTTCATTATATTCCACAAATGGGGGAGATCATGTGATATTTATCTTTCTCCAACTGACTTATTTTGCTTAGCATAATGCTCTCCAGGTTCTTCCATGCTGTTTCAAAAGGTAAGAATCCCTTCTTTTTACAGTAGTGTAGTATTCCATTGTTTAGATGTACCACAGTTTTGTTTTTTGTTTGCTTTTTTTAATTGATTTCAAAGAGGATGGGAAGAGAGACTAATGATGAGAGAGAATCATTGATTGGCTGCCTCCTGCACGCCCCTTACTGGGGATTGAGCACGCATCCTGGGCATGTGCCCTTGACTGGAATCGAACCCCAGACCTTTCAGTCTGCGGGTGTATGCTCTATCCATTAAGCCAAACCAGCCAGGGCTGTACCACAGTTTTTTAATCACTCATCTGCTGTTGGGCACTTGGGCTGTTTACAAATCTTAGCTAATGTAAATTGTGCTGCTATGAACATAGGGGTGCATATATCCTTTCTGATTGGTGTTTCTAGTTTCTTGGGATATAGTCCTAGAAGTGGGATCACTGGGTCAAATGGGAGTTCCATTTTTAGTTATTTGAGGAAACTCCATACTGTTCTCCACAGTGGCTGCACCAGTCTGCATTCCCACCAGCATT
>NW_005370150.1:730492-730997 GCF_000412655.1 Myotis brandtii
GAGATGGTACCGCATTGTCATTTTGATTTGCATCTCTCAGATGATTAGTGACTTTGAGCATGTTTTCATATGTCTCTTGGCCTTCCTTCTGTCTTCTTTCGAAAAGTATCTATTTGGTCCGTTGCCCATTTTTTTATTGGGTTTTTTATCTTCCTTTTGTTAAGTTGTACGAGTTCCCTGTAAATGTTGGAAATTAAACCCTTATCAGTGATAACATTGGCAAATATGTTCTCCCATGCAATGGGGTTTCTTGTTGTTTTGTTGATGTTTTTGTTTGTTTGTTTGTTTTGTTTTTGCTGTGCAGAAGCTTTTTATTTTGTTGAAGTCCCATTTGTTTCTCTCTAGTTTCCATCGCCCTAGGAGCTGTATCAGTGAAAATATTGCTTAGGCACATGTGTGAGATTTTGCTGCCTGTGGATTCCTGTAAGATTTTTATGGTTTCCCATCTTAGGTTTAAGTCCTTTATCCATTTTGAGTTTATTTTTGTGTATGGTGTAAGTTGGTG
>NW_005370150.1:731172-734080 GCF_000412655.1 Myotis brandtii
CTTGTGCCAGTACCAGGCAGTTTTGAGAACAGTGGCTTTGTAATATAGCTTGATATCTGGTATTAAGATCCCTCCTACTTTGTTCTTCTTTCTCAGAATTGCAGCAGCTATTCCTGGTCTTTTTTTTATTCCAGATGAATTTTTGTAGAGTTTGTCTAGGTCTGTGAAATATGCCATTGGTATTTTAATAGGGAGTGTATTGAATCTATAGATTGCTTTGGGTAGTATGGACATTTTAATAATGTTGATTCTACCGATCCATGAACACGGTATGTTCTTCCATTTGTTTATGTCTTCCTCTATCTCTTTTTTCAGTGTTTTGTAGTTTTCTGAGTACAGGTCTGTTACTTCCTTAGTTAAGTTTATTCTTGGTATCTTAATTATTTGGTGCAATGGTAAATGGGATTGTTTTTTAAAATCTCTCTTTCTGTAAGTTCACTATTGGTGTATAAAAATTCCATAGATATCTGGGAGTTAATTTTGTATACTGCTACATTGCCAAATTTATTTATTAAGTCTAATAATTTCTTGATGGAGTCTTTAGGGTTTTCTATGTACAGTATCATGTCATCTGCGAATAATGACAGTTTTAAGTCCTCTTTTCCAATTTGGATACCTTTTATTTCTTCTTCTTGTCTAATTGCTATGGCTAGCACTTCCAGTACTATGTCAAACAGGAGTGGTGAAAGTGGGTCTCCCTGTCTTGTTCCTGTTCTTAGGAGAAATATTTTTAGTTTTTGCCCATTGAGTATGATGTTGGCTGTAGGTTTGTCATATAAGGCTTTTATGTTGAGTATGATCCCTCTATTCCCACTTTGATGAGGTTTTTTTTTATCAAGAAAGGGTGTTAGATTTTGTCAAATGCTTTTTCTGTATCTATTGATATGACTATGTGATTATTATCTCTCAGTTTGTTTATATGATGTATCACGTTTATTGATTTGTGGGTATTGTACCACCCTTGCATTCCCAGAATAAATCCTACTTGGTCATGGTGTATGATCTTTCTGATGTAATGCTGGATCCTATTTGCTAGAATTTTATTGAAGACTTTGGCATCTATGTTCATGAGGGATATTGGCTGTAATTCTATTTCTTTGTGTTGTCTTTATCTGATTTTGGTATTAGGATAATGCTGGTTTCATAAATGAACTTGGAAGTGTGCCTTCCTCTTGAATTTTTTGGAATATTTGGAGGAAGATCAGTTTTAGTTCTTCTTTGAATGTTTGGTAAAATTCCCCTGTGAAGCCTTCTGGCCCCAGGCTTTTGTTTGTTGGAAGCTTTTTGGTGACTGCTTCAATTTCCTCCATCATTATCAGCCTATTGAGATTTTTAAATTGTTCCTGATTGAGTTTTGGAAGGTTATATTTTTCTAGGGAATGTGTACATTTTCTCTAGGTTGTATAGTTTGTTGGAATAGAGTCGTTCATAGTATTTTTTTTTTACAATTATTTGTATTTCTGTGGGGTCTGTTGTTATTTTGCCTCTTTTATTTCTGATATTGTTTATTTGGGTACTCTCTCTTTGCTTCTTGGTGAGCCTGGCTACAGGTTCATCAATCTTATTTATCCTTTCAAAGAACCAGCTCTTGGTTTTATTGACCTTTTCTACTGTTTTTTGGTCTCTGTGTCATTTATTTCTGCTCTGATCTTTATCATCTCCTTCCTTCTGTTCACTCTGAACTTTTCTTATTGCTCTCTTTCTAATTCCTTGAGTAGTAGAGTTAGATAATTTATTACCATTTCTTCTTGTTTTTTAAGGTAGGCCTGTAGAGGTATAAACTTCCCTCTCAGGACTGCTTTCACTGTGTCCCATAGATTTTAGAATGTTGTGTTTTCATTGTCATTTGATTCAAAGATGTTTTTAATTTCTTCTTTGATCTCTTTGTTAACCCAATCGTTATATAATAGCATGCATTCAGCTTCTAAGTGTTTGCATTTTTTTGTTTTTTATTGTAGTTGATTTCTAATATCATGCCATTGTGGTCTGAGAAGACGCTTGATATGATTTAAATTTTCTTGAATTTGAAGAGACTTTGCCTGTGACTCAATATGTAGTCTATCTTTGAAAATGTCCCAAGTGCATGTGAGAAGAATGTATATTCCTTGGCTTTGGGGTGAAATGTTCTGAAGATGTCAATTAATTCCATCTGATCTAGTGAGTCATTTAGGATTGCTGTTTCTTTGCTGATTTTTTGTCTAGAGGATTTATCTGGTGATATCAGTGGGGTATTAAAGTCCCCTACTATGGTTGTATTGTTGTTCATCTCTCCCTTGATATCTTCCAGGAGTTTTTTGTTTGTTTGTTTTTTATGTATTTGGGTGCTCCTACATTGGGTGCATATATGTTTACCAGGGTTATATCCTCTTGTTGTATCGATCCATTTAGTATTATGAAATGGCCTTCCTTATCTCTTGTTATGGCCTTCACTTTGAGGTCTATTTTGTCTGATATAAGTATTGCTACCCCAGCTATTTTTTCATTTCCATTTGCCTGAAAGATATTTTTCCATCCCTTCACTTTCAGTCTATATGAGTTCCTTTTTCTGGGGTGGGTCTCTTGAAGACAGCATATATATGGGTCATGTTTTCTTATCCATTCAGCCACTTGATGTATTTTGATTGGAGAAAGTAGTCTGTATATGTTTAAAGTTATTATTATTTTTTTAATCTTTATTGTTGAGATTATTACAGACATCCCTCTTTCTCCCCCCATAGCTCTCCTCCACCCAGTTTCCACCCCACCCTAGGCTCTTGCGACCCTAATTTCTGAGTCTATAAGTACTGCATATATGCATATAAGATCTTTGTCTAATCTCTTCCCGCATTTCCCCACACCTCCTTCCTCTGAGAATTGTCAGTCTGTTCCATTTCCATGCCCCTGATTCTATTCCATTCACCAGTTTATT
>NW_005370150.1:735056-739931 GCF_000412655.1 Myotis brandtii
TTGTAGTTAAGCCTTGATTGCTGTTGGTATCACTGGGAGGAATTGACCTCCAGGCCAATTGGCTGTGAAGACCAGCTGTGTCTACAATGGAAGAGCTGCTGTGCAGGAGACACCCTTATGGGGCAGGACTTGCTTCAGTGGGGCTTTGGTGCTCACTGTGTCTGCCCCTTGGGTGTGTCACTTATGGATGTGAAGAGATGTAATCTGATATGGTCTCACACTAACCACTGGGTACACTGGCTCTTGGATTTCCAAGGAGCTGCAAAGTCAGCCATTGCCTGGGGCCACCCAGTAGGAGCTACAGAGATATCTGCAGATTCCTCTTGTTTGTATTGGGTTTGGGAGTGACCAGATGAGGCCCAGCTGTGAAGCAAGGCAGGTTGGTGCTGGTGCTGGCCTTGGGCCTTTTATTGATAGCTTTGGGGCTCCCTGACTTAGCTGCAGCTTATTTCACAGGTTTTAGGCTGAGAAAAAGACAGGCCATTCATATGCAAAAGCCACTGTGCACAGCTTGGGTGGGGTTGTAAATTGGGTGGGGTGGGGTCTCAGATAATCTCCAGGGCAGAGCAAACAGCAATGGCTGCCAGTCAACCCTGCACCAGGGAGGTCCCAACATGGGAACAATGATTCCTGAGAGCATCTCTGTCTGGAAAAAATCCACCCCCACATTCCTGCCCTGATGCCAGGCAGTTTATCCCCATATGTGTCTAGGTCTCCCAGAGCGTAGCCCAGCACTGAAGCTCCAAGCAATCTAGAAATTGTAAATTCAGTTTGTGGTGCTGGCTTTTTAAGAGGAGCAGCCTCAATCTGCACTTGTTTTTACAGTCCATAGTTCTTATTGCCCATAGGGACTTCTTTCCCCAGCTCTGGGACCCTGGGCTGGGGGGCTTGTGTGGTGTTGGGACTCCTTGCTCCTCCAGGTGGCCTCCAAAGAGGTGATCTCCCTCCCGATTAAAAAAGTGACACACCAGTGTGTCAGACCAGTTCATTCCGCGCCTGCGCACCTCCTACCAGTCTCAATGCACTTTCTTCTTTACCTCTCTAATTATAGTTCTTCCACTCAGCCAGCTTTCCCACAGTTCTGGATAATAGTTGTTCTGTATTTTAGTTGTAATTTTAATGTGGCAGTGGGAGGCAGCAAGTACAGGTGTTTACCCTATGCTGCTATCTTGGTTCCCTCTAAAGTTATTATTAATAGGTACTTGTTTGTAGCCATTTTTATTTTTTGTGCCTGTGTTCCTTCTTCCCTTTTTATTTCTTCCTTTTACACCAGTCCCTTCAGCATTTCTTGCATTGCTGGCTTGGTAGTGAAAAACTCCCTTAGTCTTTTTTGGGGTGTGTGTGAAGCTCCTTATTTCCCCTTCACTTTTCAAGGATAGCCTTGCTGGACAGAGCATTCTGGGATTCAGTCCCTTGCTTTGCATCATTTTGTAAACTTCCTTCCATTCCTTTCTGGTCTGATGTGTTTCTGTTGAGAAATCATTTGATAATCTAATTGTATGTAACTTTCCGTCTCTCTCTTGTAGCCTTTAAGATTCTCTCTTTGTCCTGAACATTTGCTTTTATAATTATGATGTATCTTGGTGAGGGTCTTTTTTGGTTCATCTTGTTTGTGACTCTCTGTGCTTGTGTGGCTTTTTTCTTCCCCAAATCAGGGAAGTTTTCTGACATTATTTCTTCAAATAGGTTTTCTAACCCTTGTTCCTCTTCTTGTCATTCTGACACCCCTATTATGCATATGTTGCTTCATTTCATTTTGTCCCAAAGCTCCCTTAGGCTCTCCTCCTATCTTTTAATTTTTTTCTCCAATTGCAGTTCAGTTTGGGTGTGTTTTGCTTCCCTGTCTTTTAATTTGCTAATTCGGTCCTCCACTTATCATAGTCTACTGTTGAAACTTTACATAGTGTTTTTTATTGTAGCTATATCACTCTTTATTTTGTTTTGATTCTTACATAAGTTGTTGATTTTTCCATCCATCCAGTTTATGAACTGTATGACCTTTAGTCTGAATTCTTTTTCTGACATATTGCATGCCTCCATTTCACTTAGCTCCTTTTCTGGAGATTCCTCCTTTATTTCCTTTGGGAGCTTCTTTGTCTCCCAAATTTTGCTCTCACCGAAGGACCTAGGTGTCGAATCATGCAGGGACTGCTCCTCATTTGGAGGTGGCTCCTCAGGTGGGTGTTGGTTGTGCAGCTGCTCAGAGCAGTGGTGGCTCCTCTGGCTGGTGGGGGTGGGCAGCTCATGTGACTGCTGCTCCTCGGATGGGGTTGGCTGCATGCAGCTGCTGCTCTTCAGATGGGAGCCGGCTGCTCGTGGCTGCTGCTGCTCATATCAGGGTGGGCTTCTCATACGACTGCTGCTGCTTGGATGGGGGAGGGCTGCTTGTGCATCTGCTGCTCCTCAGACAATGGTGGTCTGCTCACGCAGCTTCTGCTCATGTGGTCATTGTGCCCTGGGCTAAAGCACTGAGCTGGCCAGAGGGGAGCATGGTTCAGAACTCACAGTAGCCCATGGCTGGAGTGGCTGGAGTCTCAGTGTCTGTGGGATAGCAGCCCAGGCAGCAGGTCCCTGGTGGGGGTGGCTGTAGAGTCCCGTGTGGTGTCTGAAGGCACCTTGGGTGGAGGTGAGGCTGGTATCCTGGTCACTGCAGCTCTCCCCTTCAAGATGGTGTGGCCTCTGTGGTAGAGCCGGCCACCTGGGACTGTTTGCAATGGTAGCAGAGGATGCCTGGCTAAATGAGCCTGGTCCGCCAGCCCCCAAAGGTCCGGCGGGATCTGTCACTCACTCACATAAAGACACACACCTCACAAGTCCACACGTTCACCTTTTGCTCCCTCCCTCACTCATGATGGTTCCATCACTGCTGCCATCTTCCTGCCTCTGTAGTTGGGTCTGGAGTGTTATTAACCCATTTGTGGATGGAGTCTCCTCTCTGGGTGTCTGGTTATTTGGCTCACTCTCTACCACATTGATCAAACTGAACAAAATGCAATTCAACAAGACATAAAATAAAGGGATCAAAACACGAATGTACTCATGACACTGATAACCCCAATATAAGTGACCACCGGAGAAAAGAGAGTTAGGGGAGGGAAAAGAGAGGATAGATCAGTGATGGTGAGCCTATGACACCCGTGTCAGAGGTGACACGTGAACTCATTTTTTGGTTGATTTTTCTTTGTTAAATGGCATTTAAATATATAAAATAAATATCAAAAATATAAATCTTTGTTTTACTATGGTTGCAAATATCAAAAAATTTCTATATGTGACACAGCACCAGAGTTAAGTTAGGGTTTTTCAAAATGCTGACACGCCGAGCTCAAAAGGTTCACCATCACTGTCCTAGACTCTTGAGATGGCATTTGAGAAAAACTTAACTCTTTCTTGAATCTACTTGGTGACACAGAGAGGCTCTGAGGCTGACTGGATTGGGTGTCTGGTTACTTCTTAAGCACGTGTAACTCTTCTTGGGTAGCTTAAGATATATTTTAGTTTCCTAGCTGAGGAATTCCTTCTGGTTTTCTCAGATCTGAATCTCTGAGATGGCCAAAGGGATAGTTCTCTTACAATATTAGTGGAAATGAGTTATAATTGGAAGTTCTTTAGTATTTTTGAGTGCCCCCATATCTTCATGAGAGGCAAGGCTAAGGGGGAAACACGAATGTAGAATCTATGAGGACAACTTCCTTAGGATCTGGAGGAAATCCATATTACTTTACCTGCTGCAGATTGCCTTATCCAAGCAGGTTTTTTTTTTTTTTTTTGGCTACCACATGCTATTTCCAAAGACAGGATGAGAGGGAATGGGCTTCAACTGCAGCAGGAAAGATTAAGGGCAGAGGTCAGGAAGAGAGAAGAAGAAGAGAAAGAGAAAGAGAAAGAGAAAGAGAAAGAGAAAGAAAAAGAGAGAGAAATAAAAAAATAAAAAAATCAATAGGATAAAATAAAAAAAATAAAAATAGAATGATGAAAATATAATGTGAAAAGAAATAAAAAATAAACAAACAAAAAAGAAAATAAAGAGAAAAGAAAAAAAGCTAACAAAATAAAAATAAAATAAAATAAAATAAAAATGAAAAAGTGAAGTGTCATTCGTTTTTCACTGAGTTTTAATACCCCATGGGGGCTGATTTAAGATCCTACTCTTCTGTACTGTCTGACACTTCTCAGTTTCCTATTAGCTAGTCAGTACTGTGTTGAAGTTCCAAGTGATCCACTGCTCCCCTGTTTGTGTCTATCTCAACCACCTTGAATACCAGCAGGAGGGAACAATCTGCCCACTTAAACTGTCTGTCCACTGTCAATCTTAATCTCTCAAGCAGCTGTTTTTGACAGGGCTACAGTTGGGGAGGTTGCCGTATAGTTTTCAGGGACTGAATGGCCTTTCTTCAGGCCAGTCCCTGAGGGCTCTCAGGGCCTGTTCAGAATTTTTTTTGTATCCTCTGTAACAATCAGGTTGTAGTCTGGATGTGGCTGTATTGGTTGTCTGGAGACTGCAGAGAGGGGTTATCTCTTCAGGAGAAAATGGCTGCTTAGGTCTGGAGTGTCAGGTATTTCCCAGTGCCAGACTCCTGGCCACCTCTCCCCAACCTGCACTTCTCCCCAGACTCTCCCCAGACTCCACAAGTCCGCACCTCCACCTGTACCTCAGCCACGGTGAGTGCTTGTATTTGAAAGGTCCTATGAACTGAGTTTAGTGAATAAAAGCAAAGGCCAAAAAGAGGGGAAAGAGCTGTGCCACTGTGAGTTTCTCTTTCCCTGGCCCCTGGCACCGTGTGGTTGGGAAGTTGTTCAGGCTGCCCCTTCCAGGCTAATCCTCTAGTGGCTGTGGGCTTAGGCTGTTTCCAGATCTTCCCTATGGTAAATTGT
>NW_005370151.1:0-5216 GCF_000412655.1 Myotis brandtii
GACCCTCTCCATGTCCTCCCTGACTATTCGGGCAGCCACTGTCCTCTGCCTGGGGGACTTTTCTGAGGTCACCTCGCCTTGACCATGTGTAATTCCAGTTAAGAGTTGGGGAGCAGCATAGAGATCCCTGAAAAAGCAGCTGCACCTAGACCCTGTCAAGGTCAGAAATGTCCAAACCTGTGGAGGATTCTTATGAGTATTTCAGCTGAATTGATGTCATATGACTGCAAGCAAGATCTCAAATCCTGAGAGGAACAGCAGTTTTATAGCTTATTTTTTACATGATAATCAAAGGAGAAGATGAAAAAAGTTGCATTAAATCCATTGGAAAGTGAGGCAAAGCATAGCAGGGAAATCTCTAGAAATAAATAAAAAGCAAAATGGAGAAACACATATTATTTTGACATTGGAGGGTCCAGGACAGTTAACATTTCCAGCAGGTACAGAGGCTGTGCAGGGAACCAGGCAACATGAGCGCTCTGGGGGCTTGTATTCTGGTGCCACAGACTCTGCTTTCAATGGGTTTAGCAAAGAAAATTTGCTGGAGTTACGTGATGTCAATGGTATGTTATCCATGATGCATACGAACAGGGAAAGGGCTAACTTGAGGTAAAGTCTGACATTTGCAAAGGAAGCTGTAGGCCTGTGACCTGACTACCTGCCATCACCTGCCCAGTTAGGCATTTGTGATCAGACCACACTGTGTGTCACTGAGCTTGTCAGGCCTGTCATGGGGCCCCCTGGGCTTATCAGGTTCCTTGCACTTAGAAACAGACAGCGAAAATGGAGCACAGCTCTTTCCCTGACCCGGGCAGATTTCACATGTTGGGGTTTCTTTCCTTTCTAGATTTTTTAATTTAGATCCGGTTAGGAAATAGGACCTTCTACATTTTTATTTCAATGAGCATCCGCTAAACAGCTCTGAGTCCTTCATCTTTGTATTGACTGCGATAACAGAAACTATAGCCAGGATTGACGTGATGGGAAGAACCAGGCTTTTTCTTCCAACACTGGGAAATGTTGTGCCCTGCACACCTTTCCTGTCTCCCTCCGCCCTGCTGGAAGAGGCTGCCCTTGGCAGGGCCCGGAGTGGTCAGCTGTCTCCTGCTTCAGCACCCATTGCTCTCTGTGACTCTGCTCAGGGGGATCCCCTCTCGAGCTCTTTGAAAGAACGGCCTGTGTTGTACTTGTTTCCAGAATTCTTTCCCATGGGGGTTACAGATGCGTAGCTACTTTTATTGTCAGTGTCATGACCGCTGTCATCATCGGTGTGAGCGCCTACCCTCCCAGGGATTACACATGCCAGATGCTCTATAAATGTTTAAAGCATGTGTGTGCACAAGATGGGAAGCCAGCAACGTGTTTGGTGAATGAGTGAAGGGACGGATGAGTTTCCAGCTCTCCCCTCTCAATGAGGCACAATCCTGGCTTTGTTTCTGTCTTCTGCAGCCTCCCTTCAAATCTCTGGGAACGTGTGTCTTCGCCTGAAAAGCAGACCCTACCCAAGCCTCAGACCCCTCCCACCCCGGCTCCTTCAGGCCATTCCACTGAATTCTCTCTTCGCCCCTCAGTTTCTCCCTCTGCAGTTGTGTGCATCAGGTCACTGGCCCATCAAAGATCCCACTCCCTCTACCTACACCCAACAGGGCCAGGGCAAGGAGGAGGCAGGAGAGGCACCTGGGGCACAGAATTTAAGGAGTCATCACCCTCAGGGCCGTGTATGTGTGAGAGTGCCATCTTCTTGCGGGGGGAGGTGGGGTCCTTTCACGAGATCACAGGGGCCCACCCGCAGGAGATAGTGGTGTGGTGAGATTTATTTTGGGTGGAGATAGAAGGCTGCCCCCAAGTTTCCAGGGTCTCATCTCCCTCCATCCCTCTGTGGAAGAAGGCCAGTGTTGTCCTCATCAAGCCCGATACAAAGGCCAAGGTAAGAAAGGTCTGTGCGTGTCAAAGCATAGTTCGTATATGTCCCCATCCGTCTAGCACAGTCCGGGCTCAGCTGGCCCTGTGGCCGTGTTGGGTCCGCTCAGCTGCCGGCACAGGTGACTGCTAGACCTACATGATCACCACAAAATTCGTGAACAAACAGGACTATTGAGTGTCAGGGAGAGAGAGAGAGAGAGAGAGAGAGATCCCTTTTTCAGGCCGATTATATTATCTCAAGCTTGGGAAAAACCAGGCACTTCTTCAAACTAATCATTCAACTTCCCAAGCTTTCCCAGGTTTCTGATGTGCCCACCCCCTAACCAATCTATTTCCTCGATCTCCCAGGATTTGGGCCCCTTATCCAATCCGATCTGAGCTTTTGCTGCACAATGCGCCCAGCAGAGTAA
This sequence comes from Myotis brandtii, assembly GCF_000412655.1. Lineage (NCBI taxonomy): Eukaryota > Metazoa > Chordata > Mammalia > Chiroptera > Vespertilionidae > Myotis > Myotis brandtii. The sequence continues at coordinate 2,334 of NW_005370151.1, forward strand.
TTTCTTCTGTTGTTTTTATTCCTCTGGAGGGTGGAGGATGCCCGGGGGGAGGAGGGGGAGCTGTAATTCTTAGCGAAGTACTCCGAATATTGGATTCTGCTTCCCAGTTTATTATGCTTAATAATGTCTGGGTCCCTTTGCTCTCTGCCTTTATTAATATCTAGTTACCTACGCTGACAATCTCAGGGTATTTGAGGTGCATCCAATCCACACATCCAGGCCCTGCCTCAAACCCAGCCTTCCTGCCTCCTCCCAGCACTGCTGCCTACACTGGCTGGCAGGGGGGTGGGAGGGCTTGGGCTTCCCGCCCCAGGCAGCAGCTTTGGGGCTGGCCAGGCCCTGGTGGCTTGCTATCGGCCGGCAGCTCGTGCCAGCAGCTTCTCCATTCTATGGAAACGGGAAACCGCACAGTTGAAGGCAGACAGGAAGACGGGGCTTAGGTGGGGTTCCTCCTGCGCTCTCAGCCCCCATCCTGAGCACAGCCTTGAAGTTCCGCCAGAGGCTCCCCTACGCTGCCCTCCTCCTCACCCCTGGCTCCTAAAAGCCTGCTGCGTGCTCCTCCCTTCTATCTGGGCTCTGCCTCTGCCTCCTACCCTGCCCCACTCTCTCCTCTCTTCTAACACCCCCCCTTTTTGTCCCTTCCTCACCTCTCCCCTTGGAGGAAACACAGCCAACAGGCCAGTCCAGGGAGCTAGACGGGGCATCCATGGTCATGGCGCACCTTGCACACCCACCCCAGTTCCCCAGCCCCGAATCTCTGCCCCCAGCAGCTCTCCAGGTTCATGTGAGCTCAGGCAGCTGCTTGGCCATAGTCACCACCTGCTCCCCACCCCCAGCCTCCGGCCCTCAGCAGAGATGGGCTGATGGCACTACTGTGCCTGTCCCCGCTTCCAGAAGAGCCTAGAAGGCTGGGGGCAGCCCACTGCCAGCTGCTCTCTAAGGAATGCAGGAGCCCTTGAACTCACCAGCCAATTGACTCCAGTGCACGCCCTAGAGCAGGGTAAATACTGTGGTCTGACCAGTGAATGGCAGTGGGGGAACCTGCCACCGCAGGCTTAACCCTTCCTGCGCCTTCCTGGTCCATTTTCTCTGGTTGTCACACACCCTGAGGTTTCCCTGTGGGGAGGGGGGATATTTCCTAGTTCTCCCTGACCCCCTCCTGCGCTGGTGGTGATGACTGGGTTACGTAGCCTGTCTTCTCATCACAACTGCAGACGCCTGGAGGGCAGGAGCTGTGCCTTTTACCTGTGTGTCCCTACCAGGGGTGGGCAAACTTTTTGACTCGAGGGCCACAATGGGTTCTTAAACTGGACCGGAGGGCTGGAACAAAAGCATGGATGGAGTGTTTGTGTGAACTAATATAAATTCAAAGTAAACATCATTACATAAAAGGGTATGGTCTTTTATTTCAATAGTTTTATTCATTTCAAATGGGCTGGATCCGGCCCGCGGGCCGTAGTTTGCCCATGGCTGGCCAAGACTATAATGTTGGATGAAAGTCAAGGATTAATTTTCTCAAAAGTGAAAAGCAGGTAAGTGGAAGGCAGGCAGGTTCCATGGGCCTTCACTAAGAAAAACACTCTGGATTATTTCTAACCTATAATCCAAGTTTTGCTCTCTGTATTTTGCCTCTAGTATGACATTTACTCATAGTTTGAGGACAAACTATACAACTTTTCAGTCATTACAATCTGATCATTAGATGGGTTCCCATTTACTATGGCCCATATATTCCCCATTGAAAACACTGAAGTGCTATACATTATTAATCTGATTCCTGCTAGTTGTGCAATTGGAAGCTATAATCTTAAGGTTTATGCAGAAACAAGGCTGTAAGAACGCAATGCTATAAATAACAATTACCATCGAAACATTCCAAAGTCAAGGAAGACAGTAAGAATTTAATCAGAAAATTTCCTGTCTCAGCAGCAGTTATAGAGAGCCTTGTTTGTAAAGCTTCTATTTTAATTAATAAAGTTAGTAGTTCCTTGCTAGTTAAGGTGTAAGCATATTCCCATAATCAGGCTCTACCATTCATACACAAAATATCTTTCTCAACATTTCTTTCCACTAACCTTCCACATCTTCCCTTGTTCTTCTTGGTTTATCTCTTTTTAGTCATTCAAAAATAACCAACTTATGAAAGCATACTCAAAGTTACTAATCATCTAAGAAATGCAAATCAAAACAACAATGAGGTAACATCTCAAACTTTCAGAATGGCTATCATCAACAAATCAATAATAACAAGTGCTGGCAAGGATGTGGAAAAAAAATGAACCCTCTTATATTGCTGGTGGGAATGCAGGATGGTGCAGCCACTGTTGAAAACAGTATGCAGTTTCCTCAAAACATTAAAAATGGAGTCAGTCCCAGCAACAGAAAAAAAAAAATCACAGACATTCCAGAAAACTGAGATCTTAAGCCAGCCAAAGTAATGACATTTCAATTTTTCATTTTTATTTTTTTATTATTAATTTTTTTTGCTTTTTTCTTTGTTCTCCTTTCTGTTTTTTTGTTTGTTCCTTTATTTCCTACTTCTTTTCACATTATTTTTTCAACCACGTGAGCAGCAGACATGTGAGTGCCACGCTCTTGTCCAGGGAGCATCAGCCCCATGAGCAGCCTGCCTCAGACCTAAGAGCAGCAGCCTCATGTGGCTTGCCCCTGTTTAAGGAGCAGCAGCTGTGTGAGCGGCCCACTTCCCTCTCCGAGGAGCAGCAACCATGTGAGCAATCAGACCTGTCCAAGGAGCAGCAGCCACACGAGCAGTCTACCTACATCTGAGGAGTGGCATTCCTGCACAGCCCGCCTCCATCCGAGGAGCAGCAGATGTGCACAGCCCGCATCCTGCACTAGTCCGAGGAGCAGCAGCTGCACAAG
>NW_005370152.1:0-1269 GCF_000412655.1 Myotis brandtii
CCTTGCCTGTGGCCCATGATCCTGGTTTGAAACCTGGCCGCAGGCAAGGGGTCCTCTGGTTACCCAGGAGCCACCTTTCCTGGGGGTGTGATCATGATCGAGATCAGAATGGAGGATCGCAGACAAGGGCTCTCCTGGGCACCCAGGAACCGCCCTGCCTGCGGCCCGAGATTGAAATCGGAAAGCTGGATCACAGGCAAGGTGGCTCTGCAGAACCCAGGGGCCCCCTTGCCTGTAGCCGAGATTGTGATTGTGATTGTAGGGCTTGGACTCAGGCAATGCAGTATCCCTGGACCCATTAGCTGCCTTGCCTGTGGCCCATGATCCTGATTTGAAAGCCGGACCACAGGAAAGGCGGCGCCCTGGGTCCCAGGAGCGTCCTTGCCTGAGTCCCGTTATTGAGATTGGAAAGCCAGACCACAGGCAAGGTGGCACCTCGGGACCCACGAGCCGCCTTGCCTGTGGCTTGTGATCATGATCGTGATCTGGAAGCCAGGCCAAAGGGAAGGCGGCACCCTGGGTCCCAGGAGCCGCCTTGCCTGCGTCCCGTGACTTAGATAGGAAAGTCGGACCACAGGCAAAGTGGCACCAAGGGACCCATGAGCCGCCTTGCCTGCGGACAGTGATCATTATTTGAAAGCCGGACAACAGACAAGGCGGCACCCCAGGACCCAAAGCTGCCTTGCCTACAGCCATGATCCTGATCGTGATTGTGATGTGAAAGCAGGACCACAGGCAAGGCAGCACCCCATGACCCATCAGCCCCCTTGCCTGTGGCCCATGTTCATGATCTTGATGGGAAAGCCCGGCTTCTGGAAAGGTGACACCCCGGGTCCCAGGAGCCACCTTGCCTGTGGCCCTTGATCCTGGTTTGAAACCTGGGCCGCAGGCAAGTGGTCTCCCGGAGACCCAGGAGCCACCTTGCCTGTGGCCCTTGATCCTGGTTTGAAACCTGGGCCGCAGGCAAGTGGTCTCCCGGAGACCCAGGAGCCACCTTGCCTGTGGCCCTTGATCCTGGTTTGAAACCTGGGCCGCAGGCAAGTGGTCTCCCGGAGACCCAGGAGCCACCTTGCCTGTGGCCCTTGATCCTGGTTTGAAACCTGGGCCGCAGGCAAGTGGTCTCCCGGAGACCCAGGAGCCACCTTGCCTGGGGCTTGTGATCATGATCGTGATCTGGAAGCCAGGCCGCAGGCAAGGGGGCACCCTGGGTCCCAGGAGCCGCCTTGCCTACTTCCCGTGATTGAGATTGGAAAGTCGGACCACAGGCAA
>NW_005370153.1:0-2217 GCF_000412655.1 Myotis brandtii
CCCAGCACACTGGCTGGTTAACATGGTAGCTAGATCTGAGCTCTCTGTGAGCTCCTGACCTAGCCTGACATCATAGCAGTACCAGCTCTCAGCTCCATCTGAGCTCTCTAGCTCCCCCACCCCCACCCCAGCCTATTCTCTCACCGACTAAATGGTCAGTAATCTGTATATTACTCTAGAGCAGTAATTCTCAACCTTCCTAATGCCGCGACCCTTTAATACAGTTCCTCATGTTATGGTGACCCCCAATTTCATTGTTACAAATTGAACATAATTAAAGCATAGTGATTAATCACAAAAACAATATGTAATTATATATGTGTTTTTCGATGGTCTTAGGTGACCCCTGTGAAAGTGTCATTCGACCCCCAAAGGGGTCGCGACCCACAGGTTGAGAACCGCTGCTCTAGAGACAAAGAAGGCTAGTTGCCAAGAGTGACACCAATCATTTGGGTTACGGAAGGGCCCAGCGTATGGTGAGATCGCCGTGGCCTTGCAGCTGTTATGGTACCTCAGCCTAGGCGCAGGCTGGCCTTGGACATCCCAGCATAGAAACAACACGGCCTTCACGCTCTGAGTGGCCTTGGCTGCCTGGGGACTCTGGCGAGGTTCCCACAGCAAGGAAACAGATTCTCCCCTAGAGTTTCCGGGATGGAACATAGTCCTATCGACCACTTGATTTTCGCCCAGTTAAACATGTGTTGGACTTCTAACCTATAGAAGTGTAAGACAGTAAATTTTTGAACTGTTTTAAGCCCCTAAGTTCGAGGTAATTTGTTACAGCAGCCATAGAAAACCAAGAATTAGATTTTCCACCCAAGGAAATGGTCTATCAGCGGTCGGCAAACTCATTAGTCAACAGAGCCAAATATCAACAGTACAACAATTGAAATTTCTTTTGAGAGCCAAATTTTTTAAACTTAAACTATATAGGTAGGTACATTGTTATTAACTTAATTAGGGTACTCCTAAGGCTTAGGAAGAGCCACACTCAAGGGGCCAAAGAGCTGCATGTGGCTCGCGAGCCACAGTTTGCCGACCATGGGTCTAGGTAATTAAAGTATGATATTTTGATGGACAGTTTTAATGTTTTAGATGGAACTATCACTTAAATATCATTTGCATTTTGTTAGTACATTAAGCAGGATACATGGACCACAATTTAGCTTTCTTTTAATAATTGTGTACAGTTATGCACGCAAAGGTTTGGCGCCTGGGGCTGTTGATATAAAAAAGGCTCTTAGCTATTACATGAAATGAGCCCAGCCCTGTTTGTTGCTGTTTTTTGAGTTCTTGGGCCTTTTTTCTCTTTCTTTCTTTCTTTCTTTCTTTCTTTCTTTCTTTCTTTCTTTCTTTCTTTCTTTCTTTCTTTCCTTTCTTTCTCTCTCTCTCTCTCTCTCTCTCTCTCTCTCTCTCTCTCTCTCTCTCCTTCCTTCCTTCCTTCCTTCCTTCCTTCCTTCCTTCCTTCCTTTTTTTAAATTAATTTTTAGAGAGAGAGGAAGGGAGATGGAAAGAGAAACATCAGCGAGAGAACAAAAACATCAATTGGTTACCTGCCTCCTCCACGCCCCCCTACTGGGGATTGAGCCCACACCCTGGCATGTGCCCTGACTGGGAATCGACCAGCAACCTTTCAGTGCACAGGACAACACCCAACTGAGCCACACCGACCAGGGCTCTCATTATTTCTTGCTGCTGGCTGTTTATAAGTTTCCGCCAGCCAACCCTAATGCTGCTTTTCATCAAACTTGCTAAAAAGAAGACTTAAATTATATTTAATTGAATTCAGAAAATATATTCTGAGTGCCATATATAAAACGTGCTTGGTCTTTCAGAGGATCAAACATCATATGAATACATCTATCAGTATTTCAGTGTATATTTAATATTCACTACAATCCTGTGAGATAATTGGGAGACTAATAAACGCCTCCTTTTTGTGGGTTTATCTCTGTGTCTGACCTGAAGGGGAGAACACTGTCTTTTAAACTGATAGGTTTGAGGCTCTGAGATGTTCTCAAGTTTGTGATCTTGAAAAGCCTGCATTGCTGAGAGGTGAGAGAGGAGAGCACAGGTCGGGCTGGGAAGAAGGCAGGAGGGGTGGTAAAGAGCTTGGGTATTATTCTAAGTGGAGAGAATGAAGGAGAGAAGCAGCATGATCAGAGCAAAAATCACTTGACTACTGTGTGAAGAATAAATGTGGGGAGAGTGGGGAGA
>NW_005370153.1:2358-6040 GCF_000412655.1 Myotis brandtii
GATTTCCAGAAGTGGATGAGAGGAGACAGTTAATAAGCAGGCTATGCCAGCTGTCCAGGCAATGAAGCGGTGACTTCGACTAAGCAGTGGAGAGAAGGGGATATACTTTGGAGGCAGAACATATTACTCAGATCTTAAAGGGAAGCGTTACGGTATTATGTTGGGCAAATATTCAGGCTATTTTGTGTCAGAGGGGAGATATGCATAGTATAGAGATCTTGGCAGCATTTAAATCAAGGCTGATGGCCTGATCTCAATGTCAGAAGCTTAAAATTGGGCCCAAACAAAGCTAGGGAAGCCCACTTCTTTGCTGCCCTTCCTTAAAAATAGCCTTTCTCTTGCTGTCCCCAGGACTAGCATTCTGACTCTTGCGTGACCACCCAGTCAGGCCAGACGGATTTCTGCCTGCTCCGGGCTCTGCCATGTATGCCTGAAACCCACCAACTCTCCTGGAGAAATTGGAAACCTGGCAGAATGTTTACATATGAATCTTGGCTTGTAGAAAAGCCAGTTTCTAATTGAACTTATCCCCAGACATTTGAATGTTGCCATCTCAAGCCTAAGAAAACCTGGAAAGCCTATACAGTATCTCATCTGTTAATCAAACCAGACTTCAGAGGTTGACTTTCAGCTTACTGGAGAGTTTCTAATTGTTTGAGTCAGGAAAGGATCCAGATGCTGAGAGGAGGATATGAGATGCTTTGACCTAGACATCTGGCTGTGAATAGCAGATGCCAAGTTCTCCAAATCAAAGTGACATTTTCTAGCAAATGCCAGAAAGTGAATTTACCATTCAAGTGTATTTTTTATTTTATTTTTTATAGGATTACCTCAGAAGGAGCCTGTTTTATAAACAGCCATAAACTCTTTGCATCTAGACAGAAGTTTCTTGAGTTCTAGAAGATGTCATGACTGCTTATATTCCCTTGAAAGTCACCCCACCTCCAGAATGGTAACTGAGGCCCATCAATCACTCCTTGTTCTCTTTATTAGAAGTCATAAGAACACTAACTAAACCAATTGGTAGGAGTCATTTTTCTACATTAAAAATATTCTACCTAACAGCCCCAAAGTAAAAATTTCCTGCCTCTTTTTTGTTTTTTAACCTCTAAACATGTTAATAATAGAATGCTCACAAGAAAGAAAACTTGCACATCCTTTCTAAATCCCTTGCAAATAAGCTTAGCTTGATTTTTTTAGCGTCAAAAACTCAAATCTTTTCTGCTTCAATGGGACTCTTCAACAAACTGACATTCACAAAGAGTGATTTGCTGGGTCCTGAGAATTTTAAGTAGTTAAGTCAGCGAAGTGAGCCCATATCCGTGTGGAAAATCACAACCAATGGCCAGAAGGGGATTCAAACAGTGAACGCCCATTGCCTGGAAGAGCTCAACGTTGGCTGCTCATTGGAATCACCCGAGAAGCTTCGAAAATTCTGACTCTTGGGCTACACTTCAGGCCAGTTAGGAGGGAGCTGAGCATCACTGTTTTCGAGGCTGTCCCAGTGACCCCAACAGGCAGCCTCAAGGGAACCGCCACTGCATACCAATGATGTTTTACCTCCAGGCACGTCAGGGTTACTTAGCCATTTTGCTCCAAATGTACATGAACTCTAGAGAACTGGGATTTAGCATTCTCTGCATGAGAAGTTCATTTGACAAAGGGCACAAGGAAGTTGGCACGATTTGCTTCTCACTGTTCGTAAGCAGGTGTGCACCCTGTGATTGCTTTGAAGAACTGGGTAAGAACAGTTGGCACCACCTGAACAAAGTTGTTTCCTCAAACCTGCTCGGTGATTACATTGTATTTCTCAACTAAAGAAAAGGCGGGACCTTAGAAGGACAATGAAAGAGGAAGCTTACTAATTACCTGTTCCACCAGGTGCCAGGACACCTATATAAGTAAGGGGGTGAGTAAACACTGCCCACTCAGGAACTTGGCTTCCGTACAAAATCCAGGGCTTCTGTAAACCAGTAATCATGGGACAATAGGAGGAAGCTGGGACTGTTTCTAATTGGGGAGAGAAATCACTCCCAACAGAAAGATACTCCCACCCCAACTCTCTCTCTCTCTCTCTCTCTCTCTCTCTCTCTCTCTCTCTCTCTCTCTCTCTCTCTCTCTCTCTCTCTCTCTCTCTCTCTCTCTCTCTCTCTCTCACACACACACACACCCACTCAAAGACTTTACATCTGAAGAAACTGATATGCATATGAGATGAAAATGTTCTTTATAAAGGAACCGCTGTACTTAAAAATGATTAGACAATGAAGGTCACAGCTGAATTCCATTGTCTCAATCTTCCTGAAGTAATTCAAATTATGATGTGTTAATTGAGTAAATAAAAATTGATCTTAACAAATGAACAAAGGAAGATTAATCCCCCTACCACCAGCAATGATTATGTGTTTTGGCCTCTGCTCTATATCTACCTAATAGCTCTCAAAGTTGTTATTCAGAAAGCACAGGTTAGCAGAGGTTTTTGTGTGGCTGAAACTGGTAAACATCTGGGAATCCAGGTGCTCACCATTTAAATTTTCTGTTCCTTCATCATATGAAACTGTCACATTATTTTGCCTAATGATACCATCATTATCATATTCACTTGAGTGACAAAATGCCAGATTTGTGCTCATCAATTTTTCTGCTGAATCTTTCCAAATCAAAGAGCTTTTTCTTTTTAAATCTATCAAATTAGCATGGTGGGCTCAGGCAACAGAGAATAAAATTTCAGTAGTGATATTCAAAAATTAGATACTATCTTAGTCCATCACTGTAACTCATGAATTTAATTTAGTGCTGTCAAAATGTACCATTTAAGCTTGAATTGCTCTAAATTTAATTATGTGTATCAAGACAAATATTTAAGTGTGAAAATTTCAACATAAGACATAAAAAAGTAAAGATAATTGAGAGAGGAAGAATAAAAAAATTCTATACCGATCTGCTAATCTATATAATTCTAATTCCTGTGACTGAATTAAAATAATAACTTTGTTTTTCATGTATTAACAATGATGTTTTGTTTACAAACATATTAAAACAAGTATAGTGAGTAGAAATCACATGAAAAATAGTTATAAGGGTTGAAAGTTCTCTAATAAGTTAACAAATGTTTTGAGGAGAATGACTAAAAGAAAGTGGAAAGAAAAGCAACATACCTTAGTGGTTAGGCACTTTGGCTCTGAAATCAAATAACATGAGCTTAAATTATGGCTCACCCACTTCTTTGTGAAGGGGGGAAGTAATTTGACCATTCAAAGCCTTATTTCAGTGCTGCCCAACTCATATGTTTATTGTGAGAATAGAAGTAAACATGTGTGACTTACAGTAAGTGCTCAGCAGTGGTAAGCTGTTATTATTAACAGCACAGATTATGATAGTTTTCTATATATCACATTACATTATATTGAACTAGAGGTCCAGTGCATGGATTCGTGCACTGGTAGGGTCCCTCAGCGTGGCCTTTGGGGATAGGGCTGAAACTGGCATCCAACATCCTCCAAGAGATGTAGTAGTGTGGGAAGCGGCAGGCGGCCAGGGAGGAACCGCTCCCGCTCATCCCGGCCCTCCTCATCCTGGTCAGCTGAGCGGCGCTCCCCCTGTGCAAGTGCACTGACCACTAGGGGGCAGCTCCTGCAGTGAGTGTCTGCACCTGATGGTCAATGTGCATCATAGTGACCGG
>NW_005370153.1:6806-13892 GCF_000412655.1 Myotis brandtii
GGCCCTGCTCTGTGGGTGATAGAGGGTGGCGCCCCAACCCCCCTCCACGGACCTTGCTCTGTGTGTGACAGGGTAGAGCCATAACCTCCCCATCGGCCCTGCCGTGAGTGTAACAGTGGTGGCGCCCCAACCCCCTGATCCGCCCTGCTGTGTGTGTGACAGGGGGCGGTGCCCTAACTCCCCTATCGGCCCTACTCTGTGCGTGACAGGGGGGAGCTCCTCAACCCCCTGATGGGCCCTGCTCTGTGCATGACAGTGGGGAGCTCCCCAACCCCCTGATTGGCCCTGCTCTGTGCGTGATAGGGTACGGAGCCCCAACCCCCCTGATGGGCCCTGCTCTGTGTGTGACAGGGGGCAGTGCCCCAACCCCCTGATTGGCCCTGCTCTGTGCATCACAGGGGGTGGCCCCTCAACCTCCCCATCGACCCTGCCTTGAGTGTGATAGGGGGCGGTGCCCCAACCCCCCAATCGGCCCTACCCTGAGCGTGACTGAGGGTGGCATCGCAACCTCCCGATCCGCCTTGCTCTGTGCATGACAGGGGGCGGCGCCCCAACTCCCCAATCAGCCCTGCTCTGAGCCCGACCAGGGGCTGCACCTAGGGATTGGGCCTGCCCTCTGCCACCCAGGAGCAGGCCTAAGCCAGCAGGTCGTTATCTCCTGAGGGGTCCCAGACTGCGAGAGGGCACAGGCTGGGCTGAGGGATCCCCCCTCCGCCCCCGAGTGCACAAATTTTTGTGCACCGGGCCTCTAGTATACACACACACACACACACACACACACACACACACACGTATAGACTAGAGGCCTGATGCATGTAAATTCATGCACTCAGGGGGGCGTCCCTCAGCCCTGCCTGCACCCTCTTGCAGTCCGGGACCCCTCAGGGGATGTCCGACTAAGGGCTTAGGCCCAATCCCCAGGCCCTTAGTCAGACATCCTTAGTGCTGTGGTGAAGGCAGGAGAGGCTCCCACCACTACCGCTGCACTGGCCAGCCATGAGCTGGCTTCTGGCTGAGCGGCGCTCCCCCTGTGGAAGCGCACTGACCACCAGAGGGCAGCTCCTGCATTGAGCATCTGCCCCCTGGTGGTCAGTGCGCGTCATAGCGACTAGCCGTTAGCATATTACCCTTTTATTATATAGGACGGTATTATATTATACTGCTAAGTTATAAAGTATTTTTATTTCCAATTATAGATTGCTACATGAGAGGAATGGCTAGACAAAGGGTATCTAGATTTCAGCTAACATTTGAAAGATACCTTAATAATATTCATGTGAATAAAACCAAGCTTGTAGGATGATAGTTCCCCATGATGAACTTATGACTAGTTGATTAACCCTTAGATAACTAGTTGACATCAATAAAATTGAAATCACTAAATTCAACTCCTTCAGCTCAACTAAAGGCACCATCTAAACATGCACCCAATTATATGAGTAGAAACCTTTTGGGACTCTGAGATGCTTCTCAATCCTTCACTGCTCCTCACCCCCAGCTGTTAACTGTTACAACATCTGAAACCTTTCCAATCTCTTCCTTCTTCCCCACTCCTCTCTCCTGCCACAGTGCTACATTTTCCTTCTCTGCCTTCGATCTCTGCCTCCCCTGCCTGCTAATCTCTAAAATCTCTGATTTAAGAGCTCTGCTACCTTCCTAACAGTTGCCTTCTCTGTCTTCTCTTCAGTTCATAGCAAGCCCCCATCTTTCCTCCCATTGCAGATGGCTGACAAAATCCTAACATGAGAATTAGTTAAAACCATATTTTGAGCACAGTTTTGTTGAATTCCCAAATTAATAATTTTCTGTTGCCTGGATATGTGCAGTATATGCAGTTAAAACCTCTGGCTTCACACAAACCTATAAGAACAAGCCATGTATATGCAGAAGCTAATGATTCTTTAATTCTATAAAAGTCAACACAGTGGCTTGTACTATAACAGCATAAAAACGAATGCCACAGCCCTAGCTGGCATGGCTCAGTACTTAGAGTGTCAATTCCCGATCAAAGGCGTGTACCTGGGTTACAGATTCTATCCCCAGCCCTGGTTGGGGTGTGTTTGGGAGGCAACCAATCGATGTGTCTCTTTCATATCGATGTTTCTCTCTCTGTGTCTCTCCCCATTCCTTCCACTCTCTCTAAAAATCAATAGAGGAAAAAAAATTCTCTGGTGAGGATTAACAACAACAATAAAAACAAGCAAACAAACAAAAATGCCTTGGACTTTTGGTATGTATTCAAGAAGAGATCTCAAGCATGACTAAGATAAGCAGTGTGACAGTTAAAAGCATGGGTTGTGGGGTTAGACTGCCAAGAAGAGATCTCAAGCATGACAAAGACTAAGATAAGTGGTGTGACAGTTAAAAGCATGGGTTGTGGGGTTAGACTGCCTTGGTCAAATAGGTTTTCCATGGGACCTTGGAGAAGTTATTTACTCTTTTTACTAGAGATGCCCTCAAAATATCCATATAAAATGCTGAGCATAGTCCCTCTTATATTTTCATCATCCTCAGATGGGTCGTCACAGTGATGATCTTGGTCTGTGGCTTTGGAAGTGTTTGTATGTGTGAATGTGTGTGGGTGTAGGTGAGTGTACTTTAAGTGTTCCTGGGAACTGTGATCTCCAGCACAATTACAAGGAATGGATGAAACAGAAGAGGGGACAGGTACTTTTAAAGGGGTAGGATGCACACATATGAGGATTTATGAAATGTAATTGCTATTCTGTTGGCTCCCTGAAGATTTCTGTTCTTCACAAATATCTACTCAGTTATTTAAAAGTATTTTCACAAATGTTTATTGAGTGTCTACTATGTCCACTGTTACAGGCACTGGGGAATGCAACAGTGAGCAAAACACGAAGTACCTTTCCTTGCTTACATCCTAGGGAAGGGAGACGGGCAATAAAGAAACCAGTAAATATACAGTGTATGAGATGGTAACCGTGTAATAGAGAAAAATAAAGCAAGCTGGAGGGTATGAGAACTGTGGACTTATTATTTTATTTTATGGAGCCTCCTGCTGTCTTGCCTTCATGGCCTGTATTAGTTCCATTAGGGGAGCATATTTGCATGCAGATAGAGGGCTATCGCAGTACAATCAGCTGGCATGGGTCTAGGATAGGCTGGGGCTGCCAGGTGGGACACTCTGAAAAAACAACAGTTCTTTGCATGAGGAAATGCTGAGAATATAGCCGTGTACGATTGTACTATGGAAGAGACACTGAGGGCGATATCAAAAGCATAGAGCTGGAAAGGAACCTAGAGCTAGAAGCTGAATGGTGTACTTCAGCATTTCCTAACACAAAGTAACATTTCCAGATATGAACTTCTGAGAAGACAGAATAAAAGAACAGCAACATTAAGTTGGCATTATTATGGACTCTTAAGAATTGATAGCATTGATTAATTATGTAAAAGAAATCCTGGGATTTATATAGAAGGATCCCATGAAGCCTCACTATCCAGTTAGGAGGGAAGAGAGTGAGAGAGCAAAGAAGACATCTATAAGAAGAGAATACCAAGCAGAGGGATTAGTAAATGCAAAGTCCCAGAGACAGGAACATCCAGATTGTTTCATGAGCAGCAAGGAGACCCAGGGAAGAGATGAGGCCACAGAAGTGGGGGTGGAAGGTGGGCAGAATACATAGGGCCATTAGAGCAATGTAAAGGCTTTGGCTTTTATCCGCATGAAAGGGGAAGCCAGTGGTGGGTTTTTGAGTGGAAAGAGTCACATGATCCAGTGGCGTACTAAAAGGGTCGCTCCAGCTACTCTGCATAGAATAGACTGAAGGAAGCTGGCAGTGGGGGCAAAGATGGAAGCAGAGAGCCCTATTAAGAAGTAATTAAAATGGATAAAAGACTTAAATGTAAGTCACAAAACCATAAAAGTCCTAGAAGAAAACATAGGCTGCAAAATATCAGACATCTCTAATAGCAATATTTTTGCTGATAAATAAACAAATGGGACTACATCAAACTAAAAGGCTTCTGCACATCAAAAGAAACCATCAACAAAATAAAAAGGGAGTCCACTGTCTAGGAAGACATATTCTCCAATGATACATTTGATAAAGGGTTAATATTCAAGATTTATCAAGAACTTATAACTCAATACCAGGAAGACAAACAATCCAATTAAAAAAATGGGCCAAGACCTGAATAGACACTTCTGCAAAGAGGACATACAGTAAGTCAACGCAGTGACTTGTACTATAACAGCATAAAAATGAATGCCACAGCCCTGGCTGGCATGGCTCAGTACTTAGAGTGTCAATTCCTGATCAAAGGCGTGTACCTGGGTTGCAGGTTCTATCCCCAGCCCTGGTTGAAAAAATGTTCAACTAATCATAGAGAGATGCAAATTAAAACCACAATGAGATATCACCTCACACCTGCCAAAATGGCTACCATCAATAAACAACAAATGCTGATGAGGAAGTGGAGAAAAGGGGAACCTAGTTAGTACATTGTTGGTGGGCATGCAGACTGGTGCAGCCATTATGAAAAAACAGTATGGAGTTTCCTCAAAAGATTAAAAATGGAACTCCTATTTGACCCAGCGATCCCACTTCTGTGAATATATCCTAAGAATCCCCCCAAAAACAACTGGAAAGAATGTATGTACCTCTATGTTCATAGTAGTGTTGTTTACAGGAGCCAAGATATGGAAAACAGCCCAAGTGCTCATTGGTCGATGAGTGGCTAACAAAGCTGTAGTACATTTACACAATGAAATACCACATGACTGTAATGAAGAAGGAAGTCTTACCTTTTGCAACAGTTTGGCTGGACCTGGAGATTATTATGCTAAGCAAAGTAAGCCAGTCAAAGAATGACAAATATGTGGAATCTAATAAATGGATGATAAAAATAGAAACAGAGGCATAGATACATGGAACAGACAGACAGCTGTCAAAGGGGATTGGATAAAGGAAGGTGAAGGGATTAGCCAAAGAACGTATATACATAACCCATGGATACTGACAACAGTGTGGTGATGGCCAGAGGGCAATGGGACTGGGTGGAGGTGAACAAAGCGGGGAGAAATGGAGACATCTATAATAGAGTCAACAATAAAAATAAAAAATAATAAATGTGTACATGAATATGTAATACTTTCAACAATAAACAATTATTAATAATCTCAAAAAATTGTACATGAAAAAAGAATAAGTAATTGCAATAATCCAGTCAGAGTTAAAGTTGGATTAGCATCAAGGCTATGGAAGTGGTGATATTTGGGATATAGTTCAAAGGTAAAGTGGTCAGGGTTTACTGCTGGATCAGCTGATCACAGGTGACAAAATATTCTGTATGTTAGTATGTTGTCTCATTTAACACTCCCAACAAGGTGAGAGGCAGTTGTTGCACTTCCTAAGAGGGAGTGTTAATGATCTGTGGTGTTAATGTGGTACAGGCATGTGATCTTGAACTTGGTCTTCTTATTCCCAGCTGCCTCTTCCTGTACAGGACCCTTTTCCCACCAGTTCTTTTAAGGCCCCTTAAAAAATATCCTATAACATCTATGTAACAAGCATCTTAGTTCAGTTCTTAGTGCCTTCCTATTTCACATCAATTCTATTACACCATGAAGCATTCCCCAGACTTACCCAATGGCTTCATAGTGTCCAGAGGAGAAAATTCAAACTCCTTGAGCTGGTGCAGCAACTTCTTTCTACATCTGGTGATAGGCAGTCTCTTCAGCTTTGTCTCTGACTGGACTCCCCACCTCTACCCTGACCCCCAAACCTCCAACACCACATACCTGCACCAAACACACACACACACACACACACACACACACACACACGTGCGCGCGCACATTAGTTGATTATACTCATAAAACTATCTTAACCTTATTAGGTGTAGTTTCCAGTTTAATATGGCCACTTCAGTGTATATTTTCTGATCTGGAAGAACAGAGAGCAAAATTTGTCAATGGAATAAAACAGAAAGTATGAATCAATCCTCTTGGAAAATAGTTATTAAAATCTCAGATATCACAAAGACATCCTGTTAGGTTTTTATCTTTGTCTTCTCAGCATAAAATCACTTGTATTTAAAATATTTCAGGAATAGGGCTGGTGGGGGAAGAGGATATGATGGGGATATGGAGTCAGGGAGATTTTGAAGTAGGCAAGTTATTTCCTAGAACAAAATTAGAATTTAAACAGCATGACGCTGATTTCCCCCCTCCCTCTAGTGGTGAGGAATAAATGAAAATTAACAGCATCTTTACTGCGATCAAACATAAAGTGATTCTTTCTAGCTTAGTACCTTATAAAAAGCAAGTTAATTTCTATCCCTGGGATAAACAGTCTCTTAAAGGCCTGTGAATGAAAACTCAAATGCAACCTTTGGCAATTTTGTTCACTTTAGGGTCTATTTGCTTTTGTGTAAAAGCAAGCACAGTATGGGAGGGGTAATTGTTTAGTCTCCAGACAACCTTTCGGCTCTCTCGGTGGCTCTCAGGCTGTGGTGCATCTGTGGAGAGAGCCACAGAAAGCAGCTCTCATTCTGGATTTTGGCGTGCTGGATGCCTTTCTCCCGGAGCCGTCATGGCACCAGTATAAGGCAATTTGGCTGGATTGACTTCATCAGGAATTGAGCTGTAATGCATTTTAGTTTAGTATCTCCCTCCCCCCCATGGAGAGTGGGAGAGTGTCCCAGCTCCTAATCGTTATTACTTATGTGTACAACTCCCCGTTTTTTCATTTCCTCTCCTTGTAAAATGAATCTGACTGGCTGGCTGAAGTTACAGAGAGGAAAAGCTACGCACAGACTTTCTGATCATTCAGCTCTCTCCTAAAGACAATTAAATTGATTCTGTTATGCCAGTACTTTGTTTCACTGGCCTATGCATAAGTAGTCACTTCTGAAAAATGGCAGATCCTACATTAGGATCAATCGGTGAAATGATTGGCAACCTCAGTGGTTCTATAACAGGGGTGGGCAAACTTTTTGACTCGAGGGCCACAATGGGTTCTTAAACTGGACCGGAGGGCCGGAACAAAAGCATGGATGGAGTGTTTGTGTGAACTAATATAAATTCAAAGTAAACATCATTAAAAAAAAGGGTACGGT
>NW_005370153.1:15174-37144 GCF_000412655.1 Myotis brandtii
GGTCCCCACTGGGGTGCCTGGCCAGTCTGGATGAGGGGCTGGGGGCTGTTTTCAGGCTGGCCAAGCCCGCTGGTGACTGAAGCTCCCATTCTCTCCTTTTTTTCTTTTTCTTTTTTTAATTCTGGGATTTATTTACCTTCTATAATTGAAACTTGTTGCAGCTCCAGCTCGGAGTCCTCGCTGGATGAAAGCAGGTATCTGGTGCTTGTTTAGCTTCTATAATTGATACATAGTTTCTTTTGGAGCTCAGAGCTGGGCCGGGCAGGCGGGGAAGCTTGGCTTCCTCTATCACTGGAGCAAGCAAGCCTCCTGTTCACTTCAGCTGTGTGGCTGCCGGCCGCCATCTTTGTTGGCAGTTAATTTGCATATTGCCCTGATTAGCCAATGGGAAGCGTAGCGGAGGTATGGTTAATTACCATGTTTGTCTATTATTAGATAGGATAGAATAAACTTGCTTAATTAGACCTGCTTTCTGATTTAGTTAAACTTTTTCCAGCCCAGTGAAACACCCCAACTTCTCTTTCAGGTAATTGTCAGCAACATAGCAGTAAATATCAATATGAAGCAGATTATTATTGTAGATCATGCAGGGAGAACAAAGGGATGAGTGGGCAAAACTCAGGACACCATGGAAGCCACCCTGGCCTTGGAGAGGAACCTGAACCAGGCCCTTTTGGAGCTGCAGGCCCTCATCTCTGTGACCTCCTGGAGAACCACTTCCGGGGTGAGCAGATGAAACTCATCAAGAAGATGGGCCACACCTGACGCACCTGTGCAGGCTGGGCTGGGTGAGTATCTCTTCCAAAGGCTCATCCTCAAGCACGACTAGGAGCCTTTGGAGCCCAGAGGCCTTTCAGATGCCCCTCTGGATTCCCTCAGGGTCTGGCTTTTGCCTGAGCTTCTCCCTGAAACCACTAGGTATCCTTTTAACCACCCTGAAGCCCTCTCCCATTGGACCAAATGGAAACAATAACGCTTTTTGCAGCAATAATAATAATAATAATAAATAAAAATCTGAAAGGCTTATTAGACATTCAAAGAGAGATATCCAGCAGACACTATATGAGTCTAGAGTTCAGAGAAGAAAGTTGGTTTGGAGCTGCAAATTTGAAAGCCCTCAATTTATAGATATAGATAAAGCCTCGGGACAAGAAGATCACTGAAGGAAGCCTCTGGTGTGAAGAGCAATAAATATGATTATAAGGTTGCATTGGGTTCAATAGAGAAAAAGGCACTCTTTAATTTAAAATTGAATAGATTGTTAACAAATAGTGAGTTACTGTTCCAAGCTCACAAGCAGCACCTGTTGACATCACTACTACTGCAGAGCCATGTCTTGGAAACATACCTTGCCAGAGGCAGGTATGTTGTCAGCCTGACCTTTAGCTCAGGTGCCAGGGGGTGGGTTTCATTATCTAAGTTCAGCCAAGGACCAGGAACGGATGCAATTATCCGTGCTCAGCTAGGAGTGACAATTACAAAGAAGCTACAAGAATGAAAAATTGCAGCTTGATCTTTAACCGTGATTTCACATAATTAGCTCACAAGCAGCACCTGTTGACATCACTACTACTCTAGTCAGGAATTCCTACAATGGGAAGAAGAGCACATGACCTCCAAGCTCAAAGTCATCAATATGGAAGATAATTTACTACCAGAAATCAAGAGACCTTTCATTGAGGCCTGCCCTATTGGCCTTAAGCAACTCATGACATTTCCTTAGTCTTCAGTTTCCTCATTAATAAAATAAAAGAGTTGGGAGAGATACTTTATTTTTTGGGGGGAAGAAGGGGTGATGTCATGATAAAAATTAAAATTTTTGTTATGCTACATTTACTTTTTAAAATCTTTTAAAATTTATTCAATTTATCGGGGTGACATTGGTCAACATGAGCATATAGGTTTCAGGTGTGGGTTTCTACGTAACAAGATCTATACCCATCCAAAGTCAAATCTTCTCCTGTCACCTTATAGTAGGACCCTTTACCACTACCCCACACCCCCTTCCATCTGCCAATCACCACACTGCTGTTTGTGTTCACAAGTTTCAGTTTATATCCCACCTATGAGTGAAATCATATAGTTCTTAGCTTTTTCTGACTGACTTATTTCACTTAGCATAATGTTCTCAAGGTCCATCCATGTTGTTGCTATTTCATCATTTCTTATGACTGATTAGTATTTCATTGTGTTTATGTGCCACATCTTCTTTATCCAGTCCTCTATCATGGAACACTTTGGTTGTTTCCATGTCTTGGCCATCATGAATGATGTTGCAGTGAACACAGGGGTGCATATATCTTTGAGAATACATGATTTTGAGTTTTTTGTGTGTATATACCTAGGAGAAGGATTGCTAGGTTGTATGGTAGCTCTATTCTTAATTTTTTGAGGAGTTGTCAGACTGCTTTCCCTAGTGGTTGTACCAATCTACATCCTCACCAGCAGTGAATGAGAGTTCCCTTTTTTCCACAACCTCTCCAACACTTGTTTGTTTTGTTGATAATGGCCACTCTAACAGGTGTGAGGTAAGTTTTGATTTGCATTTCCTCAATTGCCAGTGAGATTGAGCATCTTTTCATACATCTATTGGCTGTTCGTATATCTTCTTGGGAGAGGTGTATTTTCAGGACCTCTGCTCACTTAGGTTATATTTTTGGTGTTGAGTTTTATGAGTTCTTTATATATTTTGGAAATTAAATCTTTGTAGGAGCTACTGTTTGCAAATATCTCCCATCTGGTTGGCTGCCTCTTTGTTTTGTTGTCAGTTTCTTTTGCTGTGAGATGCTTTTTATATAAAAACGATTTTTAAAGGAAAATACAAGTATGACCTTCTGGTAGAAATTCAATAAAGTACTAATTTCCAAATGTATAAAACAAATAGATTGGGGGTATGGTCATATAGTTATTGAATAAGAAGAAACTATTTCTTACTCTAGCAATTATTTATATATCCATGTGTTAATAATAATCTCATGAAAATGTAAGTATTCCTGAGGAAGGTAACAATGTTAGGTTATTATGGACCACAGGAATTGGGGTAGATTAAGTTATTGTTCAAAATATGTATGTACTGGACTTGGCATGTGACCTGCTTGAGATTCATGGTGAACAGGATGCAACTCCATGCCTTTTGACTTTGAGCTCAGTGTGTGCCTTGCTTTGGCAGAGGGATATTAGACTTGAAATGTGATTGCATATTGGCCTTGAACTCTTCCATTTCTGCTATTCCCATACTTCCCCCAGGAAGCTGCTGTCCCTTCAGCCTGGGCCCCAGAATGACATATGTGGAGAAGACCAGCAATGAAGTCTGATCTAAGCCAGCCAACCAGCCAACCTTCAGCTGACCAGTATACATGTATCCATTGTTTTAAGTTCATATACTTTTGGGTGGTTGGTTATGCAGCAATAGCTAACTAATACAATCCTAACTACTATTAATGGGACACTTATTGGTTAAAGGTGCTAAGCAGGCATTATCTCATTAAATTCTTAGCTCAAGCTTCTAGGTGAGATATTATTCTCTAAATTTTGAAAGAAGGTATAGATAATGTCAGAGCCAATATCTGAACCCAGACTTTTATGACTCCAAAGTCAATGCTGTTAAATGCTTCTAGAAAATAATAATTACTCATTAAAATCAATAACTGGTTCTGAACAGGACCTAAATCTGACCTTCCTACCAAGACCTATAGGCCATGTGTGATCTGTCCGCCTCTGTGATCTCCTTCCATTTTCCTCCAAACCTCCAACTTGCTACGCTTTTACCTAGCTGAAGCTTTTGTGTGTGTTTTTATTTTCACGGACATATTTTCTTTGTTCTTTCACGGCTGGCCTTTCCCCATTCTTTAGATTTCAGAAAGGGCTACCTGCCAACTTAAAGTAGCTTCCTCTTCGTTATTTTCTCTCTCATCACCCTGCTTCTTTCCCTTATAGTATTACCACAGGTTGTAATTATTTTGTTTACTTGCTTTCTTTCAATTTCCCCTACCAAATGCAATTCCACGAGGGAAGGGCATGTTTGTCTTGCATGCTGTTGTACCCAGGGCATCTAGTGCAGTGTTTTGAACATGTTATGTGCTCAATCAATATTTGTAGAATGAATGAATGAACAGAAGAGTAATATGACAGGATATAGAGAGCAGTGGGAAGCTGCAAACCTATGCTGAACATTGTGGAAGGGAACCCTGAGAAGCTAGAGATAGAGTCTGAGTTTGGGGCAGTGGGCACAGCAGGAGGGAAGGCTGTAGAGATAAGGGGGAAAGTGTCAGAAGCAAACGTTTCCCACGTAGAGCTTGCATTGAGTACTCGAGTCTTTATTCTTGGGTGACACTTCAAACCAGAATATTCACTATAGAAAACAAATACTAGTGTGAGTATGATTATTTGAACCATATCTTTTATTTTCTTAGGGTTATAAAAAGTGGTTAATATAAAAAAGAAAAAGGAAAAGTATCACAATAACTTATGCAAAGGGAGCAAGTGTGACTATGCCAAGCAGGACCCTCAGTGAACGGTCTCCTCTCACTGCTGCCCTCACGCTGGATCCTGAGGAGACTCGTGAGGGAGGCTCAGACTGGAGGCTAGAACATTAAGGAGTCTCACTGGTGACTTTTCTTGGGGTAGAAGTGATCTACAGGCAAGAAAACCAACAAGGTCTTGACAAGATGAAGTGTGCCATTGCCATACTTCCCCCAGGAAGCTGCTGTCCCTTCAGCCTGGGCCCCAGAATGACATATGTGGAGAAGACCAGCAATGAAGTCTGATCAAAGCCAGCCAACCTTCAGCTGACCAGTATACATGTATCCATTGTTTTAAGTTCATATACTTTTGGGTGGTTGGTTATGCAGCAATAGCTAACTAATACAATCCTAACTACTATTAATGGGACACTTATTGGTTAAAGGTGCTAAGCAGGCATTATCTCATTAAATTCTTAGCTCAAGCCTCTGGGTTCTGAAAGAGTTGGTTTCATGCTGGAGTAGTACATTGGGTTTAGGGTAGACTTCTTAATCCAACTGTGCAATGATGCAAAGTGGATACTCGAGTGTTATGTTTTATTGTATTTATTTATTATTTTTTTTGTAGTTCAAAGATTCCTTTTTTAATTTAAATTATTTATTGTTTAAAGTATTATATATGTCTCCTTTTCCCCCCATGGACCTCTTCCTGGCCGCTCCCCCACCTCCACCCCCCAGCACATGCCCTCACCCTCAAGTATTATATTTTAAACTAAACCTTGCTTCTAATGCCCAGCCATACAAGTCACGAATTGTTTATTCCAACACATCAGGGGTGATTTGTGAATGTGCTAGCTAAGAACAATAGTTTGTTCCTGTTTTTCTCCTTGGAATCCAGGTTGGTATTTATTGAATCTTTTCATTTATTGATTTTTCTAACAAGTATTATTAAGTTCCTTCTACCTTCTACATTACAATATACTATGCAGATCAAAGGAGTAAAGACTCTGGACTTATGCAGGAGCACTGGAGTATCTAGGGGGCGGGGGTGGGCGTGGGGGTGTAACATCTCCTTCTTGCATTCTTAACAAAGGGAAAAACCTAGAGTATCCCACTATATTTTCCCCAAGAGTGATTTAACAAATATTGTAATATGATACAGTATAAGAATGGAGTATGGCATTTTAAAAAGGGACAAAGAAGAATGAAAACGAATGTTTTAAGCATAGGAAATACATGGTGCCAGTTCTTTACTTCGATTTACTCATTTCATCCTCATAGCAATGACCGCAGGAGGTTGGCACTCTTACTACACCTATTTTTCAGGTGAAAAAATGGAGGCACAGGAGTTTAAGGAAACTGGCATCACCACTCAGCTAACAAATGAAAGCACCAGGACTCCAACAAAGCCAGACTGGCTCCAGAGTCCATGCTATGCAAATCGTAAATTAATTAAATCCTAAGGAATAGTTCTGTTATCAGTGGGGTGCTTTCTGTGTCCCCACCTGTGGCTGGTGGAGATGGGCTTTTGGGGGTACTATAAGGAAAAGAATTTCCTGAGATCCCCAAGGGAGAATGAGTTATTTTAGAAAGGTTTAATTAACCCTCTGAGTTTCCAAGGTCCCATCTCCCCTTCCATAACACCATGGAAAAAGTCCCATTTTTGTCTTCAGCAGGGCTAAGGTCAAAGCCATTGCCCAGAGTTTCCACTCCATATTTCCACCATCTGGTCCAGCATCTGGCTAGGTTTGCTTGTGTTCCCAGCTGCAGCCCATTGTTTGTAGGGTCTACCCTCCTAGCCAATGATCCTTGTTCCCAAGCTAGACTGACACACAAGTGCCTTCCCTACATCATCCCCACTTCACTGTGCATGCATCCATTTCCCTTTGTTGGACCCCTTCCCCCAGTGGCTGGCAGGGAATAGACCAGTGGTTCCTAGGAGTGTGAAGTTGCAGCTTCCTGGTGAAGCTGTCCAGATGACTATGCTTATAATGTCTTACCTCTCCTTTGGTCCTTTCCTATTATTAATATTAGCTAGTGGTTACGAGGGTAACAGTACTATTGATACTGTGAGAAACTTCCAGCATTCCCTAAGTGAACAAGGAATTCATCCCTCAACCCCTCACACACGTGAATTCAATGAATGAAATGCCTTGCCCTCTTTGCCAAACCCCTTCCTTAAGCTTCAGCCCAAATGCAACACCTCTTGAAAACCTCTGTGGTTTCTCCAGTCTGGATTAGGTCTCTTTCTTCTATGCTCTAATAGCTCACTGTACTTATGTCATTCACCTTCAATACCATGTGTCTTTGTGCTAGCTACAGAGAATCTATAATAATAAAAGCACAATATGCTCATTAGACCGGATGTCCTTCCAGATGACCTTCCGGACGAAGCCTGGGCTGCGAGGGAAGCCTGGGTCCCCAGTGCTGGAGGAAGCCCGGATCTCATGTGCCAGAGGGAAGCCAGTGCCAGCAGCCGGGGAAGAAAGGCCTATTCTTGCATGAATTTTGTGCATCAGGCCTCTAGTTTCTTTCTTTTTTTTAAAATTTTTTATTTGTTTTTTTTGCTAAAAGGTGCCAGAGGGCCAGTGCCAGCAGCCGGGGAAGAAAGGCCTATTCTTGCATGAATTTCGTGCATCAGGCCTCTAGTTTCTTTCTTTTTTTTTTATTTAATTGTAACCCAGTCTTGTCTAATTCCAAAACCCAAATTTGTTTGTATTCCCAAAATATTAACTTTCAAAGAGTGAGCCATCCAATCAGATATTGGGAAATAGTCTTTTCAAAGATATTACAGAAAAGGATGTTTTCTGCAAAATGGTCACTAAATTTCTTTCAAAGATTTTATTATTCCTTGAAATCTAGAAGAATTCAAGAAATCTATTATGAATCTTTATTTTTTTAAAAGTTAGAGTTTATATAGTTGCTGGTGAGAAATGGAAAGAGATGTGGATCTCTAGTCCCCCTACTACTGAATATTATTTGTACACAAATCCCATGCACTTACATATGTTGTGGCAACCTGCCAATGGTTGAAAGACACTCCTCCTGCCAAGAACCAGTCCCTTAGAGTTTCCCCTACTGAATAATTTCAGACTGACTTTCAACCACCAAGTATGAAATAAATCCTTTAAAAAAATAAATTAAATCAGCAATAGCATCAGTGGACCTCTTGTATGATATGTAGAAAAGTTGGTAAGTGAGTAAATCCTAAGAGTTCCCATCACAGGAAAAATTTTTCCTTTTTTATTTTATTCTTTCTTTTATTTTTATTGTATCTGTGTGAGAAGATGGATGTTAGCTGAACCTATTGTGGTAATCATTTCACAATAAAATATGTTCTCCCATGTAGTGGGCTTTCTTGTTGTTTTGTTGATGGTTTCTTTTGCTGTGCAGAAACTTTTTATTTTGATGTAGTCCCATTTGTTTATTTTCTCTTTAGTTTCCAATGCCCTAGGATCTGTATCGGTGAAGAAATTGCTTCGGCATATGTCTGAGATTTTGTTGCCTTTGGATTCTTCTAGTATTTTTATGGTTTCCTGTCGTATATTTAAGTCCTTTATCCATTTTGAGTTTATTTTTGTGTATGGTGTAAGTTGGTGGTCTAGTTTCATTTTCTTGCATGTATCTGTCCAATTTTCCCAGCACCATTTATTGAAGAGACTGTCTTGACTCCATTGTATGTTCTTGCCTCCTTTGTCAAATATTAATTGAGCGTATTGGTTGGGGCTGATTTCTGGGCTCTCTATTCTATTCCATTGATCTATATGTCTGTTCTTGTGCCAGTACCAGGCAGTTTTGAGAACAGTGGCTTTGTAATACAGCTTGATATCTGGCATTGAGATCCCACCTACTTTGTTCTTTCTCAGGATCGCTGCAGCTATTCGGGGTCTTTTTTTATTCCAGATGAATTTTTGGAGAGTTCGTTCTAGATCTTTGAAGTAGGCCATTGGTATTTTAATGGGAAGTGCGTTGAATTTATAGATTGCTTTGGGTAGTATGGGCATTTTAATGATGTTGATTCTACCAATCCAAGAACATGGTATGTTCTTCCATCTCTTTATGTCTTCCTCTATCTCTTTTTTCAACGTCCTGTAGTTTTCGGCCTCTAGTTTCTTAATAAAGGCCAGTTACGAGGATTATACATATAAGATACTATATTTAAGTGTACAATTAGTGATTACTATTTGGAAAGATTCCCTATTATTATTTCTCCAACTTGATTTTACAACACTCTGCATCATCAACAAGCTTTCTTTAAGCTGCTTTCTTTAAACTGGTCTTTCAGTCTGGGGGCCCTCAGAGCTCTCCTCCACCTCCAGGCCTTTCACAGGTAGCCTTCCTGCAGGAGTGCTCCCCACCCTGCTCTCTCTTTATCTGCCTTCTTCACTTCACTCAGACTCCAGGTAGGCCTTGTCTGACTTCTTATATTGTAGGCTCCATCTTGTTATCTTTCAGTGTAACCCTGTTTGTGTCTTGCATAACGTATCAGGGTAATCTGTTCAAATATTAATTTGCATTTCTTTTTGCTGACATAGAAGAGAATAATGAAAGCCATTGTGATTTGTAACAAGATATATATGCATATTTTGTCATCACCCTGTTTCTGACATAGAGCTTCTAAAACATTCGTATTTTCTAAGTCATGAGAGAGATAATGGTGTTTTTGTTATGTTAATGAGGTGATTTTTTGAACCAAACTTAAAGTTGAGAGCTGATTCCTGAGGAGTTAATCATGTGATTAGAGGGTTGGAATGTTCAGTCCCATTCCCCTGACTTAAGGCGAAGGTAGAAGGGGTAGAGATTGAGTTCAGTCACCAATGGCAGATGATTTAATCAATTGTGCCTGTATAATGAAGCTTCCACAAACCCCCAAAAGACTGGGTTTGGAGAGCTTCTGGGTTGGTGAACATGTGGGAGAATGGCATGCCTAGAGGGGCATGGGAGCTCTGTGCTCCTTCCCACATACCTTGCCTGTGCATGTCTTCCATCTGGATGTTCATCTGTACCCTTTATCATATCTCTCTATATAAAAGGCTAATATGCAAAGTGTCCCCTCGGGGGTTTGACCAGGAGACCGGAGTTAGATCGCTCGCTATGATGTACGCTGACCATTAAGGGGGCCCTGATTGGCCCTGATTGCCAGCCAGGCCTAGATTTCAAACACCGGGCCTCTAGTCCTATTATAATAAACTGGTAAACATAAGTAAATGTTTCTCTCAGTTCTGTGAGCTGCTCTTGGAAATTAGTTGAGTCTAAGGCGGGATCATTGGAACTTCTGAACTATAGCTCTATAACCAGTTGGTCAGAAGTATAGATAACAACCTGGGCTTGTGACTGCTGTCTGAAATGGGAGGAGGGCTGTCTTGTAAGACTGAACCCTTAACCTGTGGAATCTGATGCTGTCTCCAAGTAGATAGTGTTCGAATTGAGTTGAAGTGTAGGACAGCCAGCTGGTATCCAGAGAATTGCTTGTTGTTGGTTCTGTGCAAACCACCTGCTTGCACATTGGAATTAGAGTACAGCACATCCTTTAGCTTTATTTTTCTCCCCCAGGTTTTTGGAAGGCCTACTCTCAAAGAGGATATTATGCTGCATAGTGCAGATGGGAAAGCAGAAAGGCTCATGCCTTTGAAGTTGGGGGTTGGAGGATGGAAGAGAACATTTCCAAGCCCTGGAAAAGAAACAGAGGGGTGAGTCCTGTTCCACTTTCCTGGCAACATTTCCAGGAAGGGCCAGAGTTCCAATGTGCAGGGCTCTGTATTGTGTCTATAGGAATACTGGTCCCTTAGAACTAGATTAATTGCCTGAGCTGAGTTCTAAGTTTAAGTGTGCAGCAAGATTCCTGCACGTCCAGGACTGTGTGGGCACAAACAGTGACTTCAGCAATCCAAACCCAGCTATGCTGGCCTGATGATTGCAGGTTCCTCTCCCATATTTCAGGCAATTTAAAAGCTTCCTTGGGGGTTTCTTTGTAATTGTAGGGAGGAGGAGGATGTGGCCCCTAAAATGACTGAGATTACATTTCTCCAACCAGGCTGATAGGTTAGGGGTTCAGAGGTAGGTTTAATTTTGTTTTATAAAAACAAATTAATCTGACATGTTAGGCTCATTATAATTCAGTCCTGCTATAATACCACTTACCATGATTTGAAATTATATATTAACTGTTTTTATTCACATATCCATTGTCTTACAGACTGTAAGTAAGTTCTATGAGGGCAAGAAGGTGCTCAGATAATTTACTCAAATAAATATTGAATTAGTGAATTTTGTGCATTATATGGTGAATACTAATTATTTACTTAACTTGTTAGTGAAGCATACTTACCAGAATGCGAGATAGAAAGAAACATCAGGAATAAATATTCAAGGAAAGGTCAATAAGCTTTCTGCATTTTTTTCCTTTTTTATCCTCACCTGAAGGATATTTTTTATTTATTTTAGAAAGAGGAGGAGGAAGGGAGGGAGGGAGAGAGAGAGAGAGAGAGAGAGAGAGAGAAAGAAACATGGACTTAAGAGAGAAACATTGATCTATTGCCTCCCCTACGTGCCCGGACCAGGGATTGAACCTGCAACGTTTTGGTGTGTGGGCTACACTCCAACCAACTAAGACACACTGGCTTAGGGACAGGGCTGCACTTTTTAGTACTGTTGATTAGTAACAGAAATTTACTGAGAAAAATCCACCAAATAACTTTCTAAAATAGTTTTTAGATATGTAACAGTCATTCTGCTGGGTGGTCTGTGGTAAATGAACAAAGGAATGAGGTGTTGGAAAGACAGAGGACAAGGACATGTGACAGGAATAAAAAAGAAAAAGAGGCCCTACCTGGTTTGGTTCAGTGGATAGAACGTCGGCCTGCAGACTGAAGGGTCCTGGGTTCAATTCTGGTCAAGGGTACATGCCTGGGTTGTGGGCTCAATCCCTAGGAGGGGGAGTGCAGGAGGCAGCTGATCAATGATTCTCTCTTATCATTGATATTTCTATCTCTCTATCCCTTTCCCTTCCTCTCTAAAATCAAAAAAAATATATTTAAAAAAGAAAAAGGGACAAGGGTAAAAGGGCAAACTAAGAAAAGAATGCTCAATAAATGCCTGAGGATGATTTCTGAGAAGTCCAAGAACATTCTAGAAGAACTGAGTGAGTAGACTCAGGGAATAAGCACCATAAAGAGTATGCTCAAATCTCCAGGAGATTTGCCCGCTGAGTCTTTGCCCACCTTTACTCAGAGTAGATGGCTCATCATCTACACCAAGACCCACACCAGTCAGTTCCCTTCCTGAGGATGTGGCACCAGCACCTCACTATGGTTTAGCCAGTGGGAGCCAGAGACTTGGCTGGCCTCCATCCAACTTCCCAGTGTGCATGTCCCCAACAGCCAGATTAAGATCTCGAGAGTCCCGCAAAAATAACAAGATTTTGATGTATCTCTTTTATATAATTCTAATCTGAATATTTTAAATGAATCAAACTTATACTAGTATATATATACATATATATTATACTAGGGGCCCAGTGCACAAATTCATGCACCTTAAAAGGAACTGTGGGCCACGAGTGAGCCGCGAGACTGCGGTGGACACAGGGGTGGGTCTCAGTTCATCCTCCCCATCCCCGCCTGGGCCCTCCCGCTGCAGCTCCCCAGTCTTTTGACTGCTGGCAGCCCCACTCCCACTGCTGCTGCTCCCATGCACTGACAGTGCCAGCCCCACTTGCACCCCTTGATGGCGTGGAGCAATTGGGGCTGGTGCCTACAGCAGGTGCAAGTGGTGGCTGCTGCCCCGATTGTCCCTCAGGAGCAGGGGGAGGTGAAGAAGCCCTCAGGGGCGATCGGGGCCGGCAGCTACCACTCACACCCACTGACAGTGTCAGGTGCTGGCAGCAGGTGCAAGCAGGGCTAATGCTGGCAGCAGGTGTGGGTGCCAGGCTGGCCTGTGGCGTGCGGGAGCAAAGAATATTTAGTAACCACCACAGGCTCGCCCTGATGACAGCAACTGGCACCCTGCCTTGGTCTGGAGTCCCGCTCACCTGCTCCACCATCCCACCACCGCCGATGCCCGCCATGTTCCATGCGTGCCCCCTGGTGGTCAGTGCACGTCATGGCAACCAGTTGTTTGGTTGTTCTGCCATTTGGTCTATTTGCATATTAGGGTTATATATATAAAATATATATATATATATAGATGTTGCTATTAAAATTGATGTTTTGATTCTAAAATTCTAGATAATTGAATTGAAGATGAAATTTTCTCTTTCCTACCTCTGCCATGTGATCTTCCTTTTCTATTCCTTTAGCATATTCATAGTCTTCTTATTAGATAACCTGATCCCCCATGAATCCAAAGGAGAGTGCCTGAAAACCAAGTGGGCAGTGAGCATGAAAGAGCCATACCTGCACTGTGGGGTCCCTGAACTGAACATGTCTTAGATGCCTGAGCTATAACATCCCTGTTCCACAAGTAGCTACAAAAAAAGGATGCTGGCAGATTTTGAAGCATATAACATAGTGTCTTATCTTTTTTTTCTTTTTCAGGGGGGTGGGTGTGGGGGCAGTAATGAAGGCTTCCCAGAAGGGGTAACACTTTAGCTCAAGCCAGGAAGATGAAGTGGAAGTGGTCAGGAGTAAGATGGGAATGCGGATGGACTTGTGTTTAGGGGCTCTTCGAAAGCGGTGAGGTCTCATCTCATTTTACTATATGCTTATCTAGACTTTACTCTATTTCAAATTCTCTATGAAGAGTTGATTGTACAAAAGTACAGAATAAGGGTTTTCACTAACATCAATAAATCATGTACAAATAGGGAATTTATAATGTTCAAAATGGAAGGTTAGGAGAGGTGGGGTGACCATTTGCGTTGTTTATTTGTGTTTATTTATCCTGGGTTTGCCAATTGGTTTGAGTATCACCTGCCTGGATGTTCTGTTCTTTACAAATTATTACAGCATTGAGGCAGTCAAGCGCTGAGGTTCCACCATGAGTACAGTGAGTTATGAGCTGTATCTCTAATGGTGAAGATGGCTTTGTGCAGAGTGGCCCTAAAACCAGCCATTATCCTTGTCTGCTCTGTGTTTGGCCACAATGGACCCCTGAAGAGAGGCTGTTGATGGAAGACCATAATTTCAACTCTACTGTAAGTAAAAACAACGCTAGAAGATTTTCCATCAGTTACATCAGTAGTTTTATCTACACAGACAAGAAAAATATACCTTGTTATTAGTAAAAAAATATCTGAAAACACATTTTATTTTTGGTGACAATCCTCAATACTGGTAGCAGATGTTGATCTTTATCTGCAAGAAGTTAGTAAGAAAGCACGAGTCATTCATTTCTGGTCTCTTATTTCCTTATAATGGGCCTGCAAACTCCCTCTTGCCCCAAAGAAAGCTTTAACTAGCCCCAAGGGCAGCACTGCTTGTGGGGAGGAAAATTACATTTGCCCCACACTTTAGCAGTGAAAGGACGGACAGAAGTGGAGTTTGAGACAAAGGCTGCTACTCACTGGCTCTCTTTTTTCTTTGCTTTGATGTTTGTGAGTCTGGAGACAGGACAAAGTGGGGATGTCCAGAGAGGAAGGGCATTTTTCAAAATTTACAAATTACTAGTTCAAATGAAATGGCTTTTTGGCACTCTCTGAAGTGGGCCATTGTAAAAAAAGAAAATCATTTGTTTTCCTTTCACTTTTGGCATTGTAAATGAATATCCCTTTAGGAAAATTGTATATGGAGACTCACAGAATCCATTGCTTTATTCATTCAATGTGACAGGAATGAAAACGATTCTACAAAATACAAGGCAGTATGAGTTGGATTATATTTTGTATTCCTCATAGCCTAAATTTTTTGCAATGCCAGCCTGGTGGTATCTGTTAACAAATATTTATTAGGCTTCCATTGTGTTGTCTTTTTAACGGAGCCGGATGGGGATGGGTTATAATAAAGACAGAGCTAATGAGACTCTATTTGGTATCAGCGCATCTGATGTTTTTCTTCTACCTGGAAAGCACACACCAATGTGTTTTTTTTTCAGGACCTGGCTTTTGCCATAAAGAATACATTTATTCTAGCCCTAACCAGTATGGCTCAGTGGATAGAGCATCAGCCTGCGGACTCAAGGGTCCCAGGTTCGATTCCGGTCAAGGGCATGTACCTTGGTTGCGGGCACATCCCCAGTAGGGAATGTGCAGGAAGCAGCTGATCGATGTTTCTCTCTCATTGATGTTTCTAACTCTCTATCCCTCTCCCTTCCTCTCTGTAAAAAAATCAATAAAATATATTTTTTAAAAAAGACCATAGAGTAAAAAAAAAAAAAGAATACATTTATTCTAAAAAAAAAACCCCCCCCCCCCGAAAAAACACACACAAACAAACCCAGGAGGGATGCAAAGATAAGATCTATATACATGGATGTTATCAGACAATACAGAGAAACTATTATCATGTCTGAATAATAGAAGGAATATGGACCTCCCAATACTGGTGAGGTAATTCACCTTTTGATTGTCCAGATACCTGGGCAAGGGTTCACTTATAAATAAACACCCATGAACAACTACCACAACAAGAACACCAATGCATAAAAAACAGTAAACAATGACCGATTTTAGAATTAATAATTTGGCATTGCCATTTATATTATATAATAAAATCATAGGCAATGATTTGGGCAGCAGTTAAGTGGTTAGCTCTTTAAAATCAAGTTGGGAAAGGGAAGGCACAGAGCTATTAAATTGAACAATGGAAAACCATTTCCTAAAGATTTTATTTCCCATGACCATACATCCTGTTTTTCAGAGAGCAGATAAAGTTTATGCCTGCTGTCCCAGTATAAGTGTTAGTGTATCCCCTTTAACTCCCGAAAGTATACCAATTTGGATAAAACATTGCATCTACTCATGGGTCTTTGTGACTATCATGAAGTGGTCTCAATTTGAGGAAGCTGGATCAATTTGCATTTCAGCTGAGTTGTCTTATTGAGCAACTACTATAGAATCAGCAATGATGATAATAATATCAGCCGTGATTTCAGCAGGTAATATTTATTTTGTGCTTACTATGTTCTGGGTAATATACTAGGCACTTTTTATGCATTAGCTCATTTAATGCAACAACCTTATAGGGTAAATACTCCTATTGTCATTATATAGATTTTTTTAAAAAGAAATGGAAGCACAGAATAATAAGTAACTTGCCAAAGGTTGTACAGAGAGTGTATGCTGACATTTTTATTCCGGAGCTGATTTTCTCAACTATTTCTATTAGCAAGAAGTTTACTAATGCAATACTTAGGTTAGGAAGTATGACATAAGCACATGAAATAGATAAAACGGAATAATTAATAAGAAACAAAATGAATTGCATTACCTATTTCCCAGTGCTTTTTCCACACCACTATACTTTCAAGTTTATGCATGGCCAGAAGTAAAGAGAGTACCAGCAAATCAATAAAAGCTGGATAAATGAACTTTCAAATCCATCAAGTGCCCAGAAGGGGTTGGTGAGAGCTGAGCAAATGTACATAGTATTCTGTATTGGGGACTAGGCCTGCCTGGCTGATATATGATGTATGATTTTACAATCCCACACCAGGGCTGGAATGTAGGAGCAGACAAGGCTGGGGATGTGTTATTAGGGAGTGGAATGCCAGAATAGCAAGAGTGATGTATGTGAGATGCTGAGAACAGCACTGGAGGAGCCAGCTGTGGAGTGATGTGTCATCCAAACTGAGCAGGTGGAATTAATAAAGAGAAAAAAGATCAAAGGATTAAGAGGGTTTAAAGGTACCTATAGATGTTCAGATGTTAAGAAAACTAGGTTAAGGAGTTAATGACCGCCCAAGTTGGGGAAGCATTAAATTCAGGATGCTGGGTGTTATGGACTGATTGTTCATGTCCCCCAAAGTTCATATGTTGAAGACCTATGTGATGGCTTTTGTAGGCGGGGTGCTTGGGATGCAATTAGGTCATAGGGGGGGAACCCTCATGAATGGAATTAGTGCCCTTACAAGAAGGGACACAACAGAGAAGATCCTTTCCTCCATCATGTGAGGACACAGCAAGAAGGTGGCCGTCTGCCCACCTGAAAGAGAGCTCTCACCAGAACCCTACCAGCCTGGCACCCGGATCTCAGACTTCCTAGAACTGAAAATAAATGTCTGTTGTTTAGGACACCCAAGCTTTGCTCTTCTGTTATAGCAGCCCAAGCTGACTTAGACACTGGGGACGTGTCTGCCATGGTAGGATCCAGGGCTTAGCTGGGGTGGCAAATGGCTAATGGCATGGAGATGAGTAACTTCCTCAGTATAGTTGAAGAAAGAATGACTGCTTCCTAGATGTATTGAAGATTAAGTGAGGTTGTATGTATGTGTTTATTAGCACAATTTCAGGCACATGCTACCGAAGAATGTGATACATGTTGATATCAGCGTGTTAGATTAGCATGGAACTTGGGGTTGCCAGGTAAGTAGGGAAAGGCAAAGAGGAAAAGCCTGAATGAGTTGTGGAGGACATGCAGAGGACAAAAGTGGCCCCAGCAGGACGGGGCAGCAGAACAAGCGGAGGAGAGGAGACGGTGGCAGTAGCCATGATTGAGGAAGAATTTAAATAAGTGGCTGTTTGGAAAAGAGAGCAAAACCCTCCAAAAGCAGTCACAGAATCCTTTGGGAAGTTTGCTTCCTTCTTTTCTGCTAGCTGTAGTTTCACCTTCTCAGAACTGCTCTAATTACACATTTACCCTTTTAAAGCCACATTTTATGCTTGTTCAATTATATATTCTATTAGGTAAACAGTGGGAGCATTTGTAATAAGTTCAAAGGACAAATGAATGAAGTGACTTTTGTTCACTTCTATTCCTCATTGTTTTCTGGATTTTTTTTTGATCATCCTCTACTCTGTTTGGCATGGAATGTGGTGAATGTTCTTAATTACCCTCGTCAAAATGATGAAAGAGTTTCATATCACAGGTGTTGATGGCAAACAAATCTGTGGCTTCAAAAAAGAAAGTTCCAGTCTGAAGATAAATGAATGTTTACAAAAGCAGAATAGATTTTGCAAGGGTACTACTCTCAAATTTATTGGGAGAACAGCACATGCCATGCTCTGCGGGCCAGGGTTAGGACATTGGATGTGAGGAATGGCCTCCTTTCTGATTTCAACAAGAACATGAATTGTTTCCCTCTTGTGTCTGGTGCTACAGCACAAACCTTCGTTTAATTAGATTTGAAGGATTCAGAAAAGGGCCCATTCCTGGTCTGAATGCCCTCCCTTAATGACATTATTGGGTTTTATTTTTGGAGCCTGGAGGCAAAACCCATCAACCAATCTGCAAGTATACACAGCATCCCTACTATGCAGTTGGCTTTGTGTAAGGAGCCTACAATGGAAGTGAAGTGGCAAAACCTACACATCCAATATAATAAACCCTAATATGCAAATCGACCAAACAGCAGAATGACCAGTCGCTTTGACGCACACTGACCACAAGGGGACAGACGCTCAATGCAGGAGATGCCCCCTGGTGGTCAGTGCACTCCCACAGGGGGACTGCCACTCAGCCAAAAGCTGGGCTCACGGCTGGCCAGCACAGCGGTGGTGGTGGGAGACTAGCTAAGCTGTTAGTTGGACATCCCCTGAGGGTTCCTGGACTGTGAGAGGGTGCAGGCTAGGCTAAGGGACCCCCCGCCTTCCTCCCACTGCATGAATTTCATGCACTGAGCCTCTAGTATGAAATAATAAGAGAACAATGAAGTCTAAAATGTGTGGTGCTGACTCTCAGTGAAATAGAAACCCAGAGAAAAGAAAGATTAGTGTGGGCTCAATAGCCAACATGGGCTAAAGGACCCCCGCCACCCCCCCACTGCATGAATTTCATGCACCGAGCCTCTAGTATGAAATAATAAGAGAACAATGAGATCTAAAATGCGTGGTGTTGACTCTCAGTGAAATAGAAACTCAGAGAAAAGAAAGATTAGTGTGGGCTCAATAGCCAACAATTTATTATTATCCATCACTACCAACACAACAACGACTGGCATTTATGGAGCACTAAGTGCTTATCCCATGCCAAATACTCTGCAAAGCACTTTGTGTGCCTTCTCTGATTTAATCCTCACAACAACCCTTTCCATTATTTCCACTTACAAATAGAAACAGCATACTCTTATTATTCCCAATTCATAAATGAGGATACTGAGTCTTAAAGTGGTTATGTAATTCAACCAAGGGCCCAGCAATGCCAGAATCCATTGAATGCAAGGTAGTCTGACCCCAAACCAGTGCACACATTACCACACTATAGACTGCTGTGGTTTTGGAGAAGGATGAAGTACACAAAGTCAGACATTAAAAATATAGGTAGATTCAAAAATGCAAGGGGGAAGAGGGAGGGCATTTCAACAAGAGGAATATCAGATACATACGCCCTGAGACATGGAGGAGCATGGCATCTGTAAGCAGCATAATAAAACCCTAATATGCAAATTGACTGAACAGCAGAATGACCAGTCGCTTTGATGCACACTGACCAGGGGACAGACGCTCCACAGGGGGACTGCCGCTCAGCCAAAAGCCGGGCTCACGGCTGGCCAGCACAGCGGTGGTGGCGGGGGCCTCTCCCCCCTCCGCAGCAGTGC
This sequence comes from Myotis brandtii, assembly GCF_000412655.1. Taxonomy (NCBI): domain Eukaryota; kingdom Metazoa; phylum Chordata; class Mammalia; order Chiroptera; family Vespertilionidae; genus Myotis; species Myotis brandtii. The sequence continues at coordinate 34,263 of NW_005370153.1, forward strand.
TAAGGATGTCCAACTGATGGCTTAGGCCAGCTAAGCTGTTAGTTGGACATCCCCTGAGGGTTCCTGGACTGTGAGAGGGTGCAGGCTAGGCTAAGGGACCCCCCGCCTTCCTCCCACTGCATGAATTTCATGCAAATATAATAAACCCTAATATGCAAATCGACCAAACAGCAGAATGACCAGTCGCTTTGACGCACACTGACCACAAGGGGACAGACGCTCAATGCAGGAGATGCCCCCTGGTGGTCAGTGCACTCCCACAGGGGGACTGCCACTCAGCCAAAAGCTGGGCTCACGGCTGGCCAGCACAGCGGTGGTGACGGGAGCCTCTCCCCACTCCGCAGCAGTGCTAAGGATGTCCGACTGATGGCTTAGGCCAGCTAAGCCGTTAGTTGGACATCCCCTGAGGGCTCCTGGACTGTGAGAGGGCTCAGGATGGGCTAAAGGACCCCCGCCACCCCCCCACTGCATGAATTTCATGCACCGAGCCTCTAGTATGAAATAATAAGAGAACAATGAGATCTAAAATGCGTGGTGTTGACTCTCAGTGAAATAGAAACTCAGAGAAAAGAAAGATTAGTGTGGGCTCAATAGCCAACAATTTATTATTATCCATCACTACCAACACAACAACAACGACTGGCATTTATTGAGCACTAAGTGCTTATCCCATGCCAAATACTCTGCAAAAAGCTGGGCTCACGGCTGGCCAGCACAGCGGTGGTGACGGGAGCCTCTCCCCACTCCGCAGCAGTGCTAAGGATGTCCGACTGATGGCTTAGGCCAGCTAAGCCGTTAGTTGGACATCCCCTGAGGGCTCCTGGACTGTGAGAGGGCTCAGGATGGGCTAAAGGACCCCCGCCACCCCCCCACTGCATGAATTTCATGCACCGAGCCTCTAGTATGAAATAATAAGAGAACAATGAGATCTAAAATGCGTGGTGTTGACTCTCAGTGAAATAGAAACTCAGAGAAAAGAAAGATTAGTGTGGGCTCAATAGCCAACAATTTAGTATTATCCATCACTACCAACACAACAACAACGACTGGCATTTATTGAGCACTAAGTGCTTATCCCATGCCAAATACTCTGCAAACCACTTTGTGTGCCTTCTCTGATTTAATCCTCACAACAACCCTTTCCATTATTTCCACTTACAAATAGAAACAGCATACTCTTATTATTCCCAATTCATAAATGAGGATACTGAGTCTTAAAGTGGTTATGTAATTCAACCTAGGGCCCAGCAATGCCAGAATCCATTGAATGCAAGGTAGTCTGACCCCAAACCAGTGCACACATTACCACACTATAGACTGCTGTGGTTTTGGAGAAGGATGAAGTACACAAAGTCAGACATTAAAAATATAGGTAGATTCAAAAAGGGAAAGAGGGAGAGGGAGGGCATTTCAACAGGAGGAATATCAGATACATACGCCCTGAGACATGGAGGAGCATGGCATCTGTAAGCAGCAGTGGAAATGCTCATGTCCCGCGCACATGTTTAGTGCCACGGAGGACTCAAGTCCGGGTGGATCTGCTGTGCACAGCACTGTGCTGGGGATCTGCACCGACCACGGTGTGGAGCTGGAAGCTGGGTCAGACAGGCAACAGGTGGTGCCATTCAAGAAATTAGAACCATACTAAACAGCAAACAGCTTACATCGAGCTAAATGGCCGAGAGGCTCAGGTACCCAAGTCAGAGTGACAGAACAAGACTAGGTAGGGTAGGTCATGCATTCATTCACACCCTCTATTCATTCACAGTGTTGTATCTGAGCACATTCCTTTCCTTAAGCACTTTTCAGTCTAGACAGGGAGTGACTTGAACTGGAGTTGTTAAAGTGTCTTAGAATTGGGAGAGGGTAGACCTTCGAAGGAAGAGTTACACATTCTGAGTGGATGGAAGGTTCAGTCAGAGAAATAACTTCTTAATTTATTGATTTAATAACTATTTTTGACATACAATATTATATTATTTTCAGGGGCATAATATAGCGATTAGACATTTATATAATTTACAAAGTGATCACCCCTGATAAGTCTAGTACCCATCTAACACCATACATAGTTATTACAATATTATTGACTATAACCCCTGTGACTATTTTATAACTGGCAATTTGTACCTCTCTAATTCCTTTTACCTTTTTCACCTATCCCCCCAACTCCCTTCCCATCTGGTGACCATTAATTTGTTCTCTGTATCTATGAGTTTGTTTCTACATTTATTTTGTTACTAGAGGCCCAGTGAATGAAATTAATGGGGGGAAGGGTGGTCCTGCAACCCAGCTTGCACTCTCTCGCAGTGCGGGAGCCCTTGCTCCTTACTGCACACCTGCTCGCTGCTCCTTACCACTTGGCTGGCTGCTCCTTAGCACTGCTGTGGAGGCGGGAGAGGCTCCCACTACTGCTGCTGCGCTCGCCAGCTGTGAGCCCAACTTCTGGCTGATTAGTGCTCCCTCTGTGGGAGTGCACTGACCACCAGGGGGCAGCTCCTGCATTGAGCATCTGCCCCCTGGTGGTCAGTGTGCATCATAGCGACCATTCTGCTGTTCAGTCTATTTGCATATTAGCCTTTTATTATATAGGATTTACATCATTATATAGGATTTACAAATAATCAGTGAAAGGCAAAACATCTTCTCTGCAAGGTAGGTTCCTATAATAAATCAATGCCCCATATATAAACTTTAGAAAAGCATACCAAAACCCAGACACATAAGTGAAAATGTATAGCATTTGTCTTTCTCTGTTGCATTTTCTGAGCATAAATATTATATTAGGTGTTGGGGGAAAATAGAAAGTCTTCATAAAACAGATGCGGGTAAAGGATAGGCAATAAAAATATGAGCTTACAGACAAATATAGATAGAAAAGA
>NW_005370153.1:37679-53716 GCF_000412655.1 Myotis brandtii
GCCCCGGCCAGGCCCGCTCCTGAGCGTTTTAACAGCTCGACTGGGCCCTCTAAAAATTAAAGGGAAGTCAGCCATAAACTGGGAGGCGCTTTTCCATTCATTTACTGCCGGACCATGTCCATGTCCTACAGAGGTTTCAGGTGTTCCTCCTTTTTGGATTATTTATCGGAGCTAAAGAAAGCTTTAAAAAGTGGCTCACACAAAAGCCAAACAGTCATTCCCACAGGTGTCCCAGTGGCGCCTTTCTGGGCAGAAGAGATGAACACACCCATTTCAGCTTCTGCAGGCCCCAAGCAACCTGGCTGGCGGGGTTCATCTCAACCCAAGTGTTCACTGCACAGTCCTCTGAACAGGTTGTACAACTTAGAAAGTAGTGGAAGGGGGTGGTGGGCAGGATGGGTGAGGTCATGCTGCAGTAACAAGTAACCCCCCAACCCCTGCCCCCCAATGTCAGAGCCTTATTTCTTACTGCAGCTGTTCCTGTAACCCCCCAAAAGAAAGGGAAGCTCACCTATTAGACTACTGATTGCTGCAGGGAGAGAAAGGGGTTTACAGACAGAATTTTAAAAAGTTGCTTGGATGCGGTGCTACTTAATCACTTTCTATGTTATAAGCAGAGGACTTCGTGAGACAGTGAGTTCTCTGCGAAGACTACAGGCCATATACAGATAGGACCGGATTTTCCATTAGCTTTTGGTACCTTTCCCACAGGGCCAGGCATGGAGCAGCAGATCCAGACAGTGTGACAGGCAGTGGAGAGCACAGACAGGTTACACTCATGCCTTTCAATCCTTCTTCTGCTGCCCGCCTTCCCTCCCCAAAGCTGTGTGACGCAGGCGATTTCCTTAACCCCTCTGTGCCTCGGTGTCCTCAGCTGTGAAGTAGGGAAATAATAATCCCGCTTACTGGTACACAATGAAGAGTAACTGAACCAGTGCCTGTCCAAGCACCCAGAGGGTCTCTGGCTCATCGTGGGCACCGTGTTTGATAAATACGTAGTGAGAGCATCTTCTGAGTGTCGACTTGGGAACTGAACTCAGGATTGTTTTGTGAATCCTCACAACAGCTCGAGGAAGTAGGCACGTTCTGACGCCATCCTGCAGAGGAGGAAACGGAGGCCTGAGAGGTAAGGCCTGGGGTCCGATAACCAGTCAGAGGCGGAGCCAGCCTTTCCCCCCAGGCCTCTGCCCCAGCCCTGGACGGCAGTGCTCTGCCCGGGGACCTGCTGTCTTGGACAGCGCGTGGACCACGGTGGGTGGTTCCAGCAGCAGCCACTCCCGCGGCTGTTTACTGAGATTTCATGGGAATTTATAGGGATTTCCACATCTTTTGGTTCCTAACTGTGTTTGGTTTTGATTAAAGCCAGAAATCCCCGGCGGGTTTTCCATGAAGAGGGTGATCCGCTGCTCACCCCTGAAGGCCACTATCACAAGGGGTGGGTGGTGGGGGGGGGGGGGGGCTCCTCAGGGAATCAACAGGGTGGAGCAAACAGCTATGGCTGATCCTCAGCCCTGCCCTAATAGGCCCCAGGTCTCAGTGTCCTCGTAATCGCTGCAAGCACCTCTGAGAGAAAGCCGCCCTCGAGTTCCAACCAATGCCAGACAGTCCATTTTCTCCTGTATGAGTCTGGATTCTCAGAGACTCACCCAGAACTGGAGTTCAGAGCAGTCGGGAGCTTGTGACTCCCTCCTGATTGAAAAAAAGAACCGCATCCTCAGTTGCCAGCCCTTTCCATGTGAGCCTCCGTACCTCTGCACTTTACTTCCGCACCTCCTCTGAGTCTCAGTGTGCTTTTCTCTTTCCTTGTAGTTGTAGAATTTCCACTCAGCTATCCTTCCTGTGGTTCTGGATCAGGGGTCCTCAAACTTTTTAAACAGGGGGCCAGTTCACTGTCCCTCAGACCGTTGGAGGGCTGGACTATAGTTAAAAAAAAACCTATGAACAAATTCCTATGCACACTGCACATATCTTATTTTGAAGTAAAAAAACAAAACGGGAACAAATACAATATTTATATTTGCATGTGGCCCGCGGGCCGTAGTTTGAGGACCCCTATTCTGGATGATGTCTGTTTTGTCTTTTATTTGTATTTTTGAAGTGGTTGTGCGAGGCAGCAATTTCCGGTGTTTACCTATGCCACCATCTTGGTTTCTCCCGTATTTAGTATATATTTTGAGTTGGTGGAATTTCAGAAGAGTTGGATGTAGGCAATAGCTTTGAGAAACCAAGCCTTGAGGGGATGACTTGCAAAAAATTGGAAGGAAATAGCTGGAAGGTTTGGTTGTTGCAAATAGGAGCCATAAAAGATATTAACAATTAAAGAAAACAAGAAGTTAGACCCTAATTCTCAAACCCAGAGGAAAAAAGAAAATCAAATAATAAGTGACAGGCAAAACATTTTCTCTGCAAGGTAGGTTCCTATAATAAATCAATGCCCCATATATAAACTTTAAAAAAGCATACCAAAACCCAGACACCTTGTAGTTTGGTGTTGTATCAAAAAAAGGAGAGGGCAGAAGGAAGGAAAGAGAGAAGGAAGAAAGGAAATCATAGACCCTGGCTTGGTTTTTCAGGGCCTTTGGGCTTTACAAAGGAACTGGGAAAATGAATAGCACTTGCAAATGAAATGTCTGAGCCTGAGAGTTTGATTTTTGGAAATCAGTCTCATGAAGGAAGAGAATCTCTTAAACCTGGGGGCAAGAAGTAATAAATAATAAATAAGTGAGGTGTTGCTGAAAATAACGTAAAACTTTGTGATCACCCTGCTGTGCCCACTGAATAAGAAATGTTAATATCAAGAACTATGGTTTTTAAATTCTAGTGTCCCAATTTTATGTTTAAAAATAAAGTACTAGCCCTGGCCAAGTGGCTCAGTTGGTCAGAGTGTCTAACCATTCAACCAAAAGGTTGTGGGTTCAGTTTTGGAAGGTCTGCAAAGCCAACACATTATTTCCGTTTTTCTCTATATTCTCCCACAAGTATACAGTGGAGTTTTCCAGAGGCAACATGATATGGCAGTAGATTATAGGCAGAATCCAACAGTTTTGATTATCTACAGAGATCTGCAATAAATGTAAAACAATGACACTATTCTCACTTCTTTTTTGAAAATTTATGTTTCTTAAATATGTTATTTATGTTAGCATATAGTAGGGTTATTATTTGTGGTTTTAAAGAAATTTCTAAACATTCAGAAATTTTCTCAGTTTTCTTTCTAACCAGGCATTAGAAAATAATATTTAGGTCAAAGGGTAGAGGGGTTCTGAGACTAAATGTTTGAGAACTGCTGATAAAGCATTTTATACTTTTCTAATAATTTCACACTGATTATGTAATCTTGACTTTTACCTTCTCTAAAATTAAGATGTGATTCACATACTATAATGTTCACTTTTAAAGTATATAGTTCAGGTGATTTTATTATATTCACAAAGTTATGCATCCATCACCACTGTCTAATTCCAGAATATTTCATAATTAAAAAAGAACCCCTTGGCCTTATTCTTTCCTTTCCCTAGTCCCTGGCAACCACTAACTACTTCCTGTCTCTGTAGAATTACCTATCCAGGACATTCCTTTAAATGGAACATGCAATGTGTGGCCTTTTGTGTCTGGCTTTTTTTACTCGGTAAAATGTTTGCAAAGTTTAACCATATTGTAGCATGAATCAGGATTTCATCTTTTATGACTGAATGACATTCCATTGTATGGTTATACCACGTTTTGTTTATCCATTCATCACTTGATGGACATTTGGGTTGTTTTCAATTTTCAAAGCAATTATGAGAGAGCTTCAATGAGCATTCAAGTGCAAGTTTTTGAGTGCAGCCATGTTTTCATTTCTCTTGGTTATATACCTTATAGTAGAATTTCCTGGTCATATGGTAGCTGTATGTTTAACTTTTAAGGAATTTCAAACTGTTTTTCAAAGTGCCTGCACAATTTTATATTTTCAGCAACCATGGATGAGGGTTCAATTCTGTATGTCTTTCCCAACATTTGTTGTTGTCTGTCTTTAAAAAAAATCATCCAAGTGAAAATGAAGCAGTATTTCATTGTGGTTTTTAAAAAATATATTTTTAAAATTTATTTCAGAGAGGGAGAGAGAGGGAGAGAGAGAGAGAAACATCAATGATGAGAAAGAATTATTGATCAGCTGCCTCCTGTATGACCCCACTGGGGATAGAGCCTGCAACCCAGGCATGTGACCTGACTGGGAATTGAACTGTGACCTTCTGATTCATAGGTCTATGCTCTACCACTGAGCCACACTGGCCTGGCTCATTGTGGTTTGAATTTATGTTTTCTTGTTGTCCAATGATCTTTACATATGCATATTGGTCATTTGTATATCTTCTTTTCTTCTTCTTCTTCATCTTAATCTTCTTCTTCTTCTTAATCTTCTTCTTAATCTTCTTCTTCTTCTTCTTCTTCTTCTCCATCTTCTTCTTCTTCTTCTTTGGTTCGTCCTCACCTGAGGATATTTTTCCATTGATTTTTTTCTTCTTTTTTTTAGAGAGGTGGAAGAGAGGAGGAGGAGAAGGAGGAGGAGGAGGAGGAGAGAGAGAGAGAGAGAGAGAGAGAGAGAAACATTGATGTGAGAGAGACACATCGATTTGTTGCCTCATGCACGTGCCCTGAGGAGGGTCAGAGAAGGAGCCTGTAATCGAACCTGGAACCCTTCAGTCCCCAGGCTGACACTCTATCCACTGAGTCAAAGCACCTAGGGCTGTATATCTTCTTTACAGAGATATCTATTCAAATCCTTTGCTCACTTAAAATAAATTGTCTTATTTGTTGTTTTACTTTTGTAATAGATTTTTTATATATTCTAGACATTTGACCCTTACAGATATATGATTTGCAAACACTTCTCCCATTACATGGGTTACCTTTTCATTTTTTTAAAAAAAAAGTTTGTACCCTTTATTTATTTTAAAATATTTTTAATTGATTTCAGAGAGTAAGGGAGAGGGAGAGAGAGATAGAAACATTAATGATGAGTGAGAATCATTGACTGGCTGCCTTCTACATGTCCCCTACTGAGGATCAAGCCTTCAACTTGGGCATGTGCCCTGACTGGGAATCGAACCATGACCTCCTGGTTTACTTTCTTGATAGTGAACTTTGAAGCACAAAAGTTTTTAATTTTGATGAAGTTCAATATGTCTAGTTTTTCTTTGGTTGTTCATGTTTTTGGTGTCATAGCTAAAAATTCCAATGCTAAATCCAGAGTCACAAAGATTTAAACTTATGCTTTTTCTAGAGTTTTATAGTTTTAGCTCTTACCCTCAATCTTTTGATCCATTTTGAGTTGATTTTTATATGCAGTGTGAGGTTGGGTCCAACTTCCTTTTTTTTTTTTTTTTGCATGTGGATATCCAGTTGTCCCAGCACTATTTGTTGGATTCTTCTTTCCCTGTGAATTGTCTTGTCACCCTCATCAGCGTGGTTTTACTTTTGCCCTATTTTTCTTTGCTTCCAAGTTAGTCTTGACTAATTGTGCCTTTCACCCAAGTTCAAAGTGCATTTTCCCAGACAAAGCAGAGTCTGCCAGGTAATTAGTGAAAACATTTGGCAAAGAAGTCAATTCTGAGGAACAGTTTACTTAATGTCCATGAAAGCATCTCCCAGGATGAGTGATCACAGCAAGCTCCTGGGTCTGTGAGAGGGAGAATGACTTCTGTGCAAAATCATCTTAAAGTTTCCTTTGTGTTTTGGAGATCAGATTTCCTGAGGTTCAGTATGGCAGGATGGCAAATCTCTTGACTACTTGTTCGAATGGACTTTGAATAATTTCTTTTATATTTTTATTGGTACCTATTTATTTTTAAGAGAAACATACCATCAAAGACTAGAAATCTCTAGTTTTCTCTAGGAATTTTTTATATTCTACATTTATTGCAAGGCAAATTTTAATCTATGTACTGAAAATAAATACTTTGACTAGAAATAAGTCCTGGAAATATAGAATGTAAGTGCTGAAAGAGATGTGAGATTATACAATATAAATCTTTGATTTTTAAAGGGAGAATAGGGACACCTACAAAGGTAAATTTATTTACCTAGGGGATGCTCATGCCAACAAGCAGTAATTAAAGATGATAGGAGTCTGTAGCCAAGGTCTTGAAAAAGTTTAAGGATAGAAGGAACTTTCAAACTTGTAGTAACTATTCAGGTACAATACATAAGTAGATCTACAGTTATGAGTATGGGAAATAATACAATAATTAAGAAATAATGATACAAGATAAACTCTATTTTTCACATATTTAAATAATCTATCTATCTAGTAAACAACTGGAGAGCTTCTCCCAGTATGAAAAGTTGACCTGTGATCTATCATGATACATTAACTAAGCTAACAGGAACTAGGTTAAGATGAAAAGAATTACCATGAAGGCATTCAGACCAAGAGTGTATCACAATAAGAGATAAAAATCAAGCAGTAGTCTTTTATTGTGGAGTGGGTAATAGCAAACAGCTGTCTTGAATGTTTTAGAAATGGAGAGAACCTTGAAGATGAGAACGATTAAATTGGCCATTGAAAGATGAATTTTATACATGACCAAAATGCTCTAAGTAAATGGAAATCAGGTTCAAAGTCTTGAAGAAGTAAGAGAACATGGGCTTCTGTGTGTGTGTGTGTGTGTGTGTGTGTGTGTGTGTGTGTCGGGGGATACTGCAGATAATTTGTTGGGGGGACTGCTTTATAGAAAAACATGAAATGTGCCCTAGCCAGTTTGGCTGAGTGGATAGAGCATCAGCCTGCGGACTGAAGGGTCCCAGTTTCAATTCTGGTCAAGGGCACATGCCTGGATTGCAGGCTCAATCCCCAGTATGGGATGTGCAGGAGGCAGCCAACCAATGATTCTCTCTCATCATTGATGTTTCTCTCTCTCTCCCTCTCCTTTCCTCTCTGAAATCAATTTAAAAAATGTGAAGCAGGGCAGTGCAAAAAGATGAGGCTGAGAATATAGGTTAACATTATAGTCTGCAGGACCTTTAAAATTATATATGGCTATTGGGCAATTTTTTCCCAGAGTAGAGGGCCTTCAATATGATATGCCCAAATATCATATGGTCGGATTCATTTGGGACGATTTCTCTGGCAGCATTGTGAAAGATGCTTCACTGAGGTACGTGTCAGGAGTGGAGACAGAGACCAGATAGAAGGACAGTAACAGTAAGAGATGGTGAGAGCCTAAACAAAAATGATTGGTCATGAAGAGGGGGAGACAAGGAGATTTGAGAGCATTACAAACAATGAAATGAAGAGGCCTCAATGATGAATGGGTTGAGGGGTGGGAATGAGAAGATGAAGTCAATATAAAGCTCAGCTCTCTGGTTGATGAGCGCTGAGAGCCTTATTGATGTCACAACAGGGTGAACATATATTCCTGTTTGCCTGGGACCCTCCTAATTTTAACTCCAAAGCTCCCATGTCTCAGGAAACTCTCAGTCCCTGGGGAAACTGGTACGATTTGTCACCCATGCCATGAGCCTGATATATGCTGACCCCTTAGGTCACCACCACCAGGCATCTCCGTGGCCATTAAGGTGCCACCCCTCCCCCAATTCCAGCCAAGTTTCCTAACTTAATGCATGTGCACCCCAGTCTTAGTTCCTGATCTAAGAACTAATTTCTCACCTGGGCAGGACAGCTGCATGGACCAAAGTGCGATTAGCCAGGTTGCTCTGTGGACCCCTCCTCCCAATGGCTGCACCTTGCTTCCCACTTTCTGGCGAGATAAAGCATACAAGACAGGCAATTCAGAAGTGACTCCAGCCCCTCTGATTTTAGCTACCCTCACTTTTAGAGCCTTGTGATCTATGCCCTCCTCACTAGGTGGCCTTCAATTATAATGTCCATATGAAGTCAGAGTTGGTAGTGAGTAGGGAAAAGAGCAATAGCTTTAGAGTCAAACAAGTCTGAATTGGGTTTCATCTGAGTCACCTCAAGCAAGTTACTTAACCTATCGGAGCCTTCTCTGTAAAAATCAGATTGTTGCTGGAAATCAATAATATGACAAATATAAAATGTTAGCCATGAGTAATTTGATTTTTCTTTCTTTGGGTCTTTATAATTTCAGGTGGTGCTTCTTCTCCTAAGGGAGACTCTGAGTTCCACTCACTCATTCAGCCTTGATCCTTCTTGGTCCAGATTCTCTCTTTTCCCAGCAGGCTCTGCGGAGGTGCCTGAGTGGCTAATGCTGAGTGTGCCCAGGGGATACATCTCTAGAGGGGAAAAGAGAGGAAAGAGTGGCCAGGAGGAAAATGCTAGTGGCTTCTGATACTACTAGGGTCACACTAACTTCACATGTGTCTTCCTAGGTATAGAGTCATACATACGCATTTTCTTTCTAGAAAATAGGAACATTCTAGTTTTTTAATAATTACTGAAGGTTAATCTTCTTTCTTTGGATAAATCAATGCCACAATAATTATTATTACTAACTCTTCTTCTCCAGACAAATGCATATTTCAAAGTATAGAGGAAGGATTGGTTAGTGAAGTTGAAAGTAACCTATGTCTTAGGAAAAAATTATTTATGCCTTTTTTGGTGTTTATGCTAGCCAAGGAGTGGAAGGGTAGATATAATCAGATATGACATCCAAATCTCTGGGAAGGTAAATTTTAAAATTTTATAAAATTTTTACTAAAAAAACAGGAGATAGGTAAATGCCATCCCGATCGTCAACAAGGTAAAAATGTCCATCTTGGACAAGATTCTACAAGAAACTACTAATAGGAGACCATTCAGTAGATCTAAGTTAATGATGTCATCAAAAAAGCTCCTTTCTATTGTAAGAATATCAACTTGAAGGAATACATCTGGAGAAAGCAGCTTGTTGAATATGTTATCAATGATTTTGAAAAAAAAATATGAAGGGCACTATCATTAAATGTGCATGTAGCTTAAATGTGCTGGATGACGGAAGTCATGGCAATTTAGAGCATGTGAAAACATCTGACAAGATGGGAATTAATAGGGAAATTCTGCCATATTTTTCAGGATGTCAAGATAGAGATTACATAGCTATAGTACTAGGAAAATATTTTGAATCTTTACTGGATAGTAAGCTCAAACTATGTTGGCACATAATGGAGAATGCAAAAAAAAAGTTCTGCAGTTCAGCCTGTGTTACTGTAACCACCACATCCAGAACAAGGCAGCTGATGATCCAGTCCTGCTTCTCTCTGCAAAACAGCATCTGCAAGAGAGCATTGAACTCAGGAACCACACCAGGGATCCAGAAAAAAAATTAGTCCATGTTCTTAACCAGAGGAGTGTCCTCCAGGATAGTGAAGAAGCTTAAAATTTGAGATAAGAATAGTTGGAGCAAGTGAATGAGGGAAAATTTCAAATATATAAAGGCTGCCATATGGAAGAGCAGTTTGATCCCTCCACCCGCAATGATCCTCAAAAGCAGAATTAAAACAGAGATGGAAGCTATAGGAAGACAGATTTTGGCTCAATGTCAGGAAAAAAATCTAAAAGAGGGAGAGGAAATATTTAAATATGGAATGAGGAGTGAATCAGTCTGTTAGAGGCATTCTAGAACAGGCTGAGAAAGAATGAGCTTTTGGGCACTAATATTTCATGAGGACCTAGAATAATTTTTCAGAACAGAGATACTATGAGTCTCCTCAACTAGAGAATGCCACATTAGGTTAAGACTATTTTTAAAAATATATATGTTTTTATTGATTTCAGAGAGGAAAGAAGAGAAAGAGATAGAAACGTAAATGATGAGAGAGAATCATTGATTGGCTGCCTCCTGCACCCCCTCCCACCCCCAATGGGAACAGATTCCACAACCCGGGCATGTGCCCTGAATGGGAATCAAACTGTGACCTCCTGATTCATAGGTTGTAGGTCAAGACTCTTGCCATGATAATTTATAATTAGTTATTTTAAGGACCATGGAAATTGTTATGAAAAATAACAGAGCAATCAGAATTAATTGTCTTCCCAGAGCATGTGTCTTATGCTCTACTAAGCCACTAGGAGTTACTGCTATGGGTGGGTCATCTTGCCCATTCAATGGCCATGGTGCCCTCCTTTGTGAAGGCACCGTGTCTTATTCACAACAATCCACTCACTAGAATTTTCATTTGGGTAGATTTGTATTACCCTCATTAAAAAAAAAAAAACCCTTCTAGATTTCAAACGACTCCTTACCACTCTCATTTTATATCATGCTTACCAATGCCAAAAGTAAAAGTTAAACCATGTCCTCATTTTCTGAAAATGTACCTCTTGACTCTATGGAAAAGAAAATGGACAAAAATGTAAGCATAAATAACTTAGAATAAATTTTGGTTTGTTTCTTCATAAGTATCACAAGACACATATTTCCTTCCCTTGAACAATCAATTTCCTCCGTAAGCAACCATTCTGAACCCAAAAAGCCACCAACATCAAATAACAAAAAAGCCACGTGGTGAAGAGCAGTGAATGCTGTAGCTATGCCAACAGAAAATTTACTGCAAGAGAGCAGCCTGACTCACCTCCTGCATTCATGTTAATGACATGTTGTGAGCTATTCTACACTTAGGTAACAAGCAATTTCCACAGAACATGGGTCAGCTTGACAGTAAACGGAATTGTCAATGTCACTTAGGCTACTTAAAATGAAATCACCATTAGGAACGATGTTAACACTTTATCTTGTTCTAAGCTCAAAATGACAATATTTTGGATGGTAAAAATGGTGAGAGAAATACCTTATTTTTTTCCCCTGAGAGAGAAAAATGGACACATTTGGCTGCAAGCAGCAGTGAGTTCATAGCAGAATTGAGATTACCAGAAGAAATTTTTTATGTCACTTTCTTTAAACTGATCTCTCTAGCTATACCCAGAACCAGTTCTGATGGACTAATGTGACCTCTATGGACTTCAGGAAAGGAATGAACACTTGAGTCTGCTGGGATCATATGGCAGTTTGGTGGGATCTGTTTTGGTGGATCCTGGGTTTCCATTTCTATGAGTCTTAGCAATCCCTCTCAGAACACCTTAAATCCCGGTCCGCTTTCCCATCCGGGTGCTGACAGTAAATGCTATATCCAGGAATCTTGGGTTAATTTCTAATCCCCTAAAAGTTCTCATGAGGATGATAATACTGTCCCATGTGTCCACACTGCTGGCATAGGATTATTACATAAGGTGACTGGGCCGGGGAGTGAGGAATAAGCAGGGGAAAGGAGCCGAAGTAAACAGGACTCCAGAAAGTTTAGGGTAGCTTTATTCAATTCCCTTTTCTAATGTATGCTGTGTATTCCAGAATGTTCTTTCTCCTCTTCCCTCCTTCCCAGCATCCCCCCCTCCATCCCTGAATGTCCCCCTTTTCATCTTCTAGAAAGCCCGAGACAAAGGCATAGTCAAGAAAAAAACATTTCCCACCCCCCGGATAGAGGGTAAGAGCAGTCGTGTGTGGGCTCCAGGGCTCAGGTGTTCTGGCAGCTGCTGCTCTTGATGGAGGTAGGTCCCCCTCATTTGGAATTTGCTTTGACCCTCAGTTCATGGGAGTTCAGGTTCTCACCTCGTAGGACACAGTTCACTCTTCATCTGTTCAGTCAGTCATTTACTTCCTGGCTCTGGAGATATGATTATTGAAGTTGTGGTTAATAATAAATTATACCAAATTCAGGTGTGTAGGGACTTGGGCATGAATCCAGAGTCTCTAGGGTGTGTTATCCCACCCTTGATAAGGACGTATCCTTTATGTTAGGAAGTGAAAATAAAAACTGATACAGTATTGATGAGGGCCTGGGAATTTTACTATATATATTATCTGTACATCTCCCTTTCATTTAGAAAGATTCATCATCTTAAGAAACAAGAAAGGCAAACATGAAGACACTGAAAACATTAAAAAGTGCCAAGCTGAACAACTCTGGATACCAGCTTAAAAGAGCGGAAACTGATCTCATTTTTATGGTATCTGAAAATGCTTTTGGGCATAGCTCACATATGGCCCTTAAAGAGTAGACTCTTCACAGGGCAGTGTCTGGAAGTAAGGGAATTTATGGAGGTAACCCAAATATTTAAGTGGGGGTTTACCATGAGTGAGTTTCAGAATTAGTGATTAGTCCAGGCTAAGAAACAAATAACTGTCAGCAAACTGACTTAAATTTCTTGACTCAATAGTATTAACAATAGCAATCGACTAAAACTGGCATGCACTTTGAACTCTAAAAATTCTAAAAATGAAAATAGGAATGCATAATTGAAGCAAATGCAGTGTCTTTTTTCTTTGTTTATATATGTACTAAAGGCCCGGTGCACAGCTTCGTGCACTGGTGAGGTCCCTTGGCCTGGCCTGCAGGGATTGGGCTAAAACCGGCTCTCCGACATCCCCTAAGGGGTGGTTCTTGGGTGACACACCCTGGAATCGAGCTCCCTCCTCTCTAGTTCCGGGTGCATCACCCGAGAACCACAGCTGCCAAGTCACTACAGCTCGGTAGCTCCTGCGTTGAGCATCTGCCCCCTGGTGGTCAGTGCATGTCATAGCTACTAGTGGGTTAGTCGGTTGGAGGGTTGGCTGGTCGGCTGGTCACTTAGGCTTTTATATAGAGAGATTATTTTTCAATCACAGTTGACATTCAATAGTATATTAGTTTCAGGTATACATCATTGTGGTTAGACATTTATGTAACTTACAAAGTGATCCCACTGATAAGTCTAGTACCTCTTTCACACCATACATAGTTATTTTAATATTATTGACTGTTTATGTACAAATGACCTGGCTGTTGTCATCAACAGTTTGGCCCTGGACAGTGTGCCTTGGTTGGTTGGAGCATCGTCCTGTACACTGAAAGGTTTGCAAGTTCAATTCCCAGTCAGGGCACATACCTAGGTTTAGGGTTTAATCCCTGGTCCAGGAAAGTATGGGAGGTAACCAATCCATGTTTCAGTCAGGGCACATACCTAGGTTTAGGGTTTAATCCTTGGTCCAGGAAAGTATGGGAGGTAACCAATCCATGTTTCTCTCTCACATCGATGTTTCTCTCTCTCCCCACCCTCTCTAAAAATCAGTAGGTGTGTCCTTTGGTGAGGATTAAAAAACAAACAAAATTTTTTCCTTTTTTCCCTCCTTAGGCAAAGTGTATAATGAGTATACACACTTTCTCATGTAAGTGTTTATGGTTAATTTTGCAATGGAGCAAATATTGAACAAGCCATATCTCTTTGCAAGCTTAAATACTCTATTGATGAACTGCTCTTATAACCTATAATATGTAAGCAATGAGGCTAATTGGTTTCCACTTATCTATATTTATAGTTAATTTTAGAAAAACTTTTCACTGAGTATTCACTTGTCTCTAGCACTTAGCACTTTGTTAGGGACATAAGGGAAGTAGATTAATGTCCCCTGTGCTCCAAGAGTTAGCAATCTTATTGAGGATTTAAGGCTTCCATGCATTATTAAAATAGTACAAAATATGTCAGTCTACCCATGGGCCAATTTGTGACTTAGAGATACTAACTCAATGATTCTTATATATTAGTGCACATAAAACTGTGTAGGAAGCCAATAAAACATGAAGATTCCCAACCCACATTTTGATCCAATAAGGCAAAAATCTGCATTCTTGTCAAGCACTCAGATCATCTTTGATGCAGTTGAACCAAGGAGCCTCCTGAACAGATGCACAGAAAGTCAGGAATTGGGGTTTTGGGTAAGGACTGGAATTGTCAGGATGAATTTACAGAAAACAAGAGATTGGAGATGGGGCTGCAAGGTCTCACTTCAAGGATGGGTGGTTTTAAAGAAAGAGAAGGGAAGCATATTATTGGAAAAGGGAAAGGTCTGAAGAAAAGCCCAAATTTAGGAGTAAAATGTGGCCCAAGAAAGGGACAACCAGAACACAAGCCTGAGAGAAGCACGTGAGATGGCCACATAAAAGCTGGTGTCCACTCCCCTCATGCTGATTATCGACACAAGCCTCTAGGACAGCGGTTCTCAACCTGTGGGTCGAGATCCCTTTGGTGGTCGAATGATCCTTTCACAGGGGTCACCTAAGACCATCCTGCATATCAGATATTTACATTATGTTTCATAACAGTAGCAACATTACAGTTATGAAGTAGCAACGAAAATAATTTTATGGTTGGGTCACAACATGAGGAACTGTATTTAAAGGGTCAGAAGGTTGAGAACCACTGCTCTAGGACAATCTAACTTCTTTATGAAGGTGACCAGAATATATAAAGGAAGAATCTTTCATTCTCATGCTTGAACCTGAGTTTCACGTAAGTTATGTCTAATTTTGAGGTTCAATGGACATAAAAAAACAAGGTCTAGAGCTACAACCTCTAAGCCAACCAAACCCAGTGTCTGTGTATAAACTCTAAATATGATGATTTAGTGTTTCGTGTCAAATGAATAGTCATATGATAGACACATGCCATAGGATCCAGAAAGAACTGGATTTGAATCATTGTTATACCACTTATACCTGGGACATTTTACTTGGCCATTTTAAATTTTAGTTTCTAAATCTGTAAAGTACCTAAATCTAAATTTTAGTTTAAAATCTGAATGGCTCTCATGACTCACCTCTGTCACCAGATTCCCTGTTGATTATTTAGAATCAACATAATAATATCAGCTCAATCCTCAAAACTGAAGATTGAGGTGGCAAATGTAGACTCCCTGGCACAAAGTAGATAGCTGAGTGAGTGAATGAACAATATTTTTAAATATTTTATATATTTTTAAGGAAGATGTTTTAAGTGGATTAATCCATGATTACATTTTGGGTCGGATAGATAAAACTGCACAATTATGATATATTAAGAGATATTTATGTTTTTCTGTGCAAAAAAAAAGGTGAAATGTAATTGTGGAACTGGTTAACAATGGGATGTGATCTGAAAGATCCCTTAAGATGTGTTTCCAAGAGACCCAAAGCCTTCTGTTAGAGTGTTATTGCTAGTGACCCATGCAGGGTATATAGCTCATACCAATCATTCCTGGTCAGTGTGAATTGTTTTTCAGATCTTTTTTTTCTGTGACAATGGAGAGAAAACTGCTGAGGAACAGAGACTGGCTGCACAGGAAGGAAAGTTGGAACCATCCTGGAATAAGAGGCACCTGTTACAGAGTAGGAAAATGTTTAGGCCTGCTTAATTACCTAGCCACCTCAGCAGCTTGACAGCCTGTGCAAAGTTTCTAGAACTGAGCTCACACACCTGAGCAACGGCCTACAAAAAATAAACAGATCAAGAGACCTGAGCCACGGCCTACAAAGAACAGACAGATCAAAATTTAGTCCTGACCTTTAAGTTACCCAGAAATGAATAACAGGAGGAGGATGAATAGCTTGGCTAAAACTATGCAATTAGCTTTTGTAACTTGGCTTTGCTTGCTATGGGAACCTGAACACGGATGTAGTTGTCCCCTTTAAACATTGGACTCTGCAGACGGTCATGGCCGCTTCTCTCTTGGGCTTCCCGAGTGGAGGAGCGGACACTGGCCAGTCAATAAAGGCTCTCTAAATTTTAACCAGTCTGGAGTTCTGGTCATTCTGTCGCTCGCACTCCACAACATTTGGAGGCCCCCCAGCGAGATAACTGGCCATTGACCAGTCCTGTGACCAGAGTCCAGGGAAGACATCCAAACTCCCAGACCTAGGGGAAGATCTCTGAGGGACGTTCCTCAGCCCCAGGACCGATAGAGTTTGGCAGGTCTGTCCGAAAATTGTCTAATTGACTTCAGTTGGAGCCATCTGGATCTGATTCTTACCGGTAAGAAGACTCAATTCTTTTGAGTCCTGATTCTGGTTCTGTGGGCCCGTCAGAGGTCTCCGGAAGGCTGGACGCAGCACTACTTGCATTGAGACCAGATCCCGGTGCACGATGGTGCCCAGTGATCCTGAGTCTGCTTGTCATTTGTCTTGTCTGTGTCTGTTGTTGTGTCCAATTTGTTTTTTGTTGTCAGAATTGGTCAATCAGCTTCATGTACTGTCTGTATCCCCCTTCAATGTTTTTTGAAAATTTTTCAGGACTTCAAGCGAAGAGCCGA
>NW_005370153.1:53850-70717 GCF_000412655.1 Myotis brandtii
TATATTCAAATTTGGATAGATGTCTTAACTGAAAATCCTAAATGGCTCCAGGATTGCCAAAAACCCTCAGAAAAGAAAAAGAAATTGGGACAGAGATAGACTGTCCTCCTCACTTCACCTCCCAGGGAGGCTGAGAGGAAGACCCTTGTCCTCCCACCTCCGCCGGAGGACCCCATCCTGGCAGAGCCACCCCCGTATCTGTCAGCCTTGATGGTGGCCTCCCCCTGAGATCCTCTGAGTCCATCTCATACCCGCAGTGGGGCAAAGTACCAACCCCCACATTCAGGGCCCTCTCCGGACTCCTCTGGAGCCCCGATGTTGCCTTTGCGCCAGGTGGCCGCCCCCAATGGGGAGGAACAGTCTTTTATGGTTTACATCCCTTTTTCCACCAGTGACCTCTACAACTGCAAGAATCAGAATCCCTCTTTTTCTCAGAATCTGCAGGGATTAATCTCTCTCTTGGAGTCTGTCTTTTTCACCCACCAGCCCACTTGGGATGATTGCCAACAGCTCCTCCAGACCCTTTTCTCCTCGGAGGAGAGAGAGCGATTCAGGTCGAAGGGAAGGAAATAAAAAATGTCCCAGAAATCCTTACCCTCCTTGCAGTCCTTTGGATGCCGAAGGCCGTGGCAGTCATACACTGCAAAGGACATCAGTCAACTGACACCCCGGAGGCACGGGGAAATGCCTTCGCAGATAAAATGGCCAGGGAAGTCATCCAAAAACCAGTGGGGCTCCTCCATATTTTACCAGCCCTCCCTGCAAGGGTCTTTGAGGAGACTCCAGTCTACTTCGAGGAGGATACTGCGCTCCAGGCAAAAGAAACATCTGCAGGATGGAAAGAATTACCAGACCTGAGGCCCGACTCAGAGGGGAAAGTCCTGGAGAGCATTGGGAAGTAGACTTTACAGAATTACCCATAGGTCTGGGAGGATAGCGCTACCTGATGGTTTTCGTTGATATGTTCTCAGGATGGCCAGAGGCTTTCCCTACCAAGTCTGAAACAGCTCAAGTAATAGTAAAGAAATTAATCTTAGAACTTGTCCCCAGGTTTGGCCTACATGTTGCAATGGGGTCCGACAATGGCCCGGCATTCATTGCCCACATCACTCAGTTATTGGCAAAGATACTAGGTATAAATTGGAAATTACACTGTATCTATAGACCTCAGAGCTCTGGATAGGTAGAGAGGATGAATCAGACCTTGAAGGAAACCCTGACAAAGCTAAAACTGGAGACTGGCGAAAACTGGGTAAGCCTCCTCCCTTTTGCCCTACTCCGGCCTGTTGCACCACGTATGTAAAGGGCCTCACCCCTTTTGAGATTCTGTTTGGCCAACCCCACCGCTACTTCTCAAGCTAAGGGAAGAAATATTAGCATCCCTTTCTAATCATAACCTCCTGAAGTTATTGCAGGCTTTACCGTTGAGTCCAGGCTTAACCACCAGCTGGTCCTAGATGCTCACCGAGACCCACCCTCCGGGACTGGGCCTGGACCACCTCTTTTTCAACCGGGAGACCTGGTGTGGGTTCAGAGGTACGAACCATCATCGCTGGAAGCCAGGTGGACTGGGCCCTTCACTGTCATCCTCAGCACCCCTTCGGCCGTAAAGGTTGCGGGAAAGAGACACTGGATTCACCGGACTCAAGTAATAAAGGCGGAATCCGAGGACCCCACTGAACGATGGGCCATCCAACGTACAGGGAACTTGGTTTGCCTGCACCTCCGGTATCACCCCCTGTATTTCCCCCTTGACTCTCATTCTCCCCATCCCTCATGGGGAGCCTTCTCTATGCATACTCACTCACATCTTGCCTCACGTATACTATTACTCTGGGGAGGGAGGGAGAGAACATTATGTCTGCTCGGAGGCAGAGAAAAACGGGCCCCGGTATTGATTCCCCTTTTAGTAGGCTTAGGGGTTGCCGGCTCCACTGTGGTGGGAACAGCAGCTCTAGTAACAGGAAATCAGAATTTTAAGGCCCTCAGCAGCCAAGTAGATCAAGATCTGAGCACATTAGAACAAAATGTAGATAGACTTGAAGATTCCCTCAGTTCCTTAGCCAAGGTAGTATTACAAAATAGGAGAGGGCTCGACCTGTTATTTCTAAAACAGGGAGGACTATGCATGGCCCTAGGGGAGACCTGTTGTTTTTATACTAACCACTCAGGAGTTATCAGGGAGAGCCTCAGTCAGCTAAGGAAGGGTCTACAAGATAGAGAGGAAAGGAGAAAGTCGGAAGGAAACTGGTATGAAAACCTCTTCTCCTGGTCCCCCTGGCTCACCACTCTCCTAACCACCTTAGCTGGGCCATTAGTACTCCTACTACTAACACTAACTTTCGTCCCGTGCATACTGAATGAATTATATTCAACGCAGAAAACAAGGAGTCAAATTAATGGTTCTAAGAACTCACTCACTACCAAAGAATGAGAAATGAAGAAACAATGATTTGATTCTCCCATAAAACCAGTGGGGAATGTTACAGAGTAGGAAAATTTTTTAGGCCTGCTTAATTACCTAGCCACCTCAGCTAGGTAATTAAGCCTGTGCAAAGTTTCTAGGAACTGAGCTCACACACCTGAGCAACGGCCTACAAAGAACAAATAGATCAACATACCTGAGCAACGGCCTACAAAGAATAGACGGATCAAAATTAAGAATAGTCCTGACCTTTAAGTTACCCAGAAATGACTAACAGGAGGAGGATGAATAGCTTGGCTAAAACTACGCAATTAGCTTTTGTAACTTGGCTTTGCTTGCTATGGGAACCTGAACACGGATGTAGTTGTCCCCTTTAAACATTGGACTCTGCAGATGGTCGTGGCCACTTCTCTCTTGGGCTTCCCGAGTGGAGGAGCGGACACTGGCCAGTCAATAAAGGCTCTCTAAATTTTAATCAGTCTGGAGTTCTGGTCATTCTGTCACTTGCGCTCCACAACAGCACCCACAGAAGGTCGAACTGGCAAGAACCACAGGATAATATGAGGATCCTGCAAGCCTTCATCTGGTGAGAAATGGGCACCAGAATAGGTAAAATAGGGCACAGAAAGGAGGCACTGACAAATGTCAAGTGCTTTTTCTTTACCCTCTCTCTGGTTTGACTGCTATTGTTCCCTGCACTTTAAATTCCTCATTTCCATTAAATGTCACACAAATGCCTTTTTATTTTTGGTGTCATGTCACAAAGTAAAATCCTTTCAGATGAGGAAGTGAGACTTACATGTTCTCACCAGATGACTGAGGGAAATCTGAGAGCAGACATGGTTTCTTCAAAAAATAGTTTTTATAAAAAGCAATGAACTATTATATAGAAAAAATATAAGAATTAAAACTGCTTTAAGTAACTCAGTTCCTTTAATATGATTTTAAACTATTTATTATTGCTGCCTTTTATTGTTATTATTTAAAATTAGAGGCCCGGTGCACAAAAATTTGTGCACTTGGCGGGGGGGGGGGAGATCCCTCAGCCCGGCCTGCGCCCATTCACAGTCCAGGACCCCTTGGGGGATGTCCACCTGTCGACTTAGGCCCACTCCCCAGGGGATCAGGCCTAAGCTTGCAGTCAGACATCCTTCTGGCAGCCAGGGAGCCCTCGGGGGATGTCCGACTAAAGGCTTAGGCCCCCAAGGGATCAGGTCTAAACCATTAGTTGGACATTCTTAGTGCTGCCACGGAGGTGGGAGAGGCTCTTGCCACCACCTCTGCGCTGGCCAGCCATGAGCCAGCTTCTGGCTGAGTGACACTCCCCATATGGAAGTGCACTGACCACCAGGGGGCAGCTCCTGCATTGAGCGTCTGCCCCCTGGTGGCCAGTGTGCATCATGCAACTGGTCATTCTGCCATTCAGTCAATGTACATATTAGCCTTTTATTATTATTATATAGGATGTCCCTATTTCCCCCCTTTTGCCCCCTCTACCCAGCTCTTGCCCCCCACTTCTCTCTGGCCATCACCATTCTGTTATCTGTGTCCATGGGTTATGAATATATTTTCTTTGGCTAATCTCTTCTTTAAATTCACTTCTTTAAATTTTTATTTTCAGATAAGTGCTTATAACTGCACTATTATATATTTTCTATTATATCATTTAGAATTAAGATATTTTTTAAATTGAACCCTTGTAAATTTTAGCACAATTTAATAAATTATGCTAGAAGCAATTAGGAGATTTTTCATGTAATGCATACACATTTCAATTAATATTTTATTAATTTTTAATTTTTAATATTTTAATTTGAAATAATCTCATACATGTAAAAAAAACTATAAAATACTACAGCATATTATATGTACTCTTCACCCAATTTCTTAGGTGTTAATAATTTAAACATAACCATTATACAACTAACAGAATTTGGAATATATTTTTCTTATAATCTCTTTAATGTTACTTAATCCATTTACTTTGTTTTTGTTAATCTTCACCCAAGGATATTTTTCCATTGAATTTTAGAGAGAGTGAAGGGAAAGGGAGAGACACATTGATTGGTTGCCTCCTGCACATGCTTTGATAGGGACTGGGGATCAAGCCAGCAATTGAGGTACATGCCCTTGACTAGAATTGAACCTGGGACCCATCAATCCACGGGCTAATGCTCTATCCACTGAGCAAAACAGGCTGCAGCTTAATTCATTTACTTTTAATCTATATGTATCTTTATATTTAAAGTGGGTTTTGTTTTTTATTCACCCTCATAATCTGTCCTTTAATTGGTGCATTTATGCCACTGACTTTCAGAGTGCTTACTGATAGAGTTACTGCCATATCAGGTGGCTTCTGGGTCTTCTGGGTCCTGCCCTGCCTTGCCGCCGGGACCGGATGGGGTCCCGGGCAGCAAAGCAGGCTGGCTTCTGGGTCTTCTGGGGCTGCCCTGAATGGTGGTGCACTGGCGGCTTGCGCTGTCCCGCCCTGCCTGCAGTATGCAAATTAGCCGCCATCTTTGTTGGTGGTTAATTTGCATATCACACTGATTAGCCAATGGGAGGCGTAGTGAAGGTACGGTCAATTACAATGTTTGTCTATTATTAGATAGGATTATCCTCTCTTTCTGATTTAGGACTTTTTCTGTTTATTATTCATTTTTTCTTGAATCATTATATGTATTATATATTTAGAAATTTAGACTTTTAGAGGAAAAAAATGCTTTTTTTTTTACATTAAAAATACAGTGAGTTGTGGCCCTGGCCAGTGTGGCCCATTTGGTTGGAATGTCATCCCATACACCAAAGGCTTGTGGGTTCAATTCCCGGTCAGGGCACATGCCTGGGTTGTGGGTTTGATCCCCAGATGGGGCAAGGGATCACTGTTCTCTCTCACACTGATGCCTTTCTCTCTCTCTCTCTGTCTCTCTAATCAATGAGCATATCCTCAGGTGAGTATTAAAAATATAAAAAACAAACAAAGAATATAGTGAGTGTTAATGAAAGAATTATTTTCCTTGACAGGAAAAGAAAGCAGAGTTACATTAGTGTGAAATTAGAAATATGGTCTAAATGTCAACCACAGATGAGATAAAAAGTGAAGTTATTTGTGCCAAAAGAAATGGACTATAAATTATAGAAGAAAATGTGTTTTGTTTATACCTAAGGCTAGATGCATAGTAGTTGCTTAGTTGAGGTTTATTGGCTGATTAATTTACAATACAATGAGAAATAAACCAGAGTCCCTAGCCCTGAGGAGTTTCAAAATACATCCTCCATAGCTTCACACATACACGCACGTGCACACACTCACACACCCTTGAATAGCTCTCATGACTCACCTCTGTCACCAGATTCCCTGTTGATTATTTAGAATCAACATGATAATATCAGCTCAATCCTGAAAAAGTCTTGCAGGGGGATGCCTATATAAGCTTTATGATAACTTCTGGTTTCTTATTAAAAGAGTCAACAGTGTCCAGGAAATTCCCAAAACTCTGCTTTCAACCTGTGAAGAAATCATTGTGCAATTGAGTGGTTTCAGGGAGAAAATGCTACTCAATTTCGGAAGCAGTGTTAGTTATCTTTTGAGTGAGCGCCAAGGACTCCTGCACGAGAGAGGTCAGGAGTTCTGTGGATCAAACTTCACATCGGTAGAAGGTTGCTTCAGTATGTTATCTCAGAAGTTCGAGAAAAACCCTCTGTAAGCACCCAGTCAAGAGTTGCTCAAGTGTTTATGATTCTTATCTTCCTGAAACCTAAGTGTGATAACTACTTCTGTTAGGGAGCTCAAAGTCAGGGGATATTAGAAGGGTGTAGAGGCCTCATTGTGGACAAACTCAACCAACCCTACTATTTCGCCTTCTCCTAGACTTGTCCAGTCTATATTCCAGTTAATGTAAACACAGACAACAGGGAAAGAACAGTTTTATCTTTCAAAAGCCATACCAGCAAATGGCTTTTGATTTCTTGCAAACATTCTTGGGCTTATCACTCCATGTTAATTGTGACAGTAAAACAATAAAGATTGAGATTTAATTTTAACTCATGTTGGTCAGTCTAGGGCAGAAAGTGAAGATGATGAGCTGGAGAAATATTAATCCAGGCTGGTTATTTAACTTCAGCCTCATTTTGAGAAGAGCACTATCAAAGGCACCCACTCAGCACCATGAAATTCTTCAGTTATATTTTGATTTATCGCCGGCTTCTCCTCATAGTTTTCACTCTACTGCTTTTACTGCCCCTGCCCATCGTCCTCCACACCAAGGTAAGTGAACCTGGAAAACAGGCTGACGGGTTTCTGATTTCTGCATTGCCCTTCCCCGTGGCTCCAGATTTAATTTCACTTTGGCAGACTTGTAAGCATTTTTCTGTTTTCTTTAAGTGTTGTCAGTCTATGAAGTCCAACATGATAAAGTCAGTGCATTTTTAACCCCTTAGTAAATGATCAGCAGACATTTAGTGAGCACTGTCCCTGTGCCAGGCATGATGGATGTCACTTGTTGGTACAAGGAGTCCCAGATTGATCACTTGCAAGCTGTGTGACTTGGGCAAGTTGCTTAACCTCTCAGTGCTTCTGGTTTTTTTTCTTTCTTTTTTTGTTTTTTGTTTTTTTTTTTTTAATCTTTATTGTTCAGATTATTACAGATGTCCCTCTTTTTTCCCCCCATAGTTCCCCTCCACCCGGTTCCCACCCCACCCCAGGCCCTCGCCACTCCACTGTCCACGTCCATAGGTACTGCAGACATGCATATAAGATCTTTGTCCAGTCTCTTCCCTGACCGCCCCCACACCCCCTTCCCCCTGAGAATTGTCAGTCTGCTCCATTTCCATGCCCCTGATTCTATTACATTCACCAGTTAATTCTGTTCATCAGATTTTTTATTCATTTGATTATTTGATTTACTTGTTGATAGATATGTATTTGTTGTCACTTTGTTGTTCATAATTTTTTATCTTTACCTTTTTCTTCTTCTGCCTCTTCTTAACCCTTCAGCATTTCATATAATACTGGTTTGGCTGTGATGAACTCCTTTAGCTTTTTCTTGTCTGTGAAGCTCTTTATCTGACCTTCTCTCCATAAGATTGGGAGAGTAATAGGCTTGTTGTGGGAATTAAGCGAGTAAGCACTCATCAAGCACTAGAGTGCTGGCTGGCGTGCAGTAAGTGGGGTGGTGTGGGTCCCCAATTGTGATGACGCCACAGCGGGTGCAATTCCCACTATGATGCCTTTTTTCTGAGTGGAGGAAAGCAAGTATTAATCAAGGTGATACCATTTTGCATTAAAAGAGGTTCCTTGTAATTACAATACTGTGGGCCCTCCAGCCTCCCTCAGAAGCTGGTCACCAATCTGGGAATTTCTATGGGAAATTCATGTGAGCCAAGGTCTCCTCTACTTGCAAAGCTGGCAAAGGGACTGGCCTCTGCCGCCCACAGCTGCAGCTTGTCTGCTGCCAGGGGCAACCACCAGCTGCAGCCTCTCCCTGCACTGAGGCCTCCTGGTCCCCTGTGGAGGAAGGGAAGAATTCCCCACCCCTTTTGATCAAACATCGAGCTGAGCCCCCAAGTTCTTATAGAATTTCTAGTGAAGACAGCAGGCACAGTCAACTGTTTTTGGTTGGGTTGGTTTTGTTTTGCAAATTCGGTGTGAATTCTCCTCCCCTCTCCTCCCTACCCCTCCTACTGCTGCTACTTCTGAGCACTCCTTTAGGAGTCTGGCAACCACTAGATGACAAATTTGAGTCTCAGACACAGGGCTCTACTCTGAATGCCCTCCTCCAACCCTCTTTGAAGATTGTTACTCCATCTGGCATCATGATGGCTTCTCTTCCCACTCCCCTGGTCCTGAAGTTCCCTAGACCTAGCTGGATCCTACCATGAGCACATCCTGGTTCCTATCTGGACCCCTGCTCTAGTGTCGTATCTCTTGGTTAGTCTCAGCAGTGAAAATAAAAAATTAAACCAGTTAAAACAAACTTAGGCCATGATTGCATATCATTTATGCTGCTTATTCAACATATAAATCCAGGACACTGATTATCTTCCATAATTTTCAGATAAAGTGAATATGAACTCTTCCAAAGAGAAAACAAGTAGATAATAAAAAGCAATGATATCAGTGCATAATTCATTAACTGGAAAGTATATTCTAAGAAATGCAGTTATTGATTTTTTTTCAAGGTGCTGTGATAAGAGTACATTAGGTCTGTGGGGAAACCGTGGGCCTGGCATTTAATGAACTGTGTTCCTCTTTCCTTTCCTTCTAATCAACTTATTTGTTAAAACTCGTCATGTTAATGAGAGGGGTTTTTGCTAGTACAATAACACAATTTCATTTTTTGGCTCCTCTAAATGCATAGACAATCATTTAATCAACTGTCAATTAAATTCAAAGAATATTATTTTAACTGTTGCTTACAATGAAAGCAAAACTTTTTTTTTCAGAGAATATGGGCCTTTGGGAGGTATAAAATTTAAGTAGATGCTTACTTTGACATAGATACAAATCAATGTATTATACCTTTCTGGTTACCAAACTGGAGAACCTTATGCTTCTAAACTCCCAGTAACAGAACAAATAAAGCAACAAAAAGTTGCTTTCAAGCAAAAAAAAAAAAGTCAATTTTGCTTTATGAAAACTTAATACATCTACGTGATCTAGAGCTAACAAACAATGAATTATTGACTGATTTTTTTTCAGTTTCCTACTGGTTATTGAATTTGATTGTATAGACTGACCTTAACCCTTATCTTAATTCCATCTCAAGTCAAAATGTGGCACCCATGATGGGAGACCTTCTGTGGTTTTTCAATGTACTGTTCAAAGGAAAGAGAAGGGATTCACTCAGAAGAGCTTGCTTCTGTTCCAGGAATTCTGTCAGCTGCTTTACCTAAATTATCTTATTTAACTTCATTATGAACAGTAAGACAATCATCCATGTTCTATCATTCTCACTTTATATTTGAGAACAATGATGCTCAAAGGCATGCCACTCAACAAGGGCCACATGGATATTGTGGAAACTGGATTTGATCTTGGGTTCTGTCAGAACTTCTAATTTATGTTTTAAAAGAGGTTTTCGTTGGTCTTGTCTATATTTTTGAAGATTTACCTTTTATTTTGAAAAGTTACATAAAGTGTGGCTTGATAATCATCTATAAACAACTCAGGCATTTCTCTTCATAATAATGCTTTAAGCAGGTCAAACCACAGAAGCAATTTCTCAAGTGACCTTATGCTACTTAATGTCTTCAAGATAGAAAATTGCAGTGAGTCTCACCACTGGGGATGGGCCTTGTTAACCAGAAGAGAGGTTCAGCTCTAATAAAGAACATGAGGCATTTATTTTAGCAAAAGGGTTGCAATGGGGAGAGGCAGACTCAGGTAGCAACTCAAACTGTGCTCTGGAGAGAACAAAATGTAACTCTTTCATGCAAGTAAGTGAAGGGTTGCTGACTAGATTAACAGGAATTGGTTAGTTTCAATATGTAAATAAGGGAGATGAAAGTCACAAGGGGGAGGAAGAGTAGGGTGTGTCCATACAGCAGTTCTTGGTCCACAAGCTTATGACTCAGCCTTGAGCTGAGTTTAGCAATAGGTTTAGCAACTTAATAGCAGTTCTAAGAATTGAGGCACAAGATGTGCATTGGCCCCACTTCCTTAACAGCTCCTGACTATCTTTGAAAGTGACTCTCTTAGCAATGCGTATTCTATTTTATTTCTCTACTAGAGGGCCAGTGCATGAAAATTCGTACACTGGGGGAAGGGGTCCCTCAGCCCGGCCTGCCCCCTCTCACAGTCTGGGAGCCCTCAGGGGATGTCCCACTGAGAGCTCTGCAGGAGGCGACCAGGCCGATCAGGGGAAGGTGACACCCCCAACACCACTGCTGCTGCCACTGCTGGCCGCCACGGCTGCCTGAGCCTTGGCCCAGCCCTTGCAGCAGCAGCCACCATCCCAGGCTTTGTCCAGAAGGATGTCTGGAAGACATCCGGTCAAATTAGCATATTACCCTTTTATTAGTATAGATTATCAGCCCATGAGAACTGAAGCAGCAGTGGGTCTTCTTATAAGTGTCACTTGATGAATGTCCCAGAGTCCCAGCTATACAAGCCGGTCATGTCAGCTTGTCACGTTGTA
This sequence comes from Myotis brandtii, assembly GCF_000412655.1. NCBI lineage: Eukaryota > Metazoa > Chordata > Mammalia > Chiroptera > Vespertilionidae > Myotis > Myotis brandtii. The sequence goes on from NW_005370153.1 coordinate 64,414, forward strand.
TACCCCTTCCCTTTCATATCAAATGCTCACCATGAGTCATGGCATTAGGCTGGCATCTTGATATCTTTCAGGTGGAAGAGACTTTAGAACTGGGTTTCAGTTTTTATAGAAATGATAGTTGAGAGCAAAGGAGGGTGTGCCTCACCCCAGAAGCCCATGGGCATAAGTTGCACAGAAGCTCAAATTTAATCTTTATGAGTTGCAGTTGGCTTACACTTATCAGTGTGAGTTCCTGTCCAGTTCATCCTGTTTACAGCTAGGCTACAAAATACTACGCTGCATTTTAACATTTGGCAAGAAGAGCATTAAGAATGGCCTAGTCCTTGAGACCCTTTTCCTAACATTTCCAATCAACATCTGCCAGACTCTTGAGCCAGTGATTGCAACCACAACTGAATATCTATCTATCTCTTTATATCTCCCACAGTGGTAACAAGTATATTCCTAATACATTGGTGTAAACATTGCTTTACTAGTGGAACCCTATGTCCTTATCACTTTACACCGAATCATCATTAATGCCGTCTTTTTATTTTATTATTTTTTAAAATAGATTTTTATTGATTTCAGAGAGGAAGGGAGAGGGAGAGAGAGAAACATCAATGATGAGAGAGACTCATTGACTGGCTGCCTCCTACACGCCCCACACTGGGGATTGAGCCCACAACCTGGGCATGTGCCCTGACCAGGAATCGATCCACAACCTCCTAGTGAATAGGTTGATGCTCAACCACTGAACCACACTGGCTGGGCTATGCTGTCCTTTTAATTGTTACATAGACATCAAGGTCCTTCCCCAATTAGTAGATACTAATCAGTAAAACAAGCCTATAATGTAATTTCTATTTATGTAAATATTTGAATGAAGTTAATAATTGCACTGAATTTTCTCAGTTTGGAGAGGAAATTTCTTAAACATTCATAGATAAAAAACTTTTTGAAACTGGCCTAGGATACATCCATAGTTCCAGTGATATTCTCTGTGCAACATTGTTCTTTTGTGACTATTCCTAACATCTTGTTCATTTTTACTCTTCTCAGCACTTTGTGCTATTTCCTTATTTATTTTTCCAGTTCTTGGCTTTTCTTCTTATTTCCATAATGAAACAAAAAGATAAAAAGAGAAGTCCAGGTTTGAGAAGCAATAAGAGGAGAAAATGGAATAACAATTTTTATTTGTTTGTAGAGTGCATTTCTTCCCACTATGTCTCCATCTATCTAGTTTATCCATTAATTAGGACCTCTTTTTGAGATGAGACAGGGAAACAGCCACATAGCTATTGAGCAGCATCCCCCAATTGACTAGTTGTAAAACCAAGACCAGATGTCAATTTTCTTTCAGGTATTTCTGGATTTCTCTAGGAAATATTTTATGCCAAGAAAGACTTAAAAACAGAAGAGAATGGGTGAGCCAACACAGCAGGGCTTTAGTGCTTGCCAAAGACCAAAGGAAGCAGCCCAAACCTCACCTCTTAGCACTAAACTCAGACAACTCATAACAAACTTATTCGCCAAAGGGCAGGAGTTAGGGAGGGAAGAAATTCAGCTTTACGGGCCAGCTCTATTTCGTGTGCTGCTTCTTTCACAATAGATTCATTGTATACATCTTAAATTTCAAAATTAGAATAGAAATTATAATAAATAAAAGAAATGATACATCATGAGGGACTTATGGTGCTGAATCTAAATAAACTAAACAGATGGGAGAAACATACTGCTTGTAAAGACCTGTAAACTTTGAAGGAATGAAGGACCTACTTAGATGTCCGACATAGAAAATTGAAAATGTGTGGGAGAGGATTTAAATAAACTACAAGTGAAAGAAGAGGGAGGGGACAAATTCCAAGGAAACATAAAGAACTTTTAAAGGTCAAATCAAATAATTAAATATTTTAATAGAAACAAATGATATCATTTTAAATGTGGCTTTAAAATATTACAGGATGTAAGATAAATAGGAGGATGCTATAAATTCTAAGAAAGTGAATATTTTAGACACAGACAGCATCAAAATGATGGATGGCAAGAAAAAAAGAGAAAGTAGAACTCATGCTAAAAGTAATGTGGTAGATGAATAAAACCAGAAAATCAAATTTGATATATTTTTATCTCATGAATATTTTATGAGAACTTGCTAAGCCCAAAATGTTGTGCTTAGTGAACTGTGGGGTCTAAGCAGAGTTTAAATAAATGTTAATGCTTTCAAGTAGCTTGTACAATTGCTGAAAAGTCAATATATACTACTAGAGGCCTGGTGCATGAGATTTGTGCACTTGGGGGTCCCTCAGCCTGGCCTGCACTCTCTTGAAGTCCAGGAGCCTTTAAGGGATCTCTGACTGATGGCTTAGGCCTGCTCCCTCTGCTAAGCCATCAGTCGGACATCCTTAGCACTGCCTCAGAGGCAGAAGAGGCTCCTGTCACTGTGGCTGCGCTCGCCAGCTGTGAGCCCAGCTCAGGGCTTCTGACTGAGCTTCGCTACCCCTGTGGGAGCACACTGACCACCAGGAGGCAGCTCCTGCATTGAGCATCTGCCCCTGGTGGTCAGTGCGCATCATAGCTACTGGTCATTCCACCGTTCGGTAGATTTGCTTATTGGCCTTTCATTATATACTAGAGGCCCGGTGCACAAAAATTTGTGCACTTGAGGGGGGGGTCCCTCAGCCCGGCCTGTGCCCTCTCACAGTCTGGGACCCCTCAGGGGATGACCACCTGCTGGCTTAGGCCCACTCCCTGGGAGATTGGGCCTAACCTGGGAATCAGACATCCCTCTGGCAGCCTGGAAGCCCTCGGGGGATGTCCACTTGCCAGGGGGGAGCAGGCCTAAGCAGCAGTCGGACATCCTTAGTGCTGCTGAGGAGGTGGGAGAGGCTCCCACCACCACCGCTGTACTGGCAGCCGTCAGCCTGGCTTGTGGCTGAGCAGAGCTCCCCCTGTGGGAGTGCACTGATCACCAGGGGGCAGCTCCTGCATTGAGCGTCTTCCCCCTGGTGGTCAGTGTGTGTCATAGTGACCAGTCATTCCCAGTCACTCTGCTGTTAGGGTCAGTTTGCATATTACCCTTTTACTATATAGGATAGGACGGCAAATGTTTATCACACATAAGGTTGTGTACAAGTACAAATCATTTGTGCTATGAATGTGTAATTAATGGGTGGATAAACCTCTAACAGTCCCACTTGTCCATGACCTGCTGCTCCTATTTTCTTTGCCTCAGAGCATCTGCTACCCTTCACCCCATTCTTTGGCCTGAAACCTGTGTGTCATCTCAGATGCTTCAGATGTTCCTAAGCATCCATCACAGTCTTATATCCACCCCCACCCCAATCTGCTTCCATAGCTTCATTCCAGCTGGCACTGCTTTCTTGAGGCTGACTTCAGCTCCTTCTTTCATGGACCATGTTCACACTTTTTCCCTGAAGTCTCCAGCCAGAGTAACTATTTTAAAGATGCCAACCTGGTCCTATTTTACCCCCAGTCACACTTTTGCAGGGTCTCCCTTTTGCATACAGGGGGAAATATTTAAACCAAACATGTATACACTGATAGATCTTTAAGATTTTGCCATTTATTTGTCCTAACAACTCTCCCCAAAGCCCCACTGCCTATCTCCCATTCACATTTCCCACACTAGCAATATTTCCCTATTCGCAGTCCCTAGAATACCCATGGTTAGTGCCTCTATCTTTGCACATACTGCGTCGTCTTCCTGGAATGCCCTTTCCTCTTGCCCTGTTCTTGGGAAAGGCAGCTCAGGCTGGTGTACAAGCGGAGTCTCAACCTCTATGTTCTCAATGCATCATGGATACATTGGCCTTTAGAGTATATATTCCATTTTGCCTTTATCCTTGCTTCCCATCTAGACTGTAAATACCTAAAGAACATGGAACACATTTAATTTGTTTCCTCCAGCACCAAACACATGCCTGTCACATGGTAGATAGCTGATAATTCTGATGAATTGATGATCTTTCATGACAGAAGGATGTGGAGAATAAAGCCAGATCTTGTAGGAAGGAGACGATGCAGGAGAAAGAATTGAAGGAAGGAACTTCAAATAGAGCGAAAAGAGTTACTAAAGGACAGACAAGAATGTTGGTGTAAAAGGAGGGTGTCTCTTCCACAAGCTCTTCTTGTCCTTCCATAATACACTTTTATACTTACTCTGGTAACAGTAATAAATGTGAATGCCTCATAACAACCATTAGAAATAGTCAATATTTTCATCCCCATTTTACAGATGAGCAGAGACTCAAAGAGGTTAAGAAATTTGCCCAAAGTCACACGGTTTATAAAGGGAGCAGGAGAATTTAAGGACAAGCCTGTCTGACTCCCAATGTCTTCCTGACATTACTTCTTTACATCAGACCTTTAAAAGCTGTGCATGGGCCGTAACCGGTTTGGCTCAGTGGATAGAGCGTTGGCCTGTGGACTGAAAGGTCCCAGGTTTGATTCCGGTCAAGGGCATGTACCTTGTTGCGGGGAGATGAGCAGAGACTCAAAGAGGTTAAGAAATGTGCCCAAAGTCACATGGTTTATAAAGGGAGCAGGAGAATTTAAGGACAAGTCTGTCTGACTCCCAACGTCCTCCTGACATTGCTTCTTTACATCAGACCTTTAAAAGCTGTGCATGGGCTGCCTTGCTCCATCGTTCCTGCATTTGCAATGACAGGAGCGTGTATTGAGATGAGGCTTCCTCTGCCCAGATTCAGAGCAACCACAACTCATGATTGACCAATAGTGAAGGCCAAGAAATAAGCCGTGTTTGTTTAAAACGCTGAGATTTAGGGACTTTTGCACAGTGTCTTGATTTATCTAGCATATTCTGAATAACCTCCCCAAGTGATTCGATCATGCTACCCCTGGCCCATTTCCGCATCAGTAAAATGAACAGGACTCTTCAAAGAGTTTTGAAAGTTAGCCGCGTGGATCAGCTGCCCCAAATTTACCTGAGGGGCTTGCTTAAAATCACAACCTCTGGGTGTGAAGTCCAGGATGCTGCTCGCTTAACAGACTCCTAATGTTTCTGAGGCAGTTATTCCACGCACTTCATTTTGATCAGACTCTAATGCATAGTCAGGTTGGAGAACTAACTGATCTCTATGGCTATTCCGGTTCCACTGGGTGCATGGGGAGTAAAGACAGTACATCCCTATTGCTAATGTGGAGACTAAATGAAAAGAAAGAGTTAAAAATTTCCCGGTAATTGGCACAATGCAGCCACCAGTTGTCTTTCCATGATCTCTATCTGATCTCCATTTGGCCTAAAAATGCTAGTTAGTTTTTCTTGACTTTGTAGTTTAGTTCCTTCTTACTCTTCAGCCCTCCTTCCACCAGATAATTAGAATCATTTCAAGCTTTGTCAGGTACATGGATTAAGTCTTGAGGAATCATTGCATGAGTGGTAGGTGTATCACAAACCATGCAAAGTCCTTGTAGGCTCCGTCAAATAATAAGAGTGTTTTTCTTGTAGCATACATATTTAGAGTGCATGATTTTTCTCCTTTCTTAATTGTGTTGTGTTCTCTTTAAAAAATCAGTTGCAGTGAGTGAGGCCTGTGATTGGTCCTACTTTTCTCAAGCTGTGCTGAGAAATCATATCCACACGTACTAATTCATCAGGCAAATTACTATCTAATATCAGTCAATATGTCATTAAAAATGGAAGGGAGGGTGCAAAAAATCCTATATTTTAAAGCTTATTCTATATTTCAGTTCCATCTGGAGCTATAATTTAAAATGGAGCCAAGGTGATTTTTAAGTATAATCAGTCAAGATAATGTGACAGTCAGAATTTGGTGGCGGTGGGTGGGGGAGGGGCAGAATTTATTCAAATTGCTGAATCATAGCTTCATTTGCCTTTTCCACCTGGGCAGCAAGTGCCCTGGCTTCCTGTAGTTGAGGTGGTTAAGACCGGATATGACCCTGATATAGTTAAATGGGGCCTAGGTAAGTGGAAGAATGTCAACTGTGGAAAATTAACCTATGCAGGTAAAATTTTTAGTTCCAATTCTAGTTTATTGGAAAGAAAGATGTGAGATTCAGGAATAATGTAGAGACATTCACCCACTGGAGTGAGAGTCAAGATATCTGGTGCCAGACAATTAGGAGATAAAATGGAAAATAGAGCAAGGAAAAGCAAAGAGGTACCTATGCTAAAGAACTTCATTCCTAGGACAGTGACTGTTTCATACAGAGATCAAGATATATGAATAAAAACATTGTAGCACAAATACAGAGAAGAAATATTCATTCATTTGTTAAATATTACTGAGCACTTACTACATGTCAGGCACTGTTTTAAGTG
>NW_005370153.1:72960-116385 GCF_000412655.1 Myotis brandtii
CTTCCTTCCTTCCTTCCTTCCTTCCTTCCTTCCTTCCTTCCTTCCTTCCTTTTTAGTTTTTTAGTATTAGCAGTCCCTGATGGATTTGTGCTCTAGATAGTTGTCAGGGTGGCTAGCCCCTTAATCTGGTTTTATGCAAAAGAATGACAAAATCAAAGTGGATTCTTAGAAGATGATCTGGTTTTGGAACAGCCTTGCCTACAGTGGAAGAAGTGGGGTCAAGGCTGAGGGGCAGATTTGAGAGGTAAAATGACGGGGAGATAGAGGACAAAGAGACTGGTTGGTTGTGCCTAAAGAGCAAGATAGTAAAAGGGTCCCTTTTGTCTTTGAAATCTAGGTTCAATACATTTCTATGATAGAAAAAAAGTCATCAGGAGGAGCTTTGGGGTTATTCATGTTTGATCTAAGGAAAATATAAACCTGGTCTTTCCCCTACATTGACATTTTAAATTAAGCTGGTATTCACAAATTTTTTCCAAAGAAGTTAGAAAGATAAAGTCAAGGCTCAGCTTTGTTTTATTGTTTATTTGAGATTATAGAGGCAGACTTTGTATAAAACTGTCAACATCAAAAACCTTTATTCTTTCTTCTTAAAAAAGATAACAAACAATAAATATATGATATTAGAGGCCTAGTGCACGAATTTGTGCACCAGTGGGGTCCCTCGGCCTGGCCTACAGGGATCGGGCTGAAACCAGCTTTCTGACATCCCCCGAGGGGTCCTGGATTGCAAGAGGGTGGTTCTCGGGTGATGCACCCTGAACTCGGGCTCCCTCCTTTCTGGTTCCGGGTGCGTTACACAAGAACCACAGCTGTCAAGCCACTGCAGCTCAGCAGTTCCTACGTTGAGTGTCTACCCCCCGTGGTCAGTGCAAATCATAGCTACAGGTCAGACAGTCACTTAGACTTTTATATATAGAGATAGCCCTAGCCAGTGTGGTTCAGTTGGTTAGAGCATCACCCCATACACCAAAAGGTTGTAGGCTTGATTCCCAGTCAGGGCCCATACCTAGGTTGTGGTTCAATCCCTGGTCCAGGTGCATGCGGGAGACAACTAATCAATGTTTCAATGTTTTTCAAGTTGATTTCTTTTTCTCTCTCTCCTTCCCTTCCTCTCTCTAAAAATCAATAATTTTTTAAATGATGTAATCCTGGATTATTAAGGATTGCTTAGAAACCCACAAAAAGTGCAGGGATGCTGGGTGAGTAAATGCCAAAACCAGAGAGCTCACCCTGAAGTAGGTGAATCAGAGGGCAGCAGAGCTAGAAATTGTATTGCCCTGGAAAATCTTAAGTAAAAGATTTCATTAAACTCAGATAGTTTTTGTAAAATTTTTCAAATTCAGTTCAGAATTTGCAGAGATTAATAGTGTGAGAGCAAAACAATGCTATATATATAATAGGTGTTCATCTTTATTAATTGCTTAGTAGGTTCTGGATAATTTCCTATGAATATTATGTATGAACGCCAAATATAATGATGAATTTCAACCATTTCTTAGCAATGCCATAAAACAGAAATCCACAGTTTTATACCTAGCAAATTAGAAGATTTATTAAGATTTGCAACCCTGTTGAGTCTCCTTGTGTCTCCTAAGGAGCTCAGCTGTCTTTCTAAAAAGCAAGGCAGAAGGTTCTTCACCTCCAAGTTCATATCACTCAGGAGCTAATTCAGTCTCTTCCATGCTATGTAAAAATGTTCTCCCTTTTAGCAGAAGGGAAGAAAGGTGGGTGTGCATGGGTCCCAAACAACCAGGCACCAAGGAATGCAACTAAAAGGCGGCTCTGTCCTGCCCCAGGGGCAAGGCAGTAACTTGCCCTTCCTGCACTCCAGAAGAACTGGGAAGGCATTTCATCAGCCAAATGGATGAGCACCAGCAGCCACACACACTGATATGAGCACAGAAAGTTGACTACATGCTTGGAAGGAAATGTGAAGGAAACGTAATGAATGGGGAATTTTAAATGTCTTTGATTTTTGGTGTGTATTTGATTTTTGCTCTTGGAACCCCCAAGAATGACAGTTTACCCCCCAACTCAAAGTGCAGAGGCCTCAGAGTTTTCTCCTTCTCTGTGACATGGCTCCATTCAGCAAATGTGGTTGTGATTTGAATTATGATTTCCCTGCCCCATCATTTCATGTTGTGTTTTGCTATTTCCAGGAAGCGAAATGTGCCTACACACTCTTTGTTGTTGGCATATTTTGGCTTACAGAAGCGTTGCCCCTGTCTGTAACAGCTTTGCTGCCTGGCCTAATGTTCCCATTGCTTGGAATCATGCCCTCAAAGACGGTAAGTAAGTTAAGTTCTCTTGCAAATGTTTGCCATGTTTACATCGCTTGTTTTGTGCTGATATTTTCATTGAGAAAACTTATATTTAAAGGCAGCAATAATCTTGTGAATAACACTTCCAGGTACCCTGGCCAGGTGGCTCAGGGTCATCTTGATAAGCCAAGGTTGTGGGTTCGATCTCCAGTCAGGGAACAGATAAGAACCAATCAATGAATGTATAAATAAGTGGAACAACAAATCTCTCTCTCTCTCTCTCTCTCTCTCTCAAATCAATAAATAAAAATTAAGAAAAAAAATGATGTGTCTATGTAAGTCCTCCAAAAATCCAGTTGTTTCTCTTCTCTAGAACTCTGCATGTGTGTCCACCTTCAGGTGGACAAAAACCAAACACAGACTGCAGCTTCTTGGGCTGTGCATGTCATTAGGGGAAATGTGTGTCCCTTCTTCCCAGGCTGACACCTAAGCCTGGAGCGTCTCTCCCAGCAAAAGGGCCACTTCTTCCACATCCTGCAGAAGCTTTGTGCGTTCAGCAGAATTCAGTCTCACACAGGGTTGGAAAACAATTTTTGTTTTTAATGAAGAAAAAGCTTCCCTGTTTTCTTTTCTAGAAACCTGACATTTCAAAAGATAAAACCAAATTAACTTTCACGTGTCTTTCTATTTTGTTCTTGCTGAGAGGAGTTTATTCATGCTGAGAGGTGCCTCTTACCTTTATATAATCTAAAGGTATCCATCTGAAGAAAATGAATTCAGTTTCTTATTAAAACCGTGAAATGCATTGAAACCAGGATATCTATCTCCACACAGTCTGCAGCCACCCAGCACACAACTGCTTACACCACAGCCAAAACATTCCCAGGAAAAAATGTCAAGTTCAAGATGCCAGAATTTATCACCTTTGGACTTCTTTCTTCTGCCAGGGTCCAATATTACTATCATGAGACTCATCTGTCTTATAATGGAGGTGGGGATTTTTTTTAACTAACCCATGATACAGTGTTTTTTTTTTCTTCTACACCCCTCTTCCCCCCGCCCCCCTTCCCCTGGAGAAACTATTATTCCTTTTCTTATTTTCATGTTGCTCCTTCCCATTTTGGAATCCGTTTTTTTGTTTGTTTGTTTGGTTGGTTGGTTTTTTGTTGTTGTTGTTTTGTTTTGCATTTCTGTTCCTTCCTTTTCCTCTTTTCTTACTACATTTCCTTCTCCCTTATAATCTTGACTCATATTTTTCGAGGCACCATTGATTTGGAAGAGTGTAGCTGGGGCTGTACTTTAGCTTCTCTCACCCCCAGGCTGAAGATTTGCTGCCCCACAGAATCTAGGAGCAATAAACGAAGATGTTTCTCAAAGGCTCCAACACTTTATATGGCTCTCAATAAAGGAAATAGAAAAAGAAGGGGTTGACAAATCCTCAGAAATAAGGTGTCAAATGAGTAACCTCTGTTTTTTTGGCCTGTGTGGTCCCACTGCCAGAGATAAAGTTTAACAGCCACATATTTGTCTCTTATGATTTAATAATAATCAGACTGACTAAATTAACATTTTACCAGAGACTTCTGTAGAAGCAAGATGAACTGGAATCATGGGACATTTCTGTGGCCAGCAGACTGGAGGGAGACAGAAGGAAAAGCGGACCTAGAAAGGCCTGGCTTTGTGGGAACTGCCCAAGAAGTAGCTCTGCCCCTTTTCGCTATATGGCAGGCCCCACAGAGGCAGCAAGATTCCAGGCGCCAATGACAGTTGCATTACTCAGGCTGCTGATAGCTGTCCAAGAGTCCTTTACCCGCAAAGTCCTTTACCCTCAGGCTAATGTAACAGTCACAGAATCGCAGACTTGGAAGGGAGTTGTCTGAGTCATTCTACCCTGGGCAGGGATTCCCCTCCACAATAGCCCTTACAGATAAGATCACTCAGGCAGTGCTTAAAGGCTTCCTCTGTGTGGGCTTGAATCCCTCGGGAAAAGCCCATGGCATTTTTGAATAATTTTAACAGTCAAGTGACTCAGCTTTATTGAGCCCAAGTCTGAAACTCAGTCACTCTGACTCTTGAAACTTCTCTTGCAGCTAAGATTCCACCAATGAACCTCTCATCTTTCTTTCACATGATAGTGCTGCTTGGATTTGAAAATAAATATAATCTCTTTAAGTCTTCCCACTTCCAGCTTTCAGACCTCAACTCTCCTCTTCAACCCCACCACCTCCAACCCCATTGCCACCACCATCTTTTCTCTTGGCGAAACTACCTCTGGTTTGTCAATGACACTTAAGGATTAAATAGTTAAAAATGCAATGTCTGTCACATAGTAAGTACTCAATATATGTCAGTCAATATTAGTAGGATTGTTTGTACACTGACAAAAGTGAATAGATCACTCTAGAAACATTCTTTTTATTTTCCTTTGCCAAAATAAGATTTTATTTTGAAAGTCATTTAAAAGATACTAAGACTCAATGGATGTAGTTCCCAAACCGTATTCTGTCCAACTCCCACCAGTTGTCTCTGTCATGCCCCAAAATTGCTTTCGTTGGTAATTCCTATTTTTAGCTTGCTGGAGAAAAGATATTTTCCTTTTTGTTTGTTTATTTGTTTGTAGAGTAGAGCTTTATTTTCCAGGAAATAGTGTGTTCGTAAAAAAAATCAGGTAGATCTATGTTTAACAATGTGGGGAGCGAGGGGGTCAGCCAGAGGTGAAATGGAAAGGTTCTTTAGTATTTGTTGCAACCAGAAATCCACATGTGGAAACGGCATCCAAGAATAAGGTCCTGTGCGAAGTTGCTCTGTCTTTGCATCGTAGAAACGAATCACTGGTCCTCCTGCTGAGTCACTGCTGATGCAGCTCGCAGCTCCTCCGGACCGCAATCCTGGAAGGAGGCTCTGTGAATCTCTGCAGTTTCGGTGTTGACAGCAATGCCATAAATCATTGCGAAGTGGTTTTCATTTTCTTCCAGGTCATTTAATTCTGTCACATATAATGTCATTAAGTGAATGTTATCTTCCTGTCTGTCAAATTCACTAAGAAGTTGATGAGTACATTTTTGTGACAAGTGCCCATTGTCCCTGAAGCCTCCTAGGAGGCTCACTTCCAGGGTTCCATACTGAGAGCGATTGGGAAAGGATTTTATGGAGTTCATCACCGAGGGGCCTTAGTTTGGGTGTAGGTTCCATCACAGTGTATCAAGCAGGGAGCCCATTACCTGTGTGCCTCAGGACTACAATGTAACAAGTGGTGGCATCATCAGAGCCAGGAGTGGGGATGGAGCCATCCATTGAGGTGGTCACTGGAAGCTCTCTTGGCTGAACATACAGAAGGCCCTGGGGTCCCTCTTGTTGAACAGACTGACCTCTGAGCAGTCTGGCTCTTTCCTCCAGAAGAGGGTGGGCTTGGATAATGGTCTCTCACCGCCCCTCAACCAGCAGCTCCCCACATGGGCTGCCCGCCCCCCCTCTAGAAACATTCTGATTGTTGCAAAGCTAAAGTGAGTTTTTATCATCTCCTTTCTGGTATTTCAGCCTAAATTCATTTTAAATTTTATGTGACTTTTCACCTGTTAAGCTTAACTGGAGCTTGAAACAAATCAAAGTCCTTATAACTTTTAGTGGAGGAAACTGTTTTTTAGTCTTGTGATCCTCTGTTCACACAGGGCAATGACCTTTTTCTCAAAAGTAGCTGACTTAAGCTACAAGGAAAGGGCTAGAGATTCAGTCAGAAGACCTGAGCTGGACGCATGATATTCACAATAATTACCTGTATGATCCTGATCATGTCTTTTAATAATGCCTTTTTTCTCATCTGTCAATGGGGAATGACAATGTCACACAATTTAAGGGTTATAACAATCAAATCAAATAATACGTGTGGAACAGTGGTGCAAACTAAGTATCAAATATTCTTATGCATTTTAATATTCACAGTTAAAGTTTGTTTAATAGTGTGAACCTATCATCCCAGCCTGTTGCAACATTGTGGAATCTCACCTGTCACTGGAGAGAATAATATTTCTTTAATATCTTTATCCAAGTTCAGAGCCCTACACATCTCTTTGTTTGGCCACCATAGTTTTAACATTATTTATCAAGCCAGTGCTAAATACCTATATCTTATTTATTGTTAGAGACAGGCTCTGTGCCCTGGTTCTTGTCTTGTTTGTAAGAAGGAATTCAATGAGAGATAGTACCAAATAGCAAAGCATGTGAGAGTTTATTTGCAATTAAAGAAAATATACTCAGATATAATCCAAGCTGGAAGTTTAGCTGACAGAAGCCAAACCAAATGCCCCATTTGTTTGGGTTTTGTAATTTTATACTCTGGAGTTTACAAAACAAAACAAAAAAACAAAACCCAAACCTCCTCAGGTTTCAGGGCTGCCCCACCCAGATGTTAAGCTATCTGTTATACCACATCTTGGAGGAGGTTTCAAGTCTTCCCCTTCCTCACTCTTGGGTCTGTTCACTCTCGGATAGTTCTTGTTAGTCACGTCTCCCAAGTCTTCCCTTTGATCTTAGCTATCTTTCCCTGCTCATATCTATCAAACTACCTACTCCAACATTATTGAGCCCATTGTTGTATGAAGAGCATCAACAAGTATTGAATTTCTCTCATCCATTGAATAAATTTGAAATGCTAAATATGGATAGAATTTAGGAGAGACCAAGATGGCGGCATAGGTAAACACAAACAGGTATATTGTTATTAAAGCACACTTATATATAAATTTAAATATATAGATGTAAAGATACAAATGTACCATAAAATGTTATATTACATATTTACTCAGTTATTTAATAAATATTTATGTGCTAGGACTCTGCCAGACACTTTAGAATATATCAATGAATAAAAACAAAGAGTCCCTGTCTTCCTGGGGAAAAAAAGAGACAGCAAACAATATGCCTTAAAGAATAGGTAAATTACTTAGTGAGTTAGAAGGTAATTGGTGCTATAAAAAGTGCAACCGAAGAATGAGGTCAGGACAGGGTTTCAGTTTTAAATAAAATTATCAATGAGGTGTCCATACCTGAATGAAGATTTACAGGAGATGAAGGAGTTAGCCATTTGGGTATATGGGGAACAACCATTGCTGAAGGGGAAATACCCCATGCAAAGACCTTAACGCAGGTATATATCTGCAGTGTGATTGGAGCTGAGTGAATGAAGGAGAGAATGATAAAAATGTTGTCAAGGAGATAATGTGAAGAGGAACTGGACCATGGAGGGCCAAAGTAAGCCACGATAAGGTTTGTTTTTTTAAATATATTTTTATTGATTTCAGAGAGACAGGGAGAGGGAGAGAGAGATGGAAATATAATGAGAGAGAATCATTGTTTGGTTGCCTCTTGCACGCCCCCTACTGGGGGTTAAGCCCACAACCGGGCATGTGTCCTTGACCAGAATCAAACCTGGCACCCTTCAGTCTACAGGCCGAAGCTCTATCCACTGAGCAAAACTGGCTAGGGTGACCACAATAGGGTTTTAACTGTGAATGAAGTTAGACCCTTTAAAGAGCCTTGAGCAGAAGGGTGATATGATCAATTTGACTTTTATTTTAAAAGAATAACATGGGCTGCTGTGTTGAGAACAAGGTAGTAGTTTTTTTGGCAATAATCTAGGTGAGAGGCCATGGTAATTCAGACCAGAGATAGTAATGGGGATGGTGAATATATTATATCTATTTTTAATTTTATATTTTATCAATAATTTCCTGAATGATTTGATATGGCACATGAAAGAAGAGAAGTGTAGGAGCTTCACAGCTTTTTTTTTTTTTTAATCCTCCCCCAAGGATATTTTTCCCTTGATTTTTAGAGAGAGTAGAAGAGAGAGGGAAAGACAGAGAGAAATATCAATGTGAGAGAAACACATTGATTGGTTACCTCCTGCAGGAGCCCGACCAGGTCCTGGGCTGGGGAGGAGCCTACAACCGAGGTATGTGCCCTTGACAGGAATCAAACCCAGGAGCCTTTGGTCCACAGGCTGGCACTCTATCCACTGAGCCAAACTGGCTAGGGCCCTCACAGCCTTTTGACCAGCCAACTGGAAAAAAGGAGTTGCTATCAATTGGAATGAAGACTATGAGCAAAGTAGGCTTGTTGCAGGAGACAGACTGACACCTGGAGTTCAGTGTTGGACGCTAGGTTTGAAAGACCTATTTTGCATCTAAGTGAAGGTGTTGAGTAGGCAGTCAGATACAAATGAGTTCAGAGTTCATGAGACAGCGCTGAGCTGGAAATATAGACTGGCTATTCAGCAGCCCTAAGATTTGAAAACATCATTTAAAGAGCAAGTGAAGATAGAAAAGCAAAGAGCACCAAGAACTGAGCTCTGGAGAAGTAAGAGGTTGGTGAGAAAAGAAAGTGCTAGCAAAGAAGACTGAGAATGAAAGGTTATTGAGATAGAAGGGAGACCATGAGAGTGTGGGGTTTAGAAATGCAAGTGAAGCAAATGTTTTAAGAATGAGGCAATGATCCAAAGTGTCAAATCCTCTAGTAGGTCAATTAAGGTGAAAACTGGAAATTGACCATTGGATTTAGCAACACAACATAAGTAAATATTCTCTTAAGTATATTATTAAAATACTAAGGGCCCAGTGCACGAATTCGTGCACCTTGAAAGGAACTGTGGGCCGCAAGGCACTGAAGCGGGCCTCACCCATCTTCTGCCACCCCGCCCAGCCCCTCCCGCCGCGGCCCCCGGTCCCCTGTCTGCTGGCAGGGGCATGGAGCGATTGAGGCTGATGCCAGCAGCAGATGATGGCAGTGGCTGCTGCTCCTATTGCCCCTCAGGAGCAGGGGGAGGTGGAGAAGCCCTCAGGGGCGATCAGGGCCAGCAGCTGCTGCTTGTACCCGCTAATGGTGCCAAGTGATCAGGACCAGCGCTGGGCACCGGCAGTGGGTGTGAGCAGCGGGTGTGAGCAGTGGCTCCAGCGCTGGCTGCAGGTGTGAGCGTCAGGTGGGACCGCGGCGTGTGGGAGCAAAGAATTTTCAGTACTGAAGCGGGCCTCACCCATCTTCTGCCACCCCGCCCAGCCCCTCCCGCCGCGGCCCCCGGTCCCCTGTCTGCTGGTAGGGGCATGGAGGGATTGAGGCTGACGCCAGCAGTGGATGCAAGCAGTGGCTGCTGCTCATATTGCCCCTCAGGAGCAGGGGGAGGGGGAGAAGCCCTCAGGGGCGATCAGGGCCAGCAGCTGCTGCTTGTACCCGCTAATGGCGCCAAGTGATCAGGACCAGTGCTGGGCACCGGCAACAGGTGTGAGCAGCGGCTCCAGTGCTGGCTGCAGGTGTGAGCAGGACCAGCACTGGCAGTGGGTGCGAGAGCAAAGAATTTCAGTAACCACCAGAGGCTCGTCCCAATGACAGCAACCGGTGCCCCGCCCTGGTCTGGCACCTTCGCTCACCTGCTCCACCATCTCACCATGGTCAACGCCCGCTGTTTCTGCACAAGCCCCCTGGTGGTCAGCACACGTCATAGCGACTGATTGTTCGGTTGTTCCAGTTGTTCCGCCATTCGGCCTATTTGCATATTAGCCTTTTATTATATAGGATAGGCTTTATAATCATACACATTAGAACTGACAAAGTATCCCCAAAATCTCATTTAACCCACAAATGTGATGTGAAGTATTATTTTACTTTCATGGGTAAGTATACTGGCTTGTAGCAAGTTTGCTGAACTGGTGTAAATTACATAGCTAAGAGAGAACCCAGGTGCTCTGATCACAAAAGCCCATGTTTCTTGGTGAAATCCCATTTGAAACAAATGTAACTATCTTGACGTTGCAAATGGATTTCAAGTTTTGTTAGGAATCTGATTTGACATACCAACTTTGCCTCGAAAATAGTTATATTTATCAGCATCTTTTACAAACCAATAGCACCTTCTCTTATTACCTCCTACACAAGTAGACTAGAAACACACACAGCTAAAGTTCTTCAAATATGCTAACTCTGATGAAAAACAAACAATGGAAAACGGAATGCAAAAATTCCTCATTAAGTTTAACAACTAATTTCACTTAGACAATTGGGGTGAAGGCCATAATTTGTTTACATATTATATTATGGGATTGACAAACCATAAATCTGAGGGACGTATCCAGCCTGCAACCCAGTTTTCAAAGTAAAAAGTTTTGTTGGAAACACACAGAGCTATGGTCACTCATTTATGTATTCCAGCAGTGGTGCAAGCAGTGGCTGCTGCTCATATTGCCCCTCAGGAGCAGGGGGAGGTGGAGAAGCCCTCAGGGGCGATCAGGGCCAGCAGCTGCTGCTTGTACCCGCTAATGGCGCCAAGTGATCAGGACCAGTGCTGGGCACCGGCAACAGGTGTGAGCAGCGGCTCCAGTGCTGGCTGCAGGTGTGAGCAGGACCAGCACTGGCAGTGGGTGCGAGCAGCGGCTCTGACGCTGGCTGCAGGTGTGAGCATCAGGTGGGACCGTGGCGTGTGGGAGCAAAGAATTTTCAGTAACCACCAGAGGCTCACCCCAATGACAGCAACCGGTGCCCCGCCTTGGTCTGGCACCTCCACTCACCTGCTCCACCATCTCACCACGGCCAACGCCTGCTGTTTCTGCACAAGCCCCCTGGTGGTCAGCACACGTCATAGCGACTGATTGTTCGGTTGTTCCAGTTGTTCCGCCATTCGGCCTATTTGCATATTAGCCTTTTATTATATAGGATAGGCTTTATAATCATACACATTAGAACTGACAAAGTATCCCCAAAATCTCATTTAACTCACAAATGTGATGTGAAGTATTATTTTACTTTCATGGATAGGTATACTGGCTTGTAGCAAGTTTGCTGAACTGGTGTAAATTACATAGCTAAGAGAGAACCCAGGTGCTCTGATCACAAAAGCCCATGTTTCTTGATGAAATCCCATTTGAAACAAATGTAACTATCTTGACGTTGCAAATGGATTTCAAGTTTTGTTAGGAATCTGATTTGACATACCAACTTTGCCTCGAAAATAGTTATATTTATCAGCATCTTTTACAAACCAATAGCACCTTCTCTTATTACCTCCTACACAAGTAGACTAGAAACACACACAGCTAAAGTTCTTCAAATATG
The DNA here is from genome assembly GCF_000412655.1 of Myotis brandtii. Classification (NCBI taxonomy): domain Eukaryota; kingdom Metazoa; phylum Chordata; class Mammalia; order Chiroptera; family Vespertilionidae; genus Myotis; species Myotis brandtii. Next base: position 84,321 of record NW_005370153.1, read on the forward strand.
CTAACTCTGATGAAAAACAAACAATGGAAAACGGAATGCAAAAATTCCTCATTAAGTTTAACAACTAATTTCACTTAGACAATTGGGGTGAAGGCCATAATTTGTTTACATATTATATTATGGGATTGACAAACCATAAATCTGAGGGACGTATCCAGTCTGCAACCCAGTTTTCAAAGTAAAAAGTTTTGTTGGAAACACACAGAGCTATGGTCACTCATTTATGTATTATCTTTGGCTACTATTGTGCTACAAAGACAAGTTGAAATAATACTTATTATAGAAATTATAAGGCTCACTAAGTCTAAAATATTTATTAATTCTTTATAGAAAAAGTCTGTCAAGTTCTGGTATAATCTAAAGATATTATAAAAAGCATATCTCATGGTAATAGACCCCTTTCTGTGTTTAATTAGTTACAAATAATAGCTTGCTTCTATGTGTTCCTTTGTGTTTTTAAAAGAATATTGCCTTTTTCCTCTCATTTAAGTACAGAGTATAGTTGAGATAGGATCAGTGGAGCTTAATTCAATGTGCAAAACTGCAAAAGAGATAAGAGTAGAGGAAAACTCAAATGTCTATCTTACAATTATCAAATCAAGTATCAGATCCTGTAAGGCTTTCCAAATTCCCCTAGGAAAAAGTGGTCGCTTACTCTTTGAAACCTCAACTATGCCTTGATGATGTAGCTCTCATGTACCTGTGCTACATTGTTGTGCTCTTTGTTAACTTATTTTTCCTCATTTAACACCCTGTAAACTCTTTTGAGTTTAGACTTATTAATTCAACACCTGTTGTGTGTCCATACATGGCAGGCATGTGTTAAGTCCATAAATACAATGACCAATAAGACACATCTGTGGCTTCAAAATATGTCTAGTTGAATGAAAGGAATGGTTAAGTAAAGAAATGATCTCTATACAGATTAAGATGTACTATAACACGAGAACGTACCATCCAACCAAGTCTGAGGTGGTCAATCTTGGAAGAACTGATATCTGAGTTCATTCACGAAGGAAGATAAGGGGTAACCAAGGTGAGAGAAAGGATCATTCCAGTTAATGACAAGCGAGTGTTACAGCATTTCTATGTTTGGGGCTGCACATGTAGGAAGGAGTTGGTGGAGCACTGAAAGACTAAGCAGGAGAGATGAGACGGAACTAAATAATAAAGAGTCCTGTAAGTCATGTCGAAAAGATTAGGTTTGGTCTTAAAAGACATGGGGTCCACTGAAGTAGTATAGGAAGGACAATAATGTGATCAGATTCACACTTTAGAAAAGTGACTGTGACAACGGCAATGAGTGAATTAGACAAGGAAAGATTATGCAGAAACCAAGTAAGAAATGGTGAGGAGCTTAATGAAGATAGTAATGTGCAAAGAGAAAAGCTGACAAATTTAAAAGATTTGAAGGAACCAGAAATAATAGCATTTGGTGACTAATACACAAATATTGAACGTGAAAAAGGAATCATGGCTGGCCCTCAGGTTTCTGACTTGAGGAACTTAATAGATAAAAGTTTCAAGCACCACAAAAAAGAGGAATGTTGAGTTTTTAGATATTTGTGGGAAATTCAAATGGAAATGTTGGATATACCAGTCTGGAGCTCAGACTTATCTATCTGGATATAAAAATTTTAGAGTCTTCAGAATTCATTCAATAAATATGTATTGAATGCCTATTCTGTGCCAGACATTATTTTAATCACATAGAGATATAAATTGAAATCATAAGATTCAACCATTAGGTGTATAAAACAAGAAGATTGCAGACAGAATATCACCATTTAAGAAAAGGGCAGAAGAAGAGTAATTTTCTAAGAAGGCCAAGAAGAAAAATTCAGAGAGGCAGGTTTAGGACCAGGGAGAAAAAAATGGTTCATAAATCTGGAAGTACTAGTAGATTACTAAATTGAAAGAATACTTATACCAAGATAAAGGGTTGAGGGAGGGAGTTAAGAGAATAGCATTTTCGGAACAGAATGTAGATAATTGGAATTTAGGAGCTCAGTAACCATAGCTTATTCATTGATTTTCTTTCTCTCTTTCTCATTTATTCAATACTATTTACTAAGCTCCTATTCCATAGCAGGACTGTGCTAGGTGCCAATTACACAATGGCTAGCAAAACAGAATGTGTAGTACAATAGAGAAGACATGTAACAAACAGGTAAACAAACAGTATTTACACAAGTGTAGTGTGCTAAGAAGAACACAAACACGGCTCTGCAATAAAATAAAATAGTGAGATTTATTTAGGAGAGTTTGATATTTGAGCATTGAAGAGGTGAGAAGAAGAAAAACTGTCATCCACTTATACCTATATCCCCTGCTCACATAACAGCTTTGGTGCATGGTAGATGCTTATTCAATGTTAGAGTAATTAATAAATTAAATAATAAGAAAATTGATAGAATTATTTACTTTATGTTATACAATCACTAAAAAATATAAAGCGATAAATATAAACTTTGAAAAGCATGACACAGTAATTTTTTTGTGAAACATGAAGATGTCCACTTCTATAAAAAGGTAATTTTTACATTTTAAAAAACCAAGCTAAGCTTAGTAAGCTATATTAAAAATGCAGATGCAGTTTAAAATAGGAAAAAAAAGGAGGAACCAAGATGGTGGCATAGGTAAACATGGTACTCGCATCCTCCCACAACCACATCAAAATTACAACTAAAATACAGCACAACCATCATTCAGAACCAGCTGAAACCTGTCTGAATGGAAGTCTTACAACTAGAGAAGTAAAGAAGAAAGCACATTGAGACTGGCAGGAGGGATGGGGGCATGGAATGGGCTGGTCTGATACCCATGTGTGGCATTTTTAATTGAGAGGGATATCTTGGCTGAGGAGGCCTCTTGTGAAGAGCAAGGGCTCCCAGCCTCACACCAGACCCCTCAGCCCAGGGTTCCAGTGCTGGGAAGAGAAGTCCCCATAACTTTGTGTTACAAAAACCTGAGGGGATTGTGGCTGAATGACATTGGTGGCAGCCAGAGACCCAGGCAGTTCCTCTTAAAGGGCCGGCACACTGACTTACTCAGACTTGCTTTCTCTGAGCTCCAGCACTATGGTAGCAGCTTGAAAGGATCCAGGGACATAGGGAGAGGAAATAAATTGTCTGACCTCAGGGCAAGGACTCAGGGGCAGCTTTCTCCCAGATAAAAGTGCTTGCAGAGGTCATTGTTCCTATGCTGAAATCTCCCCCACCACAGAGCTGACTGGCAAGGTGCCATATCTGAGTCTCTAGCAATCTGGCTCACACTGTTCCATCTGTCTACGTCAGTGGTTCTCAACCTTGGCTGCACATTAGAATCACCTGGGAATATTTTTAAAATCCTGATTTCTGGTCCTCATCCTCCGGAAATTCTGTTTCTTTGTTACTAATGTTGTGGCCCCACCCCATAACAAAGAAACAGAATTTCCGGAGGATGAGGCCCAGAAATCAGGATTTCAAAAAGATTCCCAGGTGATTCTAATGTGCAGCCAAAGTTGAGAACCACTGGTCTAGATCAGTGGTCAGCAAACTGCGGCCCCTTGAGTGTGGCTCTTCCACAAAATACCACATGTGGGTGCACACGTACAGTGCAATTAAAACTTCGTGGCCACACTCAAGGGTCCGCGAGTCTCAGTTTGTCGACCACTGGTCTAGGTGATTCCCTGAGACCCGCCCCACCCAATTTGCAGCCCCACGCAAGCTGTTTGCAGCAGCTTTTCCATATGAATGGCTGTGTTGGCTCAGGCTTCAGACTTTCCTAAAATCTCTCAAACAAGCAGCATCTGCTCACAGCATGCCCCATACAAACTTGATAAGCTGCCCCAGGCCAGGCACTAGCAACAGCCTGCCTTGGTTTACAGTTTGACCTCTTCTGGGCACCTCCAAGCCCAATACAAGTAGCAGCCATCTGCAGATCACTCTGTTGCTTGTGCTGGGTGGCCCCAGGCAGGGCACAGGCAGCTGCTGACTTTGTACCTCATAGAAGGCCCCTGATCCTTTGACAGCTTCTGGTGGACAGCTTCATAAAACACCATATTACAACTCTATACATCTACATGTGACACACTCCAGGGACAGATTCGGTGAGTACCAAAGCCCCACTGAAACAAGTCATGCCCCAGAGAGGTGTCTCCTGCACAGCAGCTCTTCCACTGTAGTTTCAGCTGGTCTTCACAGCCAATTAGCCTGGGGGTCAATTTCTCCCAGTGACCCAACAGCAATCAAGGCTTAAATACAATAAGACAGTGCACACAGTCCACACAGGGGCACACTTAGTGAGCCCAGCTCAGGTGACTGGGGAGAGTGAGCCCTTGGCCCTATATGACATCTACTATACAAGGCCACTCTACAAATTCCAGGATACATAGCAGCTCTACCTACTACATAGAAATGAACACAGGGGAGCAGCCAAATGTGGAGACAAAGACACATGTCACAAATGAAAGGACAGAAGAAATTTCCAAAAAAATAACTAAATGAAATTGAAGCAAGCAAACTACTAGATACAAAGTTCAAAACAATGGTTATAAGGTTTCTCAAGGAACTTAATGAGAGCTTCAAGGGACTTAATGATAATTTCAAGGGTCTTAGTGAGAACATCAAATACATGAAAAAGCACCAGTCAGAAATGAAGAATAATTTACAGGGAATTACAGCAGAGTAGAAGACACTGAGACTCAAATCAGCAATTTGGAATATAAGGAAGCAAAAAACACCAGAAGAACAAAAAAAAGTGTGAATCCAAAAATATGAATATAGTGCATTGAGCTTCTGGGGAAACTTCAAGGGTACTAACATTCACATCCTGAGGGTGCCAGAAGAAGAAGAGAGAGAAAGCAAGATATTGACAATCTATTTGAAGATATAATGACAGAAAACATCCCCTACCTGTTGAAAGAAATAGATTAACAAGCCCAGGAAGTGCAGAAATACCCAAACAAGATGAATCCAAAGAGGCTTACATCATAATTAAAATGCTAAAGATTATAGAATCTTAAAAGCAGCAAGAGAAAAACGGTTAGTTACCTACAAGGGATTACCCATACAGCTGTCAACTGATTTCTCAACAGAAACTTTGCAGGCCAGAAGAGAGTGGCAAGAAATATTCAAAATGATGAATGGCAAGGACCTACAACCAAGATTACTCTACCCAGCAAAGCTATCATTTAGAATTGAAGATAAGATAAAGAGCTTCACAGACAAGAAAAAGGTAAAGGTATTTATCACCATCAAATTAGTATTGCATGAAATGTTGAATGGCCTTCTTCAAGAAGAAGAAGAGGAAGAAAGAAGAAGAGGAAGAGGAGGGAAATGAAGAAGAAGAAGAAGAAGAAGAAGAAGAAGAAGAAGAAGAAGAAGAAGAAGAAGAAGAAGAAGAAGAAGAAGAAGAAGAAGAAGAAGAAGGAAAAGAGGAAATATGAACAAAAAAATGACGATAAATCTGTCAGCAATTGAATTTAAAAATGAAAACAAATGAATAAGGAATCTAATGAACAAAATAAAGCTGTCAGCAATTGAATTTAAAAATCAAAACAAATGAATAAGGAATCTAATGAACAAAATAAAGTGATGAATATAATAGAAGCAGAAGCATGGAAACATGGAACAAACTGACGAATTTCAGAGGGACAGGGGAGGGAAGGGCTAGAAGAGATTAACCAAAGAATTTATAAATACATATGCATTACCTATGAACACAGACAATAGGATGATGAAAGCTTGGGGTGGGGTGGGAACTGTGTGGAGGGGGACAATGGAGGTCAAAAGGGGGGAAATCTGTAATATTGTCTACAATAAAGATTTTAAAAAATAAAAAATAAAGATTTATATTTCTAATATAAAAAATAAATAAATAAAATAGCAAAATCATCATGATAATTGATTGTCCTATTTCTATATGATTTCAGAATATTGTAATAGTTTTGTTCCAACTCTTCCATTCTTTACTAAATATTGTTTGATTTTTTAAAAAAAGGGATAATTCCCCTTATAATTTTTTTCTTTCAGTACAGCCTTGTGATTCAGTTTAGCTAAGCATTTCCTGAATATCAGTCCCATGAAATACTCCACCTAAAAATGTAGAAATAAGGCTTCTATGGTTCTATAAGTTTGAAAAATATGTTATATATGGAATCCCACTTTTTGAGAGTGACAATATACATTATTATTTAAAGGTTTTTAGGAGGTCTACAGGAAAGAATATTCTAGTATTTCAAAATTCTGGTCTCTAATCTTATTTGACACAAAATCTTTTTTTTTTTGAGAAAAATATTATGTACCTGACATACTTCAGAGCATTCATTCTTTGCTAAATACTGCTGCAAATGGTTGCCCCAATTGTCTGTACACTTTACTAAATCTGAATGGTGTTAGCTAAAAATGGCTTAAAATGTTGACTACACTCAAGGTTATTTATTTTATAAGAAATAATTTTGAAGGTAAAACCATTTAAAATACAAATGGTAATAAAGATATTGGTGAGTTAAAAGCTCAACTTAGGACTTTCCCAAATTATAGGCATTGACATTCTATGGTAGGAGCATAACCCAATTAACCCCAGTTTACAGATGGAGAAATTAAGGCATAGAAGGCCTTTGTCTGATTTTATTCAGCTGCTTAAAAACCCAGAATCTTGGGTTCTTTTTTTTCCTGAATATTTTCCCTTAAAACGACTATTTCTGGGTAAGAATATAAAACATACTTAAAGTTTTAGTCAAACACATACACATTTCTCTCAACAAAAATAGAAATATTATGTAGCTGAAAGTCAAAGTTAAGAGCAATGAAATAATGCCTTTTTTGTGTAATGTTATTTCCCCCCACCAACCTAAATAATTGTGAATTTAATTATAATTTCAGGTGGCATCTGCTTATTTCAAAGATTTTCACCTACTGCTAATTGGAGTCATCTGTTTAGCAACATCAATAGAAAAATGGAATTTGCACAAAAGGATTGCTCTGAAAATGGTGCTGATGGTGGGTGTGAACCCAGCATGGTAAGCTCTGCATTTACTGTTCCAGGTTTACATTCATTTTTGTGCAGAGCAAATAACCAAAAAAGTAATGCATATCCAGGCAATCATTTGCATTGCAGTATACTTCATGACTTTATTTTCTCTGAAAATATGAAAGTGATATAAAGTATACTTGAGTTGTAGGAGAAAAAGAACCACTTTCTTTTCAATGAAGGTCTAGTTACAGGGAGATTTCACACAACTCCCTTACCTTTTACGCACCATAAGAATCAAAGGTGAGAGAAGCCTTGAACTTCAACATGCAAGATTGATAGACTTCAGAGTAGATTTCATACTATCTTGTTTATTTGGCTGATTACACATTCAAGACTTGTTCAAGAGCATCATTAATCACAGGGAGGATGTTAGGAACCAAAGACAATGACATTACTGACAAAATACAAATATGTGCCAAAAAATTCCAAGGTGGACATTTTCCTTTTTTTTCTTATTTGTTTGTTTGTTTGTTTGTTTTAATCCTCACCCGAGGATATTTTTCCATTGATTTTAGAGAGAGTTGAAATGAGAGGGAAAGACAGAGAAATATTCATGTGAGAGAAACACATCGATTAGGAGCCCGCAACTGAGGTAGGTGCCCTTGACCAGAATTGAACCTGGACCCTTCAACGCTCTATAAATTAAGCAAAATTGGCCAGGGCAACATTTTTGTTTTTAAATGAACTGTTGCAAAGTGAAATAAACAATTAAGAAACTTCCTCTAGCTCTGGCTGGTATTGGTCAGTGGTTAGAGTATTGGTCCATGCACCTAAGGGTCGTGGGTTCGATTCTAGTCAAGGGCACATACCTAGGTTGTGGGTTCACTCTCTGCCCCCTGTCAAGGTACATGCGGGAGGCAAAACTTTATTTATAGCATGTGAAATCACTCATTTGACTGGTTTTCTCAGTTGAAATGAATTTCCCCCATTAAATTAACTGGCTATTTTAGTTTTAATTCCAGCTCTTAAGAATGTAGATGTAAGCCAAATTAACTTTCCAGTGTCAATATCATTTGCATAATGGAGTTATGCTTTAAAGCCTTAGGTGGTTCTTCCCTCATCTTTCTTTGAAAATGAGAAAATTGTATTGAATTCTGTTGCATAATTCATTCTAGGGTAGAACCACATCTATGTTCATCATTTATCGCGCAAACTGTTTTTGTTAAATACAAAAACAACTCAGATGAGACAAATTTAAAAAAATATTTACTTAAAAATTGTATAACATATATGGATTAAGGGCATTTCACTTCTTTAAGAGTGAAACAGTGTTCCAGGCTTCGTGGGTGCTATAGAAATGTGTCCCTTTACTGCACAGTGGAGCACTATTCATTATGCCAGTAAATGGCTTTTCAATTTAAGGCATTTTTATCAAACAGAAACCTTATCTCATCCCAACCTTTTTTATTGGAAGATTTTGTGTCTTGCCAATGCATTATGTTAAAAGCATTTCTAGTTTTCTTTTCTTTTTGTTGAATTTATTGGAATGACATTGGTTAATAAAATACTATATTTTTCAGATGTACAATTCTATAGCACATAGTCTGTATTTTGTATTGTGTGTTCACCACCCCAAATCAAGTCTCCTTCCATCACCATTAATCCCCCCATACCTCTTTTATTAAGAACTAGAGGCTCAGTGCATGAAATTCGTGCATGGGTAGGGTCCCTAGGCCTGGCCAGTAATCAGGGCTGATTGGCGCCTTCTGGCTGCCGGCCAGGGCCTCCCTTCCCTGCCTGCTGGCTGCTGGCTGCCAGCCGGGACCTTCCTTCGTTCCGTGCCACCCCCTGGTGGTCAGCGCACCTTAAAATGAGCCATTGGTCTCCCGGTCGAACTTCCATGGGGATAATTTGCATATTAGGCTTTTATATAGAGAGATAATTTCTTGTTTAAGCAGATTTCTAATATGTTTTCTTTTGTTTTGTTTGACACATATAAAATATTCACCTTATCTGAAGTTGAAACTTATAGTGTACATTTTTTCTTGTACATCTATTTTTTAAAATATATTTTTATTGATTTTAGAGAGAAATGGAGAGGGAGAGAGAGACAGAAACATCGATGATGAGAGAGATTCATCAATCAGATGCCTCCTGCATACCCAACACTGGGTATCCAGTCTGCAACCCAGGCTTATGCCCCGACCAGGAATCGAACCATGACCTCCTGATTCATAGGTCAATGCTCAACCACTGAGCCATGCCGGCTGGGCTTGTAGATCTATTTTGAAAGGGAGTCAGAGAATTTAATAAGTGGCTTTATATGGAAAGCAGTGCTTCTGAATGGTTTTCTGGAACCTTCTACTCAAAAGAGATCATGTTTTAATCCAAGTGTGATTTTGAAAGCTTATAGACATGGTTTAAAATCCTATAGTTTTAGGTATGTTATTATTAAGGGAGAAGAACTACTCATAAGAGAAGACAATGTAATATATCCAGTTCTTGACAACAGGCAGGAGTGTCAGATTCAGACGAGCATGAATAATAATAGAATCTATAGAAAATTCTGAAGTCTCAAGTTAGATATTGCTTTTAACCATTTCCTCCACCCACCACATATTAAGCCCAAGTAGTGAAAAAGTAAAAGGCAGGTTTATAAAAATTAATCTCTCTCCTTGCCCTTATGCCTTCTTGGCAACATCCTATCCTACATAGATATGACCAAAAGATCAAAGAAAAAAAATAAGGGATTCCAAATTCAAAAGTTGATTGCATCTTGTCTTGCTAGAATTTGAAGGAAAGTGCATTCAAATATTCGCATAATATTAGAAACTGTCATATCATCTAACAATTTGCAGGCTGGTTATACATTTAGTCATTATTCTGTTTTGGGAGACAAGACTTTTATGGTTTCCTGGGAGACAAAACCTATAAGAACTCCCCTCTTACCCCTGCCATTTTGATTTCTACTGGCTATGACTGTCCTCAGAGTTTGTTGTCTGGCAAGAAACCTAACCATCAATGTTTTGAACAAATGAATTCCCAACTTATAAACAGCATCCTTTACAGTTAAAAAATACAGTTGGTTAAGCTAGGAGCCCAGCTCATACTAAAAGTCCTCTCCTCTCATTTCAGGCTGACATTGGGCTTCATGAGCAGTACTGCCTTCTTATCTATGTGGCTTAGCAACACTTCCACTGCTGCCATGGTGATGCCCATTGTGGAGGCTGTGGTACAGCAGATCATCAGTGCTGAAGCACAGGTCAAGGCCACTCAGATGGCTAATTGCAATGGATCAATCAATCATGGGCTGGAGATGGAAGGTATCACATGTAGATATGGCCACAGGGGGTCTAGTCATATGGGCAATAGGCATAAATGTGAGAATTCTGGGTTATATGTTTAATTAACTGTCCATACACTCATGATATGAATTTAACTTTTCTCTTTCTATATTTCCAAATATTTACACAAGGGAATTACATTACCTCAATATTTACCTTAAATTAATGACTGCGTTTACAGTCTCCAGCAAAAGAGGAAGAAGGCCCTTTCCATTCTTCAGCCAGTCTGGTGGAACTCTCTCTCATGTCTTTATCAGCAGACCTCCAGGTTACTCTTTTGTACTGAAAATATTTTCTTGCGTAATATTGAGAATTTTTAAAAAATACATTTTTATTGATTTCAGAGAGGAAGAGAGAGAGAGAGAGAGAGAGAGAGAAATATCAATGATGAGAGAGAATTATTGATCGGCTGCCTCCTGCATGCCCCACACTGGGGATTGAGCCCACAACCCAGGCATGTGCCCTGAATGGGAATCGAACTGTGACCTCCTGGTTCATAGGTTGACGCTCAACCACTGAGCCAGGCTGACCCAGACTAGATTGAGAATTTTTAATTCCTACATTTATTTGGAAATGGCGTCTCATTTTACTATAATTATTTCTGCCTCTGATAAACTGACCTGATGTAGTGAAAAATCTTGGGGGATATTTGTGTTTATAAAATACATTATTAAGATGAATATTATGTCAGTACAGGTGAATTTGTTTCTTTTCAGCTTCTAGTAATGCTTCCATCACACACACACACATGCACACGCACACACATACACTGATAAACTTTCATTTAAATTATTTTTCTTTTATTTAATGTTTTGCAGAATGTGTTAATGAAGATGAAACAAATGAGACGAAAGAGAAAACAAAACCAGTTCCAGGGTAAAGAAAATTGACATTTTGATTAGGATTTTTCAAATTACATTTTAATAATATTATAAACTGGGTCAATTTATTTTTCAGACACGGTAACGATGCAGAGAAAATTTCAAACAAGAAGGAGTTGAAAAAGGTACATTAAACTTGATTTTTTTCTAAATAATTACACATGAAATTGTAGTAGACCTGCAGTTAGATATGTATACATTTTAAAAAACTCTTACTTGATTCCTTGTCTATAAATTACTTTGTTTGCCTAAGTCAAACCACAGTGTAATAGTTTTCTTTTTCTTAGCCTCTAAATTCTTCAGTGTATATTTCTTAAAATCAAGGGCATTCTCTTATCTAGCCACCATATAAATGTGTCAAAAATCAGGAAATTAACATTGATAAAGAACTGTTACTGAACCCACAGACTTTATTCAGATGTCACCCATTGTCCTACATGTGCTCAGTAATGAGAATCTTTTAGGATCTAAGATCACTGTTGCGTTTCAGTTGTCATTTCTCTCCAGCCTTCCTTCTTCTGGATCAGTCTTCACCCATCTTTTGTTGTCCTTCACACTGACATTTTGAAGAGAGGGGGCCAGTTGCTTTGCAGAATGTCCCAGGATTTGGGTTCATCTGATATTTCATCAGATTCAGGTTATTCTTGGGCGGGGGAGGGTAGGAATACCCTAGAAGTAATGTATTCTTCTTGTTGTTTCTATCAGATGGTAGGCAATTTTCATTTGTTCTCATATTTGAGCTGAACTTTGATCAACAAGTCTTGAACATGTCCTCCGGGTTTACACTCCCCCCCCCGCCCCCACCCGCGCCTTGTAATTAATAACTAAACTATGGGGAGAATTTTTGAAGCCAGGTGAACATTCTGTTTCTTAGAGTAATTGATGACTCTTATCTGAATCAAATTACTATAATGATTTCCAAATAATGATATTTTAACTCTTTTATTCCTTCTGCATTTATTAATTAACATTTTACTGAAAAGGTCTTTCCTTCTCTCTTATTATTTACCTCTGTCAATATAGATCCATGGATTTTCATTTTATTCAATGGGTTATAATCCATTACTATCATTATTTATTTTTATGTTCAGATTGTTCCAGATTTGGTCAGCAGGAGCCTGTTCAAACTGGCTACTGTGCTGTCATTCGACTTGTGCACAAGATGGCTTACGGTTATTCTTACAGCCATTTTTCTAAGGACCCCTGGCTCTTTTCTGTGGGCTGTGATATTAGAACCTAAGATCTGGAAGCTGGGTGTGCTCTTGCCACTGAGGTGTCATAACTCATGTCCTTTTAGTGAACAGACTGGGGGAAATATCCATTTAATATCATTCTTGCCTTTCACAAATTTATATTTGCAACACCTTTCTCTCACTCTGAGAAGGCTGGATCCCAACAAAATTAATATATTTACTCCTTTGATCAATTCTACAATACACACAATCTTGCTTTAGAATTACTATACCCACACCACTATTAACAATAAGCTAACTAACCTATTAAGCTGTAGTTAGGGCAGATGTAAGCCAAGGAGAGTCCCTGACACAAGTTGCTCCTGCTGGAAGCTAGAACTAGAGCAAGCCACAGGGAGACCCAGGACAAGCCAGACCTTGGAGGGTAGCGGTAGCTAGGGTGGTATGAAGCTGAGGAGTCCTGGGGCAGCCTTCTCAGGGCAGCTGGAACATGGAGCTGGAGCAGGCTGCCGGGAGACCCGGGGATAAGCAGCATATATTTTGGGGCCCTGAGGACACTGGGATGGCATTGACCTGCAGGCAGAGCACCTGGATCAAGCTCCTGCCCTTGCGATCAGGGGGAATGGAAGGGTCACAAATGGCAGCCTGGTGCTTCCAACCGCAGAGAGTGTTCCAGCAACTCCCTTCCCACTTGACAGATGCTCTAGGATTTGTAAATGGATCTCCTTCCTGTCTAGCCTAGGTGTCCTTTAAACCACTGTTTTGTTTTTTCCTGCTGGGCCCCAGGGCAGGCAAGTCTGTGTGGGACCTCCCAGGATCTCTCTGGACTGCAGGGCAGTGTGTTGGCCGGGGTGTCCACAGTGTGGCGTCACTGGCTCTCCTACATGTACCTGTGTAGTCTCTCTCTTGTTGGTTGTGCAGAAGCTGTTGGGTCAGCTCTCAGTTCTTTGTCAGGGGGAATCGCTCTGGCTGTAGGTGTAAATGTGATGTGTTCCTGGAAGGAGGTGAGTTCAGCCTCTTCCCACACTGCCATCTTGGACCAGAAGCTCCCACTGCAATGGTTTGATAAGCCCTTCATAGATAGACCAACATCAACAACCTGGTAGAAAACATTTTGTGCTCTGAGCATTAGCATCGTTATTTTTCTCCTTTCACTAGGTCCTTGGTGATGGCATTTAGCTATGCAGTTTAAAGAAATATAATCCCAGTCTGAGCATTCATTTTTTTAAATTAAAATATTGCTTGCCTGATAGCCTGGTTTTCATTAGGAGCACCTACATTTCTTCCAGCTTATGAACTTAGAGCCATTCCTATTCATGTAATTACAATCCAGTTATCTTCAGTGTCCCCATTGCCATTGAAAAAGTCAATGCAGGATTCATGAGTTGCTATTGTCAAATACAGATGGGAAAGTTGTTGCCGTCATTCCAGTTATCAAAGGAAGGAAGGAGTCTCTTATATACCATCCTATACAATTTATTTCTCCAGAATGAATCAATATGAGAATACTACACCAGGTTGTATTGGGAACTATATATCTCAAGATCATGGAAAAATAATTCTGCATAGAAATAGTCGTAAGGTAGCCATGGCATTAGGAATAGGAGAATGGGCATATGTTCCTTCCTCAGGCGATAATGCATTAGCATCATCTCAAATGGGAAAAGAAAACCTCTCATTATTTCCAGAAATCTTCAAGGAAAGAGCAATTTCTATGTCAAGAGAAATAGAATACAAAGATACATTTTAAGCCATTAGTTATAGTGTGCAATAAGGGTTTTAAAGATAAGAATTGAACACATATATATTTATGAAAACATGATCATCTTTAGGGATATAAGTAATTCTTCTAAAACATAGAAAATTAACAGTGTGTCAGGTAAATTATGGAAGAATACATTTCCAATTGGCTTTTAAAACTCTTATAAACATTGGAAAGCCTATACTCGCACTCTAACTTTCTGTGGTCTTTTTTAGAAACTCAGTTTTCTGGCACAGTGCCTAAATCTTGGGTTAAGTCCTCTTCAAGTTGCTTTGATAGCCTACACTGGGCATTAAAGGAAAGTCTGTTAATGGGCATTAAAGGAAAGTCTATTAATGAAAAGACCTGCTCCTTACTATAAGCAGCTCAGAGTCTAGTGGGGAACATTGACTTAAAAACAGAAAATATGACATCAATACCACAGCAAAGGCATGCACAGAGGCCAAGTCTTCCAGAAGCCGGCGCAACTACCTCCATCGGGACTGATTGCAGGGGCGAGTATGAGGTTAAGAAAGCTGAATCTGGAAGGAAGGTGGCATGTGCAGGCAGAGGAGTGCAGACTCCGTGTGTGCATGGACCACGTGTATTTTGTTCACCATTCAATCCCCTGCACACTCCATGGCCTGCCACAGAGATGGTATTCGGTAGGTGTTTATCTTTGCTGGTCAATGAATGAGTGAAAATGGAAGAGTATTCTACTCAGAGAACACAATGAAATCAAAGACCCAAATATGTAGAGAACAGGGCTTTTTTTCAGGAAACATCTCCAGTGCAGGTGCTAGGGATGTGTGTTCCTGTGATAAGTGAAATGACTGGATAGGTTGGGCCAAGTGAGAAATAGCTGTTTGTAACATGAAAAGAAGGTTAGTTTACCTTAGGGGGAATAGAGAGCTTTGAAGCTGGGGGCAGCCATGTGAGTTCTGCCCTTCGAGAAGCTTCCTGTGGCAAGACTGTGAAGGGGATAGGGTATGGACCTAAGTGGACTTTTTGATGATCAGACTTTGGGGATGAGAGAAAGAGGAGTATAGAAAATGCCTCTGCTACAGTGAACAAGTCCTGTGATGCCACTGATGGAGATGGGGAACACAGGAGAGGAATACGTTTTTCATGGAGAAAAGTAAGATAATTTGGGTGCATTTTTGGCAATAAAGATTGAGATCAGAGTTTAGGAGAGGTCTTTGAACAATGAAACCTATGGTCTTTCTAGAATCTAATGCATAAAAGTTCAGCTTTATGTAAAAAAAAAATTAAGGGCTAACTTATTGCTCTACAAAATGCTCTTTATAAGAAATATCACAAAAGTATTTTACATAATGCACATTTAAGATATGTTTTGATTTTTAACAATTATAAATCTCTTCTTAGGAATGAACATGTTATATGGTGTGTGTTATGATTATAATAAATTGCACTTGTTCTTGGCCAGGTTTTTACACTAGGTAATTTAACACAGAATGGTTATGTAGAAAAAGCTGTATCTATTTCATCTAGCTATAAACAGAAGGATATTTATATTTATAATATTTTGGTCTGTTCTCTTCTTGAAGTAGATGGGACATTCTATTCTTTTATTTTTTTATTTTTATTGATTTTCTACAGAGAGGAAGGGAGAGAGACAGAGAGTCAGAAACATCGATGAGAGAGAAACACCGATCAGCTGCCTCCTGCACACCTCCAACTGGGGATGTGCCCGCAACCCAGGCACATGCCCCTGACCGGAACCGAACCCGGGACCCCCCAGTCCGCAGGCCAACGCTCCATCCACTTAGCCAAACTGGTCTCGGCAATGGGACATTCTATTGAATGAAAATAAATGCCATGTGGTTTAGCTTTGATTTTGAATTACAAGTCAAAAATATTCAAATATTAATACTTCTGAGGGGGAATGGTTTCAAATAAATTTCAAAGAGAGAAAAAATGAAGGATTTAGTTTTTGTTGTTTTTTTGTGTTTTTTTTAAATAATTTGCATCCCTTTATGCCTTGTTCCTACTAAAAAAATTAGATTTCTAGTGAAAGCTACTACAATTTCATACAATTGAATCCACATTTGCTTAGTAAAAAATTAAGGATTTTTTTCTAAATTTAATTAAAATCTTTTTACTAATACGATGAAATCAACCCAAGATGATCAATAAGCTTACTTCATCTTTTAGAATTATATACTTACTTAATTTTTTAAAAATTATACAGTATATTTTTCTCTAAAGTCAATGACATACACACTGCTTTATATAAAACTAGAGGCCTGTTGCACAAAATTCGTTCACGGGTAGGGTCCCTAGGCCTGGCTGGCAATCAGGGCTGGCCAGGGCCTTCCTTCATTCTGTGCCTCCCACTGGTGGTTGGCACATGTCATAGCAAGTGATCAAACTCCCAGTCTCCCTGTCAAACTCCTGAGTGTACAATTTGCATATTAGCCTTTTATATATATAGATTAGGTGTTTAGTAAGCAGAAAGTTCCCAATAGTAGGAGAAAATTAAGAATTACCACCAAATAAGTTCTAAATTTGGTGATAAAAATAATATTTAAAAATATACATTTAACATTTGCTCAGATATTACCTTTTTTATGAGGCCTACCCTGACCAACCTGTTTTCATTGTAGCTAATACATCCCTCCTCTTAATCCCCCTAAATCTGCCCTGCTTTTTCCAAAACATATTTTACCTTCTTAAAACTTCAATTTACTTAATTTTCATTTGCTTTTTAATTCTCTGTTTTCTCCACTAAAATCTTTGTCCATTTGTTAATTGTATCTCAAATATCTAATTACCTGCCATAGTGTAAGTATTTGGTAAATATTTGCTGATTGAATGAATAAGTTCAGTAAAAATTTCTCTTAATTACAATTCGATTTAAAAACTCAGTCTGAACATAAATGTTAATAATAGAAGAAGCAAACTGATAAAGGTTGTAAGCTAAAACCATGGATCAGATTAATATCACCTTTTTAAAGTTTTATTGAGACATATTTGCACATAACGTGTAAGTTTAAAGTGCATAACGTGTTGATTTGATACACTTACATATTGCAAAACAATTACCACCATAGTGCTAGTTAACACTTCCACCATGTTGTATAATTAATTGTGTGTGCATGCATGTGTTTTGAAAACATTTAAGTTCTACTCTCTTTAAAACTTTCAAGTATATTAGTATTTTTATAATGTTGTACATTAGATCCCCAGTACTTATTCATCGTATAACTGGAAGTTGTATCCTTTGAACATCTCCCCATTTTCCCCATCCCCAGCCCCTAGTACCACTCTACTCTGTTTCTAGGAAATTGGCTTTTTTAGATTCCACATATAAATGATTCCATGCAGTATTTGTCTTTCTCTGTCCTCTTAGCATAATGCTTTTACAATGATAGCAATTCTAACAGGTGTGAGATGATATCTCATACGGTTTTGATTTGTATTCATCTGATGGTAAATGATGTTGAGCACTTTTTCACAGATCTGTTGACCATTTGTATATCTTTTTTTGTAAAAATATGTATTCAGTTTCTCTCCCTTTTTTAAAATTGCATTGTCTGTGTTCTTTTTTTCTTATTGAGGTGTTCTTTATGTATTTTGGACATTAACCCTTTATCAGATAGGTATATGATTTGCAAATACTTTATCCCGTTCCATAGGTTGCCTTGCCATTTTGTTAATTGTTTCTTTTGCCATGCGGAAGCTTTTTAGTTTGATGTAGTCCCACTTATTAATTTTTGCTTTTGATGTCATAGCTTAAAAAAAAAATCCTTGCCAAGAGCAATGTAAAGGAGCTTTTCCTCCATGTTTTCTTCCAGATATGGTTACAGTTCTTATGTTTAAGTCTGTAATCCATTTCAAATTAATTTTTTTTTAAAATATTTTTATTTATTTCAGAGAGGAAGGGAGAGGGAGAGAGACATAGAAACATCAATGATGAGAGAGAATCATCCATCAGCTGCCTCTTGCACATCCCCTTCCCCTGGGGACCGAGCCTGCCACCCAGGCATATGCTCTGGCAAGGAATTGAACCCTGACCTCCTGGTTCTATGCTCAACCACTGAGGATGACGCTCAACTACTGAGCCACGCCGGCCAGGCTCAAGTTAATTTTTGTGAGTGGTATAACACAGGGGTCCAATTTCATTTTCCTGTATGTGGATATCCAGTTTTCCCAACACCATTTAGGGAAGAAACTATCTTTTCCCTATTGAGTATTCTTGACTTGCTTGGCAAATATTAGTTGACCATATATGTGAGCATTTATTTCTGGGCTCTTAATTCTGTTCCATTGATCTGTGTGTCTATTTTTATGCCAGCACCAACCTGATTTGATTACTATAGCTTTCTAGTATAGTTTGAAATCAGGAAGTGTGATATATCCCAGCTTTGTTTTTCTCAGAATTGCTTTGGCTATTCGGGGAGGTTAGTTTTATTTTTGATGGAAAGAAACTAAGAGTTTGAAACTAAAATTTTTTTTAGCCCTAAAATTCTTGTTAATAGAACTGCAAAATTCTGATAAAGATAATAACAAAGATAATTTTGCCATTGCTACTGCTGCTGCTGCTAATGGTGATAATTACAGTTGGTTTTGAAGATGATGAATATTCAGTAGTACCTCAGATTCCAGGGACTGATTAAGGAGTACTCATATCTAAGAGTCATAGTCCTACACTGCATATCTAGAAAAGAGATGTTTCCCATGACTCACCAAGTTTCCACGGCCCAAACATTAGCAGAGCTCTTTACTTGTGCCCAGAATAAAAGTGGTAGGTAGGTATGCAGCCTAGATCCTGCATTACTCCAAAAGTAGCTGAAATATTTTAAGAAAATAAAAGAAACAAGATGAAAAAAGACCTGGAAAGGACATTGATAGTACGTGGGGCCATATATTTGTCAGGTTCCAGTAGGGAAACTGGGAGACCAATCATCACATTATTTTCTGAAAAATGAGTTCCAGAAGTTAAGTTTTACATACCAAGTGAAGAACCAAGTGACTAGATTTCTCCCTTCCTTATAGCACTAGTATTATTCAAAGAGGTACCCCAGATTTTTGCACTAGCTCAATTTCTAAACTTCCAGCCATCTTGGAATTAAAGGAATTGGAAAATCAGTATGCTTTTAGCAAAAGGCCTGAGATCATTGTTTTTTTATTCATCTTCTATAATTTGTAGTTCCCTAAATGGAAAAAGTTATAAGGAAAATATTTCTTGAACAAATCAAATCTTGCTTTTAATTAGGTATTATTTAATTTGGGGATGAAAATTATTATTATTTAAAACCAAATCCTGTAATTTAGCATTCTTAAATGTTCTCTAAGAATTCAAAGAACCATATAACAGTAATAAGCATGGTTCATGATATCAGAGATGAGGGACATTAGTTCTCCCAAGTGAAGTAATAGTAATTTTAAAATAGCTAGCCCCTAGATCAAATATGAAAAAGGTATTTTAGATCAGACCAGGCAGATGCTATAATCAAAAGTTGGTTCTCCTGGATTACATTTTCCTTTTCCTATACTGGGTGAAATTGTGTGGCAAAGCCAATTGTTAGTGTTGCTCAGTCCTTATCTGATACAACCTAGGTGTATCCTTTTATTCATCCAGCCAAATCCTATGGGAGAGAGAGAGAGAGAGAGAGAGAGAACCACACATTCTTTAGGAACAGCAGCAAAAAGACAAGATAAATGTTGGTGAGGATGTGGAGAAAAGGGAGATCATATAAATTGATGCAGCCACTATGGACAACAATATGGGGGTTCCTCAAAAAATGAAAAATACAACTACCCTATGATCCAGCAGTCAATCCCATTTCTGGGTATTTACCCAAAGAATATTAAATCACTGTCTCAAAGAGATTATCTGAACTTCTATATTCCTTATAAATCATTCACTGGCCAAGATATGGACACAATCTAAGTTTCCACCAGTAGATGAAAGGATAAAAAGATGTGGTATGCATATACACTGGAATATTACTCAGCCACGAGAAAGGAGGAAATTCTGTCATTTGTGACAATGTGATAATAAGCCAGACAGAGACAGACAAATACTGCCTGGTATCCTTTACATATGTAATATATATTAAAAAAGAAAACTCATAGAAGCAAAGAGGAGAAAAGTGGTTGCCAGGGGGTGATGGGTGGAGTAAATAGGGAAGGGTTCTTAACAAGGTACAAGCTCTTGGCTATGAGATGAATAAGGTCTGAGCATCAAATGTAAAATATGATGCCCATAGTTGATAACACTGTTGTGTGTTTGGGATTGGCTAGGATAGTGGTACTTGAATGTCTCACCACTAAAAAACAAAGAGATGTGCGAAGTGATGGCTGCTTTATTGGCTAGATAGGATAATCCTATATAATAAAAGGCTAATATGCAAATTGTCCCCTTGACTGAGAGTTTGATAGGGAGTTTGACCAGGAGTTTGATTGGGGGCGGGGCCGACCTGCCAATTCCCCTTGGCCCCTCCACCCGGCCGGCCCTATTGGCCCACTCATGCATGAATTCATGCACCAGGCCTCTAGTCTTTTAATAATGTATATGTGTTTCAGATCACTATGATGTTCACTTTAAGTATCTTACAATGTTATTTGTCAATTTTACCTGAACAAAGTTGAAAAAACAAATTGTGGGATATTTAAAGTGTACATCCTGGTGGTGTAATATGTATTCATGATATAACGGCTCCCCATCTAGTTGACTACACATACATCACCTCATTTATTTACTTACTTATTTGCTTATTTATTTTGGTGAAAATTTTGAGTTCTACTCTCTTGGGACACTTCAATTGTGCTATGTAGTGTTATCAACTGTAGCTGCCATGTTTTGCATTGGATCCTCAGTCCATATTCATCTTATAGCTGAAAGTCTGTACCCCTTACTTGGACTTTTTTAATCTGGCAGTTTTCTGTGCCTCTGGGAACACAGGATGAAGCTGAACTTTTTAAAAACAAATCCTAACTCTTCTACTCATTAATCCAATTTATGAGAACTCATTCCATACAACTGAATATCTAGAAGCCTCATTTTCAATAGTGTTATATCAGAAGAAACGACCAAATTTCTGGCATGTAATGGAAATCCAATATGCTTTGCCAAGAACCTAGACTAGAGTGAAGGTAACTGCCTGGATATAGACCAGCAGGGAAATCTAATCCATCTGAAATTCTGCCAGATGTGTTTCTGAAAGAAGAAAGAAGTGGGTGGCAACAGTTGGTGAGGTAAATTCACTTTTGAATAAAGAGTTTATTTAACATTCATTAAGACAAGGAATCATGGGAGCAACCGGTAAACATGAACTCACTCCAGATTTCCATTTTTATCATAGTCAAAGCCTAGCTCTGTTGATGGGTATAATTAGCGGTGTTTCCACAAAACATTTTGTTGTTAAAGAAATTATTGACTGTTGATGATATCTTGTCTTCATATATCTTCAAGCAAATAGCATAAGTTCACCCATGTTGAAAGCATCTGTGCTTTCCTCCACCTATTCAGTAAACCTCCCAAAATATAATGAAACAAATATAAGAAAAATATAAGAAACAAAATATAATGTATGTTGTTTCTTAAAATCCTCAGCAATGTATTTATTCATCTTCCAATGCTATTTCCTAAGCAAGAAATATGTTTGCTTTGTTCCTAAATTGTATTTTATATATTTTGATTATGAAATATTTCATACATATTTATGAAATATAACAAAATAATAAGGAGTAATAAAATGAATAAAATAGGATATATCATACATACCTCAGCTTAAGAAATAGAATGTGCCCTGGCCAGTGTTCAGTGGTTAGAGCATTGGCCCACACACCAAAGGGTCTCAGGTTCAATTCTGGTCAAGAATACCTACCTGGGTTGCAGGTTTGATCCCTGGTCCTCGGTCCGGGCATGTGCAGGAGCAACCAATCAATGTGTCTCTCACACATGTTTTGTTTGTTTTGTTTTTCTCTCTCTCTCTCCCTCCCTCCCTTCTACTCTCTTTAAAAATCAATGGAAAAAAATATCCTCAGGTGAGGATTAACAAAAAATAAATAAAAGAAAGCAACAGAATATAACCATTTCTAGAAATCTCCATGAGCCCATCTTTGATTCTTTCTCCTTTCCTCATGCAATTATATTCTCTCCTTATTGGGTTAGCCACAGTCCAGGATTTTGTGTTAATAGTTCTCTTATTTTCTTTTTAGCATTATCACTTGTATTAGTTACTTGTTCACTATGACAACCACCCTAAGTAGCAATAGTTTTAATGAGGTAAAAATAGGCTGGTATGTTGTCTTCACAATCAAGATGACCCTGACTCTTTCCACCCCACTCTGCCCTCCTCAAAGTCTGTTAGATCAAGTTTGCTAGTTGTACCTTTCAAATAGTCTGTGACTTAACCAATTTCTTTCTGCTTCACCCAGCAATTGATGAAACTGTTTTTGTTAAAATCTCCCTCTATGCTGTGGATATGTCTATTTCTTCTGCAATTCAGTCAGTTCAGGTTTCTATATATTTTTAGATTATTTAGATTATATTATTATGTCCTCACCAATTTGGAATGTTTAAATATTACTGATTAATTAACACTTTTACCATTTTGCAGTGCCCCTCTCAATCTATACTAATATTCTGGGGTTTTAGAGTTTATTTGTCTGATGATGATGTTTTTTTAGGCTTGTACCTGGCATTTTTTATTTTTAATATTTCTGTGTCATTATATTTTAGATGTACCTCTTGTAAAACAAACACTGGCTTTTGCATGTTTATCCAGGTTGAACATTTTTACCTGAAAAGTTTGATTCAGTTGAACTTTTGCAATTTTATGAATTCTGAATTTCTAATGCCAGATTTCTATGTTTTCCAATATTTTTTCTCTGTTTACTAATTCTTTTCTCATTAATTCCTTTAATAGTGTGTGTGTGTGTGTGTGTGTGTGTGTGTGTGTGTGTGTTAAATCTATGTATTATTCTTTTACAACAATTCTTGAGAATTTTCAGCCATTATTTCCTCTGGATCTTGGTTTGCTGGATGAAGCAGAAATTTCAACCTGCATAAACATGCAAAAGCCAGTGTTTGCTTTAAACTTTCTCACTCAGTCTTCCAACTTTCATAACATCTAATTTTTCTTCTCTATGTCTTGCTGGACTACACTATGAATTATACTTTCAGATCTGTCTTCCAATTATTTAGTTCTCCCTTCAGCTATGTCTATTTTGTAGTTTAACCCATCCACAGAGTTTTTATTCATTTATCTTAATATATCAGCTCTATTGACTTACTAGAGGCCCAGTGCACGAAATTCATGCATGGGCAGGGTCCCTGGTGGCTGCCAGTTGCCGGCTGGGGCCTTCCTTTGTTCCACGCCACTGCCTGGCCACATCATAGTGAGTGATCAAACTCCCAGTCAGTAGAACTCCTGAGGGGACACTTTGCATATTAGGCTTTTATATATATAGATATTCATATGCCATATAATTCACCCATTAAAGTATGCCAATCTGTCATTTTTGGTATATTTACAGTTATGCAACCATCACCATGATTTTATTTTATTAATTGAATTTATTGGAGTGACATTGGCTCATAAAACCATATAGGTTTCAAGCGCACAACTCAATAAAACATCTGCACACTGCATTGATCTTTTCATACCAATTTTTCCCCACATTGCCTACCTCCAAGTACTCCTTGCCCCCCTTTCCCTCTGGCTATCACCACACTTTTGTCTGTGGCTATGTGTTCCATATATGTTTTTTGTTTAATCCTTCACCTTCATTCATCCAGTCCCCCAGTGCCCATCCTCTCTCACAGCTGTCAGTCTGTTCTATATATCCATGCCTCTATTTTTATTTTGTTCATCAGCTTATTTTGTTCATTAGATTCCACATATAAGTGAGATCATGTGGTATTTGTCTTTCTCTGACTGGCTTATTTCACTGAGCATAATAATCTCCCCGCCCATCCATACTATACAGTTTACAGATGGAATGTCTGTAAAATTTCTGAGGGTCTCTGAGGTCTGCCTCCACCTGTCTGCTACTCTGCCTCCCCCTGAGGTTGCCTGGTCTTCCTCCAGAGCCTTCTGAAGAAAGACTGCAGAGTGGACCCAGGCTGGCCACAACCCGCAAACCCTGCCACAGGTGTGAGCTTGGTAGCGGAGGGTGGCTTGGGTCCAGAGGGTGAGACTAGTGGGCCTCCTACTTGAGGGCTGTGTGGTCAGGCACTCAATGAGGGGAATGTGGACCCTACTCCAGAGCCAAGCCACTCAGTCTCTGCCAGAGTCTCCAACTCTAGTTCCCCCAGGAGGGGCATCCTGCAGGTTCAGGTTGGTAGCAGCAAGTCATCCCCTCTGCAGGAGCAAGGTCAGCCAGGTGGAGCCACTGGGGCTTGGGGGATGGGGGTGGGGAGGATACCAAGAGTCTCCCATTGGGGTGGTGCCAGCTGAGCCCTCAGGAGGGGACCAAGCACTTCATCCTGGTCCAAGACAATAGCCTCTGAAGGAGACAAACTCGGAATGTCCCAGTTCTGAGCAACCCTTCCTTCCCCATCATTGGGACTTGGGCAGGGGGGGATCCAAAGAGTCTCCCATTGGGGATGTTGACAACAACCTGTAGGAGCGGGGTGGACACTTCTTCCCCTTCCCAGGATAGGTGGACTGAGTGTGTAGGAAAGATAGGAGTGCCAAACCGCTACCTCCTCCCCCTTACACCCAAACCCAGCCCTGGCCAGTCTGATTCTTGGATAAAAGCCTCCCTGGGAGACGGTGCGCCTAAGGTGCCAGCTCTGTGCTGTACTCTAATCCCTTTCATGGCTGAACTCAGCAGGGCAGGCCACTGTGATCCAAGAGGTGGAGGTGGGAGGGGAGTGCTGGCTGTGTGCTGGAGGTGGGGAAGGATGGTCCCCTTTCCAAAGCCTCACAGTTCAGTCACTGTCTGAGTCTCCACCAAGAGCTTCTCCAGAAAAAGAGCCCCCCACCCCCCAAATCCCTGCTGAGTGCAGCGAGCAGATCCCTCTGCAGCACCCGAGTAGGGCAGATGGGAGTCACCAGTAGTTGAAAACTGGAAAGTGCACTCTCCAGGTTGGTGTTAACAATAGGAGTGCTTGGTCCTGGGAAGACAGCATCTGGGTCTGTAGCAGACTCCCTTCTCTCCCTGGCAGACTGAATCCCCATGGATTTTCACCACCAGGTGCTATCCTCTTTGTGTCTCTGTTGCTTGGTGTTGGCGATCCCTGCATGGGTTTCAGACCTCATGCTCCTGGGGGAGGGAGTTTTGCAGCCCAGATAACCCTCCAGCTCCTCACCTGCCACATGGGTGTGGGGACCAACCTTTTCCATGTCTCTGCCCTTCTTACCAGTCTCTATGTGCCTCTTCTGCAAACCCTTGGTTATAATATTTCAGTTCGGTTAGCCTTCGGTTGGTTATTCAGGTTGATTGTTCTCTAATTTAGCTGTAATCCCATTTGGTGCTGGGAGCAGCTGTGTGTACCTTCCACCTAGTCTGCAGCCATCTTGGAATCTCTCCTCCACTGAGTTTTTAAATTCAGTTATTTAATTTTAATTCCTATAAATTCTATTTGTCTCTTTTTAAGATCTGTTTAGTAATTTTTATAGTTTCTTTCTCCTTACTCATATTTTCCATCCCTTCTCTAGTTTTGTTAATCATAAATAAATTTATTTATGTTCTGTATCTAACTCTAGTGTTTGAAGTCCTAAGGATCTCTCTCTTGCCTATTTTTGTTTCCTGTTTGTTCTCACTTTGGTCACTTTATTTTCTTGTGTGCTTTGTGCTTTTAAATATAGAAATGATAAATTTCCTTGAAATGTCTATGGGAGTTCCCCAAGTTCTGGGTTGTAGCTGCATGGAAAAGCCTTGAATTATATTACTGTTTTATCTTAATACACACACCAATTAAGAGTTTTCAGGGTACATTATGTTTTCTCTTAAGTCAACATGGGATTTCCTTGCTTTCTACTTTTACAAAGGATACCAGCTTTATGAGTGTTTTCTTATACAGCTCCCTGCACAGGATGGGCCATGCCCAGCTATGCCTGCAAAAGAATAAACTGAAACCCTCAGGTCAAACAGCTGCCTATACATTCACTTAAGATTTTACTTCCACTTTTTTGAGGTCAAGGCCGATTTCTTACTTTTATATCAGTTCAGTGATAAATTTTTAAATGCACTTTTAAATATTTTAAACAGGGACTCTGATTTGTCATGCAGCTGGATATAAAAATCTGCTATATTATTTATATATTATTTCAGTCATTTTTACCACTATAAAAAAAACAAGATGTTCCCCAATAGCACATATATTTTTACTTTTTGCTCTTCACTAAGAAATTACAAATGAAGCTTTTAAATATTTAACATTAAGAATAATATTATTTTATAAAATAAATTCTGGATTTAATTGATTTTCAACATCGTTGAAAAAGTAGAGTTTTTATGAAGATTCCTCATGTCTGGAGAGCTAAATTTTTAGTATCTATCTATTCATCATACTATTATTTTATAACCTAATATTCCCAATTCACAATATGCAACGTAATTCTTTATTAACTACAGGGATATAAAACATATTTCAAGGAGTTTTATTGATAACTTCAACTTTGTTACCAGCTTCTCTGAGTTGTTCAGGTTATCACCAATTACAGCTTCATCTGATCTTTATGAAGAGATTATATCAAGAGTAGAAGAATCTCCTCTTACATTTTCTGCTTTTCACTTACTATTTTCATTCTGAAGTTTCTTTACATAAATCACTTCCTATAGAAATACTTCAAAGCCAGATGCATATTATGGGAAGAGGAGATGATAACATAATCATAGTAGAGGCTGGAAGGTAAAAAAAAAAAAAAAATGGGGGGGAGCCCTGATCAGTGGTTAGAGTGTCATCAGCTGGTGCACTGAAGCATCACAAGTTCAATTCCCAGTCAAGGGCACCTACCTGGGTGAGATCCCTGACCCCAGTTGGTGTGAGTGCGGGAGGCAACCGTTCAATGTTTCTCTCTCACATTGATGTTTCTCTCTCTCTCCCCCTCCTTCCTTCTCTTCCACTCTCTAAACAATCAGTGGAAAAAATACCCTCAGGTGAGGATTAACAAAACAAAACAAAAAAGAGAATGGGTGAGAAATGATTTAGTTACCCCACAAAAGTGGAGTCCTAAATCAGCAGTGAGGAAGGACAGTAAACAATCCAATTTACATAGAAGCAGCCCTCAAAGTTTTTAAATGTTGAAAAGTGGGGATAAGTAAGAAATTTCTAATGAAACAGTTCAACTCTACATAGATGCAACTGGTCCTCTCCCACCAAAGAGAAGTGTAATCTTAGATATAATGAAGCAGAGGGTAAGGAGGACCAGACACAGTTCAGGGTTGGGGAAAGGTTTCACAATGAAAATAGGGGCATTGAGTGACAGTTTATATGCTAAACTGTGAGACCCCTGACTTCCACCCCACCTGCTCAGTAGGCAGGAAACCAGAAGTTTCTTCCTTGGGGAATGCAATCAGCACAAAAGAGAAGATGAAAACATATGGCACTGGATTTTTCTAAAAAAAAAAAAAAAGGCCCAGTCTGATGCTACTGCATTGAAGCCCACAGTCAATATCAAATTCCAAAGCACACCTACAGAGCTTCCAATCAGCCTTTCATTGACTTCAGTAAGAGCAAACAACTAAATTAAAAAGACCTGGATATTTGAAGAAAGCCTCGGGCATAGAAAGAGAGAATCCCAAACAAACAAAAATGAAAGAGAAACTTATAGGAAACAGAGACTTCAAGAAGATGAAAACACAAGAAAAGAAACTACTATTAATCTATTCAAAAAGGTAAAGAAATTGTACTCATCAAATATGATGGACAGCCTATAAAACGGGAAGAAGATTTCCTGGCTGGATGGCTCAGTTGATTGGAGCATCATCCTGTACAACAAAAGGCCTTGGTTGGATTCCCTGTCAGGTTGAGGAGATAGAAGAGGGCTAGGCAGTCAGGGTTGGGACCACGGGTGAGGTGGGAGGTGGGGGAGGGGAGTGTAGAGTTGCAGATGCCGGTTGCTGACTGTGTCCTGTTCCAAGAAAAACAAAGTAACCTAGAATTGAACCCAGTTAGGCAGCAGTTGCTAAAGCAACCCCACTAGGCAGAACAGTGATGTCACCTCAGACTTGAAGTGGCAGTTCTCAATCTGGTTCATCTCCCCATGGGAACTCGAGCTTTAAAATGTATGGATGTTGCTAAGGCAGAATTCTTTGAAATGACCAATCAAGAGCTAACAAAGCATCTAATGCTAGACAAAGAAGCACACTCTTTTCTCTCTCTGGAGCACTGAGTTCCTGACTCTCCCTTGCAACCACATAGCTTGTGGCCCCATAGGACTCCACACATGAACTAATGGACTTTAATTAGCTTGGATGATGAACTATGCCCGGCTGCAACATGGAACAGAAGGTCTGGACACTGGCCTGCTTTTGGCTGTCCTGGAACCCCAGCTGCACCTTTTCTAGGACTGGCTTAAGGGGCATGAGACAAAGAAGCTTCACCGGCAACACACATTGGGCCCCCTCCCTTTGCTCCTTGCTGCAAGGGAGTCCCTCAATAAACTTTGCTTCCGTTTACCATCTTTGTCCGTGACTAATTCTTTGATTTTGGGAGACAACAAACTCATACCCGATCACAGCACTTTGCTTTCAAGGGCACATACCCATGTTGCAGATTCAATCCCAGGTCAGGGGGCAAACAGGAAAGAACAGATTGATGTTTCTCTCTCACATCAAAGTTTCTCTCTCTCTCTCCCTTCCTTACTCTCTCTAAAATCAATAATAATAATAATAATAATAATAATAATAATACCCCACATATCCTCAGGTCAAGATTAAAAAGTAAAATTTAAAAAGGAGAAGAAGACAAAAATAAAATGTAAAATAAATATATAAAAGTAATATAATAAATGTAAACGGTAAATTTAGTAGGAGAAAATAGAAAGAAACAAGAAAAATTATAGGAATATCAGAAAAAGAATAAAACGAAGAAGATTGCTTCAAACATTCAAGAAAAATTTCATAATAAAGAGTATGCTTTTCTTGACTACAGGAACCTCTGGGTGCTACCATAGGAGATAAAACAGACCCACATAGGGAAGGACATTGAGATTTCAGAATACTGTGGGAGAAGAGACTCTAAAAGTTTCCAGAAAGGGGAAAAACATATTCCTTAAAAAGGGCAAAAAAGTAAATGGCTGAAGACTTCTCTACAGCAACACTGGAAACTCAGCGACAAGAGGGGAAAAAATGCTTCAAAATTCCGAGTAACATTTATTTCCAATCTAGAAATCAATATCCATGAAACTATCAATTAAGTGAGAGGATAAACAAACATCTAGATAGCTCTTTGCAGGTCTAGAGGAAAAAAGTGATTAGATTTAGAGCAGGCAGAAGGCTCTGGAAGACATGTCTTCAAGGCAATGAAATTAGTAGACTACTTGATGTGGATTAGATATTCTATCATTTGAATGTTCTGAGAGACGATCACCTAAATCCAGAGATTTAGTGATATGTACTTAGGAAACTAATCAATTAAGGATGTGGGGGGAGAGCAAAACAGGAAAAGTAATAGGTATCCTAGTGCTATGCTGATAATAGATCTCTAGACAATATTCTGAACATTGAACTCTGCTCAAAGCAAAGTAACAATCTAGCCATAATAGGAGAATGATGGAGACATGAAAAGTATGAGCGTGTTCGGTGGAGGAGGATGTGAAAGGAAGCTCAATTCACGTCTAACATAGTGGAAATTTAGTTGTAATGCCTACAATTTCAAAATTAAGAGATCGTATTATATAAATATTATTAAGGTAAGTGCAAGTAAATATCCAAAAAGAGCTAGACTATTTTAAAGTTGCTGTCTTTGGCAAGCAAAAAATCATTAGCAGGAACTAATATTTGTGCAACTAGCCCTACGTAATTACTTAAATAAAATAGAAACCCTAATGTTTTCATACCACACTTACCCAAATGAATTATTTTATACAGCACTGTGGAGTCCAGGGGCAAAGTCCATGCTGATTCATGTATGTGTGTTTAGCACCTGAGGTTGGAAATGTGGAACATGCTCCCAGAATCTGTAGTCACTGCCACCAGGTGGCCATAGTGAGTTAAAGCTGGACCTGCAGCATTTCTGTTCTGAAATGTCTTTTGAGCATCATCCCAGTAGCAGTGTCAGAGGATTCTGAATTTGGTCATGTCCAAGACAATTTTTTTAAGTCACTTAGGAGAATTTTTGGAACTCATATGAAGTCTTAGATGTGTTTGTGTGAAATACGAATGTATGACACAATTGGGATTGGATAAAAACACAACAGGTTACAATTGCTGGGGTGAAAGCAATGTGAAATGAATTCAATGTGAAGTTTTAGATGTAGGTTTAAAAACTCACCTATGTAAGTGTTCTGGGAGGCAGGATGATTGATACAAGGGACACCATCGAGAGGGAACTCATGCATGGATTCTGGTTTCAATCTGCTATATGACCAGCTGTCAAAATTGAGACTCATTCTGAAAAATTTGGTCCATGTACCAAATAATCTCTAAACATCTCTCTGCTCCAATAGTCTATGATTCTTTTATACATTAAAAAACTTTTCTTACAATTGTGGGACATACAAAAAGTATCAAGGTAGCAGTTATCTTCATAATTCCATTGTTAAAATTTTAACATATTTCATTTCAGTCTTATTTCTAGTCACATATATGTATGTGGATATGTATTTTATACAGCACTTGTCATGCTAAGTGCCATTAAAACATATATATATATATATATGTATATATATGTGTTTATTGATTTTTAGAGAGAGAGAGAGAGAGAAACAGTGATGTGAGAGAAACATTGATTGGCTGCCTCATCACACATATTGCAACTGGGGATTGAACCGGAAACCCAGTTATGTGCCCTGACTGGAAATCTAACCCACAACCTTTTTGTGGAAAGGGCGATGCTCCAACCAACTGAGCCAACTAACCAGGACTACTTTATTTTTACAAATTACATAGTTCTGTATATTTAATTTCATTATGAAACATACAAAGCAAGCACATACCCATTTACAATATATCCATGGAATGTCCTTTGGTTACCAGCACAGGATACTATCTTTATATCTTTAGCCTCACTCCTCTAGAAGTTTTGCTTCCCCTTCCTACTTTACTTGGGAATATTTTTTTCTCTTCCAAAATCCAATGAAAAAACATCACACACACACACACACACACACACACACACTTACATACACAATTCCTTCTCCACTTATAGAGAAATATAGTCATTATTTTGTTGTGCTGTTATCTGAAAACACATGCTCCCAGTGTCAAGGTCTTACTTTCTATCCCAAAAGACTCATTTCAATTCCCTCTTAGCCTACGGTCAAACCCTTGGTCTCAAATTGAAACTACTGCCCAGTGGAGTCAAAGACTAATCCTCATTTTTTTTTGTAGTTTTTATACCTACAGTTGGCTCAATTAGTGACTTGTCTCTGGCTTTTTAAGAGCTGTTTTTCTGCCCATTGCCCTCTACTACTGTCCTTGTGGTCCTCAATCTTTACCTCTTATTACGGTATCATCTCTTCAACTGCTCAGCCCAACAATCACCTGCCCTAAGCAAAAATAACAATAGAGTTGACTATGTGGGCTTCATGTTTACTGGGTGACAAAAGTGGTGCACCCCATTCCACCTCCCAAACACCCCCACTTACTTAACTGTGTATTATGACATTAGTGTTACAATTTACTGCAGAATTTGAATTTACCTTGAGATCTTAATACTAGTTTCTAGATTGTGATATTTGCATATATATCACCTTATGTGCATTAACTTATTTTTTAAAGATCTTTATATAAGAAAAAAGTGTGGAAAATCCATAAGATTTATTTTTAGTTTTGTATCTTCCATTTTAATCATTGTTTTAT
>NW_005370153.1:116421-146711 GCF_000412655.1 Myotis brandtii
TAAGCTATTACATAAAATTAATATATATATATATAGTATTTTTGAAAGTTTTGATGTGACAATGAGAAATTATATACACATCACATCTTTAAGTTTCTTTCTTATTATCAACTTAATAATATCCAAATTATACATCACTTTCTGATTTGTGTTTGAAGTCTTTCCTAGAGTAAAATAATATTTAAAACCTTATTTTCACTTTGTTTCACTCATAAGAATTTATAAACTTGTTTCTCTATTTTATTTATTTACCATTTAGCTTTGACATTTTCAATGGAAACTTTTATCACAGGGAATACAAATAATTTCCATCTAGGAAATATAAGCAAAGGAGACATTTCTAAATTAACTTCTTTGGGGTAAAGAGTAAAGACCCCTGGGGGCTAACCTTTAAATTAATTAGAAAGTGAAAGGCAAATTACAACTCAATGCACCTGACCTTGTCATGCTAAGTGCCATTTCCATATCCATTATGGCTTTTTGTGAGTAGGAACTTTTTCTGATAGTGATTTCTCAGAAAGATCTCTCAGTTGCAATGTTACATTCAGCTACGGGACAGGGCGATCCTCCTCTTTGTATATATCTTAAATACATCTAGATTTTTTTAGAAGGCTGCAGTGTATAGAATAGATCTGAAATAGGCCAGAGTTGATGCAAGGAGGCCCATATGGAGACTATTACAGTAACCCAAATTAGAGATGATGTCAACTTAGACCAACACAATAATGGGGATGGAAAAAACTGAACAGAGTCCAGAAATATTTAAGTAGATAAAACTGAGATGACGTGGTGGTATAAGGAAGAGAATGGTTTCAAGGAGGACAAGCAATCTAGAATAGTAGCTGAGCTCTACATGGTTTCATAATCTAAGTCTGACATTCCAAGCTCTGTGACCTTGAGCAAGCCAGCTCTCTGGGTATCATGTCTTCATGTGTTGAGTGGGATAATAATAGTGCTAACTTCAGTGTATTGTAAGAATAACATGAATTAAACTATTTATTTGATTTTAACTTAAAATAATATTTATTATATACTAAGCACACTATCAATGTTTGCAATTACGGTTATAGTGATGCTAGTTCTTCTGCTATTATCATACATAGCAGTAAACTAGGTTTGAGGAAGGAAATAATGAGTTTGGTTTTGAACATTTTTAGGGATTGGAGTTTTATTTAAGACATTCAAATTATGTTGAACAGACAATTGGATATTTAGGTCTAAAAGGAGAAGTCTGGGCTAAAGACAAGGTTTTGGTGGTCTGGAATATGTATATCCATTAAAACAGTGAAAATATTTGAGATTTCCTAAGGAGAAATATTACTGTGAGAAAGGACAAGTACCCATGACAGAGTTTCAAGAAATTCCAGTTTTGAGGAAGGGTAAAGGAAAATAAACTGACAAGAGAGACAGAGGAACAGGCAGAGATGTAGAAGAAAAACCACAAGGCTGAGATATCATGGAAGCCCAAAGAAGAGTTTTCAGCAGAAAGGAGTGATTAAATCTTTTAGGTGATGCTGAGAGGTCTATGAGATTGAGACAGAAAAGTATCTATTGTGTTTTATAACATGGAGGCTATTGATAATCATAGCAAATACATTTTGGGTGGTTGAGGAGACAAAAACTAGATTGGAGTGGTTAAAGAAATGGAGTCATTGAAGTACACAATTCTTTTGAGTAGTCTGGCTGTGAAAATGGAGGTGAGTTAAGGTAGTAGTCTAATTAAGAGGATTAAGACACTTTTCTTTTGTAAAGATGACTTGAAAATGATTAAATGTTGGTGAGAAAATTCCAGTAAAGCAACCTGTATATGGTTTTTTAGAAGGCCTGAGGGATTGGGGTCCAGAAATAAGAAGTTGGAAGGGAGACATTTACTCTATTCTACATATAGAAAAGGAGGAGAAGGCAGTGTAGATGCAAGTTGGTTACTGCATTTGACAGTGAGACATCTTTCTCCTGGCTTCTATTTTTTCTGTAGAACAGCAGGCAAAGTTACCTGTGAAGAGTGAGGGGGCATTAAGAAGAAGGTAGAAAGAAAATAGGGAAGGTTTTTAATCTTCTTGTGAAGACAGGTAGAGAAATTGGGTCAGAGAAACACAGTGGGACAGAGAGGCAGCAGGACACTGCAGTGGAAGTTTGTGACTGTGAGTGTAGGGAACCCAGTCTCCTCTGTTATGTGCATCATTTTGCCAACAGTACTTGACTACTCAGGGGCAGACATGACTCAGAAAAAGTAAATGGTTGGGTTCATTCAAAGCTGAAATTTTACTACATAACTACCATTCAAAGAGAGACAAGAGAGTTTAGGATTTTGTTAGGAAAGTTATTGATAGTGGTGATGTTATATACTTATCCCCAAACTCATCGAATTGTATACATTAAATATGTACAGTGTTTTACATGTCAATCATACTTCAATTAAATTTCTTAAAAAGCCTAAAAATGTCATTTTATTGGTTTACCATGCAATCTAAACTGGATAGGAAAGGAAGCAGACAAATCTACTGGGAATAAGTAGTTGCTTCAATGACCTAGACATGCCAATAGAGTTGAAGGAGAGGAGGGATAGGCGTAATTCAACAGCAAAGTTGGAAGAAGAAGCTGTGGTAAAGGAGCAGACTTCTTTGTTAATATAGTAGTAAAATGACACTCTTTTTATCCCCAATGAACTCTAATATCAAGCACATACTATAAGTATTCCCATATTGCACTTACAAAGGACTTGCAAAGTAAATGACCAAAAATTAGTTTTAGACTCTTAAACTTAGTGCTGAAAATGAGAAAAGGCTGAGAGAGAGTCTACCTTTGAAATATTTTCCCAAACAGCTCTAATCTCTAGGTTTGGATTAGAGAGGGAAGGAAAGGGCCTCCCACTTACTTCAAGGTGGTGAGATAGAGAAACCACCACTCGGAGAACTTGAGAATCTCTTCTCTAAACCTACAAGAGATCGATGGACTAGTAATTGACATATGCTTAAAAAAATTGAAAGTGAAAGGCTATGGCTGAATTTCCTTACCTAATATAGTTTCAGCTTCACTATTATTGTCAATAGGGCAGAGGTGCCCATTTCCCATGGACCAAATATCAGGAACATATGGGAGAAGTGGTATTTGGGTTCACTTGAAAAGCAACTTTCCTCAAGAGAGCTTCTATACAGGGCAACTTGACCTCAGCATGAAGAGATGTGTGTGGACCATCACATGCAGAAACCACAAGAGTGTCATAAGCAACCAAGTGGAAATGATGCATTAACTACAGAGGAGGAGCATGACTCTAATGTTATTATTTGAGTGATAGAAATTTCTTAAGAATCCATAAAAGTACTCATCAGATAAAGGGGTCATTTTGACCATCCATCAAGCCAAAAAAGTTCTAACATCATATCTTAATTATATCCATCAAATAAGACCTCTTCTAAACCTTACTACTCCTTTCCTGATCCTGTCCATCCTCTGCCACTCCAAATATGAAGGATTTAAAAGCTGACACTAGCAAGTTGTGGAAGGAATTGGAGCTAGAAGAGAACAATAAAGCCAAACCCACAAACTTCCTTCCAACTATGGGCTTTTAAGTAAGCCAGATACAGGGGAGAAGGTCTAATTTTAAAGTTTTACTATTAAATGGAGGACTGCTCATGCCAACTACTCAAATGAAGTTGCCTTTTCTAAATCTTTCTTTAAAATATATTTTTATTGATTTCAGAGAGGAAGGGAGAGGGATAGAGAGCTAGAAACATCAATGATGAGAGAGAATCATTGATCTGCTACCTCCCACATGCCCCTACTGGGGATTGAGTCTGCAACCCGGTGTTTTCCCTGACCGGGAATCAAACTGTGACCTCCTGGTTCATAGGTCAATGCTCAGCCACTGAGCCACACCAGCCTGGAATGAGAGTGCTTTTTTACTAAATGTGATTGAAAGACTTTATTAAACAAAGTGACTAGAAAAGTTATAGATTCTGCCCCAGATTTCATCCCAGGGACAGCAAAAATCAGACCAACACAAGTGTATTTGTATTGGGCATAGGTGAGAAAAGAAATGAAGTTGCTTTTGTCTTTCACCCTAGGAAGTCCTATTCTTAAACAAAATGCATTAGAAATAGAGATTTCCAAGATGGAGTCATTTGAGGATGTTCTGTTGTCCAAGGTGGAACTGTAGGAGAGAGAGACTGAGGTAGAGCAGAGTTGAAGGTCTCTGGAAATGAGATTTTAAAAAAAAATCTGGAAGGCTGGGATCTTTGAAGGGTTATTCATGAACATTTTATAGTTATCCAGCCATCAAGGTAGGGAAACACTGCAAAAAGAGGTTGAAGAACTTACTGCCATGTACTACCAGTTCAGCAGAAAAAATAGCAGAAAATTTGGGAGTGATGGTGAGAAGGGAAGAAAGAAGGAAAGGGTTGGGTTAGGAATAAGAAAGCATGAGCAAAGGAATAAAACTATATTTGTAAAATATTTCAGTGGTTTCGGGTTAAATATTTTTATTGTTACATTTCAACTGACGGAAAGATAAATGCTGTACTATCAGGCTGTCGTAACAAAATACCATCAACTGGTGGCTTAAACAACATGAATTTATGTCTCATCATTCTGAAAATAGATATCTAAGGTCAGGGTGCAGCAGGATCCTTGTCTGGTGAGGGCTTTCTTCGTGGGTTTCAGATGGCCACCTCTTCTGTGTTCTCACACGGTGGAGAGAGATTAAGCTCTCTGTTATCTCCTCTTATAACAGCACTAATCCTATCATACCAGGGCCCTACCATTGTGATCTTATCTAACCCTGATTACCTCCCAAAGGTCGCATCTCCAAATAGCATCATAGTGTGGGGTAAGGCTTCAACATGAGAAATTTGGGGCGGGGGGACACAAACATTCAGTCCATAACAAAGCTATTACTGCTTGTCATGGCTACCAGTAGAGCTGTTCTCATAGTACATTTTCTTGTTGGACAGAATGCAGTCACAGGAATCAAATATCCAACAAAGAAGAACCACATGATGTGTAAGCTTATGTGTTTGTGCATCACTTACTCTTCTACCATTGGTGGACTGACAACGATCACCGGTACCTCCACCAACTTGATTTTTGCCGAGCATTTCAATACGTAAGTAATATTATTGGATTGGTGATTTAATCAATGGAAAGCACACAACTAACCTAATTTTGAGACTGTAGGGACAGAGGTGCTCTATTGGGTTAACCCTTCTACTGAGAGTTAAATATGTAAGACATAGTAAATTAACAGGTGCCTACAGATTCCCCAAGGCAGCTCAGAAAAGATAACTCCTGACTGACCATTCTAATCAAATAGGGAAAATATTTTAAATTACAAACAATACTGCAAATGTTAGAGGAAACAATACAGGGTTACTTGCATGGGACTGTTTATAAAGTGTTTGGGAACTGACATGTGAACTTAAATGATGAATGCCAGATAGTTACAGTACTAATTACTGGAGGTATGGCTTTGAATTTAAAAAACTTTGAAGGATTAAGTAATTGCAAGAAATAACAGCAATAAAGTAATCTAGGAACAGATATATGACCCTAAATAAAAGTTTGGCATTGCATTATCATTCCATTGCAGAAAATGGGGAATCTGTGGATATGTCAGAACACTCGGGTTAAATATTCCACAATATTAAGTCACTTTGTGAATTTGAACAATAAAAAGTACATTACTCTCCAAGACTTAATTTTTCATATCTAAACTAGGCAAAGTTCACATGATTACTGTGAGAATTAAATGAGGTAACTATGTAAAAATACGTGGCACTGTGTAAGAGCTATTGAAACAGTTGTTTGAAACTCCATGCTTTTATGTGAGAGGTCAGATTGATTCTACACCCAAGATATATTTTCAAGTACTAATAGGACAAATTATAGTCTGAGTTCCAGAAAGGTGGGCTGCACTGTGATGCCCTGAAACAGGATTTAGGTCATTATTACAGAAAAATTAAGGTTCAGAGGCAGGAAAGCTACATTCTAAGAAGCAGATTCACAGACTGAAATTTCTAAAAGTATTTTCAAAATGTGTACATGCATCGCTTTTCCAAGAAATCCAAGACTCAAAAAATATCACTCTGTACTGGGAAGAATGAGAACTTGCATACAAAGAAAACTGGTATAGCCGTTTAGGGACCAAACAACACAGACCTCCATGTGTACTTATTGTTTCTATGAGTATACATTCATCATGTATAGTATACTCAACAAGAGTATACATCACTATAGAGAACATTCTGATATTTGCCATAGGGGAACAGGGGAGGGAGGAGAGATTGGTAAAGAAGTTGAAGGGATTAAGAAGTACAAATTGGCAGTTACAAAATAGTCACAGGGATGTAAAGTACAGTATAGAGAATATAGTCAATATTGTAATAACTATGTACAGTGTCAGATGGGTACTAGATTTACCAAGGGGATCACTCCATAAGGTATATAAATTGCTAATCACTCACTGGGTTGTACACCCGAAACTAATACAACATGGTATATCAACTGTAATTGAAAAATAAGTAATTAATTTTTAAAAGTCAAGAGTAGAAACATTAGTCTTGGAAAAGAAGGACCTAGCCTCCAGAGTAATAATGCCAGGGAAGAAGAGAAAACATGCAGACAGAAATTTCAAACCATGTAGACATCCCTCTCATTTCACACAAGGAAGCTGAGACTCAGAGCATTTAAGTGATGATCTAGTCAGGGAGGAACTGGGGTTTGGAGGCAGGTGGCCCCAGTCCCAGCCCCTTTTCCACTCTGCAGTCTCATTGCCTCACCTACTGTATGTGGGTGGGGCATGTTGGCAAAATTCTAATTCAATAGACCCAGAGACATAGAACATGAACAGACTGTTGAACCTCTAAGGGAAGGCAGGGGAGGTTGGTTGGGAAGAGATCAACCAATAAACTTGTATGCATATATGCATAACCCGTGGATACAGACAAGGGGTTGGTGAGGGCCTGGTGGGTTGGGGGAGGACGGGAGAGGGCTAGAAGAGGTTAGTGGGGGAAAAGGAGGACCTATGTAATACTTTAAACAATAAAGATTAACAGAAAAACATTTCTAATTCAAAATGTTCTCTTCCTGATCCTTACTCATTGCTACACTGATATATCCTTCCAGTTATCACCCAATGTCTTCCCTTGCTAACACTATTGTTAATAAATACCACCCTATAATTAGCCATTTCTTCCTACTCTGGTTGTTGGAAGACCCACCAGTTCTGCCAAGTTCTTTCTCTACTTGTGTGGATGCTATCTTATTGGAAACTCTGTTCAGTTCCTCCTCCATTGCCATTCCCATCTCCTCTTATCATAAATGATATTCACATTTCTGTAAACTTGTCTTCTTTACACACGCACAACCCCCACCCCTGATGATAAAAGGAGGACCTATGTAATACTTTAAACAATAAAGATTAACAGAAAAACATTTCTAATTCAAAATGTTCTCTTCCTGATCCTTACTCATTGCTACACTGATATATCCTTCCAGTTATCACCCAATGTCTTCCCTTGCTAACACTATTGTTAATAAATACCACCCTATAATTAGCCATTTCTTCCTACTCTGGTTGTTGGAAGACCCACCAGTTCTGCCAAGTTCTTTCTCTACTTGTGTGGATGCTATCTTATTGGAAACTCTGTTCAGTTCCTCCTCCATTGCCATTCCCATCTCCTCTTATCATAAATGATATTCACATTTCTGTAAACTTGTCTTCTTTACACACGCACAACCCCCACCCCTGATGATTACAAGTTTGTAAAATTTTCATTCTTATCTTTCTTTTAGCCCACAAGGGGCACAGGTAAGTGATTAATAAACATTAGTTAAGATGAATTGTACCAAGGCATAAATAAAGTGCTGACTGCTCCTGTGAATCATCTAAATAACTAAATATTTTTGATATTTAAATAAAGTTATTAAGGGGAATCTTATTAGGTACAATTACTGTTTTCACAAGAGTAGCTTTGATGCATCAATATTATTTAACAAATACAGCAGCTATTAGTTAAATATAAAAAACCCCCACAAATATAACAGATTTAAAACTGGAACATTAGCACAAATCAATTTCTATAGCTTGCTGATTATCAAAGTACATTATTCAGTTCATGAGGGTCAGCTATGAAATACATGGGTATACAAAGCAGCTTGGAAGGAATTTGTATTATCAATGATTAGTACAGTCGCTGTTACTAATTATGTGTTAAATAATAACTATCATAGGTTTACAGACCAACAAATGATAAAAGAAATGAGTTTATAGGTGCCCCAAATTCGAAGCTCACATCTCTAATCTCTCTTCTTAACTAATTACAGAGGGAAAGGTAAATCAGTAGTTTAAATCAGTAGTTAAAACCTAGCAGTAGTTACCTTCAAAAATACCATGACTTTCCCCTGCAGAAATGAGTAATACATATTTCTCAGAAAGAATTTCTCTTTCCAATACTATAGAAGAAATTTGGATATTACAGAGTTTGGACTCAGACTTTGGTTCAGATTTCAATCTTGCCATATATTAGCTTAATTTCTGTGAACATCAGGTTTTTCAACGGTGAAATGGGGGCAAAGCTCTAATTTAGAATTATTGTGAGGATTAAAAATGCAAATGTGGCTCTTAGCAAAGGGCCTGGCACACAGGAAACTGTCAATCATGCTAGTGTTGTTGCTGCTGCTGCTACTTTTGTTGTTGCTGTTAGAAATCTAAGCCTGGCTCATAAACAGCACGTAGTTAATATTTGAAAAGACACCTCTGGAAGTACACAAATACAAAACTGAAAAGTGGCTTTGACTCAGAAATAATCAAAACAGTCACCAATCAAAAAGACTATGATCAGTGTGGACACTAGCTTATAGTGATCTTAATGACCCAAATCTGTTTCAAGGCTGTAAATTTCCATAGCCACATTCATTCTTTTGAGACAGTTTGTGTGTGTGTCATTAGAATTATTCATCATTGCGTAGTTGGGCATAAGATCTGAAGTAATAACACTGTTTTCCTGAGTTTCAACATTGACAGGCATTTATGCTTTCGGTCAAACCATGTCTCTGTTATGCAGTAATCATTTCTAGGATGTACTAAAGTGTCCTTAAAACATCAGGTTTGTACTCTAGACTCTGGATAGTTTCCAATATATATGGAATATTTTATTTTTACTTCAGAGCTCCAGTTGAGGACACTATGCTTTAATGAAAAGAGGTTGTGATTTAAACACTCTTCCTGGGTTAAAAACCCAGCTTCATCACACAGTCCGTGACCTTGAGCAATTAGCTTAACTTTCTGAGATTCAGTGTCTTCTGGTGTAAATACAATGCTTTTCTCATAGGATTTTTGTTAGGTCTTCTGCTCATTCCCACGCTTCTGCCTGACCTCTAAAATTTAGAGCGCCTCCAGGGTGCATTCCTGGGTCCTTTTATCTCCATTTACTCCCCAAATTATCATACCCATTTCCATGGTTTGTGAAACCACCTATACATTTGGTATCTAGCAATTTTAGATCCCTAACTTGCTTTCTCCTCTCAGCTCCAGACTCATTTATCTACTGCCTATCCAACATGGCCACTTGGAAAATTAAGCGACATTTCCAGTTAACATGCCCACAGCAACATTTCTGATCCACCACTCCCTTATTCTTTTGCCATTCTCCCCTCAGACTTCATTTCAATAAATGAAACTTTTTCTCCATCTCCTACATTTTATCCCAAATATATTAAAAGCTGTTGCCTTCTGTTCTTTTCCCCAACAATCTAAATTAAACTAAAATCTCTACTCTCACTCTCCCCTATTCCTGGGCAAAACTTCCTGTCTGCTCAT
Source organism: Myotis brandtii (assembly GCF_000412655.1). Lineage (NCBI taxonomy): Eukaryota > Metazoa > Chordata > Mammalia > Chiroptera > Vespertilionidae > Myotis > Myotis brandtii. Next base: position 126,236 of record NW_005370153.1, read on the forward strand.
CGATTTCCCTATGTATTTGTCTTCTATTACTACGTTAAAAATTACTATGCGTTTAGTGACTTAAAACAACACAAATTTATTAGGTCATGAGTTCAGTGGGTCAGGGCAGGAGTCTAGGCCCAGTTTAGTTGGGTCCTTTGCTCAAGATCTCACCAGCCTGAAAGGTGTCAGCTGAGCCTGTAATCACTGAAGACACTCAGGGTTCTATTCCAAGGTCATTCAGGTTATTGACAGAATTCACTTCCCTGTGGTTGAATTACTGAGGTGCCCCTCCCCTTTTTTTTCTGACTGTTGGCATGGAGTCACTCTCAGCAACTACCAGATACACCCAAATCCTTGTGATATGGCCCCTTCCTTTGATAACATGGAAACTCACTTCTTTAGGCCAGCGGAAAACCTCTTTTAAGGGCTCCTCTGATTACGCCAGGCCCACCCAAGATCGCCTTCCTTTTGATTAACTCAGAGTCAGCTGATGGGGACTTTTATTACCTCTACAGAACCCTTCACTTTTGCCATAAAATCACGGGACTGAAATCTCATCATAGTCATAAGTTCTATACCCATGGAAGGCATGTACACCAGGGGTTTATCTTGGAACTCTGCCTACCACACCTTGGCTTCCACTCTTGCTCCCTTCAATAGTGAGAATCCACCTAGCCAACATGTTTTATGTAAGTGATAAATTTACACAGACTTTAAATTAGATCATGGCACTAATTTACTATGTTCCCACTACTCCTAATCCCATTTCTACTAAACCTCAGATTCCTTTGGATGACCTACAAGGTTATATATTATCGACCCCTATTGGCTACGTCTTGGACTTTATTTCATGTCGCTATAACCTTAGCTCACTGCCACAGCCACACTGGCCTTCTGTCTAATCCTTAAATATTCCAAGTTCATTCCCACCTTAGGGCCTTTGTACTTGCTATTTCCTGTCTGTAATGCTGTTTCCCAGTTATGTACATGACTGGGTCCTTCTTGCCATTTAAATCTCATTTCAAGTATCCCCTTCCTTGACCATATTCTATAAAATTTCTCCCTTCCCCTAAAATTTTTATTTCATTATCTTGTTTTATTTTCTGATTCATTATATGCTTACTTGTTTATTGGCTGTGTTCCTCTTTTATATATAAACTTTAAGAGAGCCTGGACCATGTATATCTAATTCACCACTATATCCCCAATAGTTAGAAGAGTACATGGCACATGGTAGACACCCAAAACATAGTGTCAGGTGAAAGAAAAGGATCCTTTCAGAATTAAGTGTACTTACATAGTTCATGATGAAAGAAATTTATATTTTCTCTAGACAGATATTTGCAGTCACTTAACTTTTAGGGTATGAGGAAGTGAGATAAGAGACACCACAGTGAAACTAATTCCTTAGAGTCTGCCGTTTATTCAATTTTCATCCAAAGTATTCACTCTCAGTAGATGTGTAAGAGTTGTGATAATGGAGGTCACAGTCCTGCGTGGTGTTTACTTCCATGTTTTCCCACAGGCGCTACCCTGGCTGTCGATGCATCAACTTTGGATCGTGGTTTTTGCTTTCCTTCCCGGCTGCTATTATTATTCTACTCTTGTCCTGGATTTGGCTTCAGTGGCTTTTCCTAGGATTCGAGTAAGTAAATTGTCCATGTTCCTCAGGTAAATGAAGGTGTCTGGGTTCTGAGTTCTCCACTGCTCCCTTACCTATTTCTCAAAGCTACACTTCTGCATTACTCTTCCCCACAAAGCTGACCTGTATGAACACACGTTTTAAGGATAGTCTAGAGCACCACATAAACTACGTTCACTGCAGAAGAGAGTTTGTGGAAAGCAACTCCATCTTGGTTTCCTTTGAGTCCCCAACCGATAACATGTTAATAGGCCAGGAAAGCATAAGGAGCTCATTTGGATGAGGAGTGAAATTTTAAGAAGTTTTGCCCTTCCCCTTGGTTTAATGTGGGGATTTCCTCAGGTTATTGAGCTACTGTATGTCAAACTGTAACATGCAGGGCTTCCTGTTTTACCCTAGCACCACAATGGATATGTCCTTGAAAAAATAAAGGTCTGAGAGAGCCCTGTGCAAAGAACATTGGATTCAGAATCAGGAGACCAGGGACAAAGCTGTGGCTTCTCCAAGCCAGACCAGTGACCTTTGCAAGTCCTGATCCATTCTCAGTCTCAGCATCCTCAACTGTAAGACAACAGACTTTAACTGGAAGATCAGTAACATCACGCCCAGTGTTGTAATTCTAACACACATGGGCCCACGTTGAACACATAGAAGACAAGGCAAGAAACACTGATCAATCGAGAGCTGCTAAAATGTCAAATGTACGCATTCAAGGAGAATTTGCAAGTTACCTTGGCTGGGACTGAACTTGGTGATCCATAAGTACCAAGTGACACATGACTTAAATGACAGCCAATATTTAAAATTACAAAGGGCTCCACAGAAAAATGGAAAATGTAGCTTATATGTTCAACATAGAAAACAATATTTCAAAAAAGGAAGGGGCAGAGGCTGTATGCCAAACCTTGCGGATTTTCTCCTGAAAAATAAAGCAATTCAAATTATTTTTTAATAGGGGCTTTATTTAATTAATTTCCAGGGCAAATGAATAAATTCTAAACAGCATGCTATCCACCAAGCAGGTGAGACTGACATCAGCTCTTTGTACTTCCCTTGAAAAGCAAAAGACCATGACCAGGTGCTGCTCCATGCCCACACCGACATTTTCCAAGTCAAGTCACATAAGGACTGATATTCCCCCCCTCTATTCCTCTTCCTGGTTTTTCTCCAGAACCGCTGCAATTGTATTAGTAGTGGGGAGATGGTACTGATGATTTTTTAACAAATATTTGTGTCCAGATTGTGGGAGCAGCATGTGGCAGTGCTCCCGCTGAAGCCAATGTGTGGAGTGTCACTGACTTCAGCAGGTGGGCATCAGTGGGGAGAGGCCAGCTGCATAGTAAATGCCCCTTCCTGGAAACCACGCCTCCAGGGGTCTATTCTGTTGTACAGGTAGCAATGCAGGCTGCAGGGGACAAGAAACCCAAACCGATGGAATAGGCAGACCCACAGCTGTTTCCTCCTTTTTTGCTACATGGAAATGACTTTATAAACCAGTGATGGAGAACCTTTTGAGCTCGGCGTGTCAGCATTTTGAAAAACCCTAATTTAACTCTGGTGCCGTGTCACATAGAGAAATTTTTTGATATTTGCAACCATAGTAAAACAAAGACTTATATTTTTGATATTTATTTTATATATTTAAATGCCATTTAACAAAGAAAAATCAACCAAAAAAATGAGTTCGCGTGTCACCTCTGACACGCGTGTCATAGGTTCGCCATCACTGTTATAAACTATGTATGCAACCATTGTCACTATTTGGAAATGGCCTCCCCATTTAAAAAGGAGAAATAAAAAAGGTAAAGGGGACATCTATGGAACTATGTTTTCCATGAGGGAAAAAAAAACACGTGTGAAGTGCAGACATTAGGCAAAGTCCATAAATCACAGCCAGTGGCATGTTCAAGCAGTCCCCTTGCTGTCCACTGTTGGTTAGACACTGCGCAACTTCATGCTCCAGCTCATTTTTCAGTGTCCTTTTCAGTCTGTCAGGGTGTTCACCTCCAGAGGTTTTAGATCGACAAACAGAAATGCTCAGCCGCTCCTCTGGCAGGCCACCATACATTCTGATTAGTGTGTTGGCTGTTAACACAGTTAACTCTCACATTATAAATGATCCCAGCATACTGGGGACGAAGAAGCTCATCTATCAATGCCACCGAACTTATTTAAATGGAGAGGTTGATGCGTTGTCATATGCTTAATCAGTTCCTTTGTGAAGGCATTAACCTTCATTTATAGCAAAGCCAATTTGGCTTCCGACTTAACTATTTATGGTCCCCAACCAAAGTGGCAAAATACAAATGCAGTCTTCAGGGTGGGAAGTAGTTTCAAAGGGATTCACTCCTTTCTTTACTTTTCTATTCTACAGATGGTTCTCAAGGAGGTCCATAGATTAGTCTTTTATAATAGCATTTATATTAGTGACAAGGGATAAAATTTTGACACTGTACCTAGTCAGTAATTTAATTGATCTTAAATGCAACAACATCCACCTTATTATGTTCATGGTTGGAGTGTGTACAGTACAGTGATTATGAATGTACTAGAGGCCCGATGCATGAAATTCATGCAAGGGGCTCGGCCCTCACAGGTGCAGTGGCTTGCCTCGGCCCTCGCAACCCCAGCTTCATCCGGAAGGTTGTCCGGAAGGTCGTTTGGCTGCCTGGTCTAATTAGTATATTACGCTTTTATTATTATAGATTACTAAAGAATAGAGGAAATTCTGCTCCTTCAAAAGCAGTAATAGTCCAAACAAGTTTGAATAACAGTGTCACAGGAAAATAAATAAATAAATATATATATATACTAGAGGCCCGGTGCACAAAAATTTGTGCACTCGGCGGGGAGGGGGGGGCCCTCAGCCCGGCCAGTGACCAGACATTAAATAACTTACAAAGTGGTCACCTCGATAAATCTGTAGCCATCTGACACCCTTCAGAGTTGTCACAGTATTACTGACTATGTTCCCTATACTGTACTTTACATCCCATGTCTATTCTGTAACTGCCAATTTGTACTTCTTCATCCCTTCATCTTTTTCACCCATCCCTCACCTGCCTCCTATCTAGCAACCATCAAAATGTTCTCTGTATCTATGAGTCTGTTTCAATTCTGGTTGTTTATTTTGTTTCTTAGATTCCACAAATAAGTGAAATCATATGGCATTTGTCTTTCTCTGTCTGACTTATTTTACTTAGAATAATACCCTCTAGGTCAGTGATGGCGAACCTTTTGAGCTCGGCGTGTCAGCATTTTGAAAAACCCTAACTTAACTCTGGTGCCGTGTCACATATAGAAATTTTTTGATATTTGCAACCATAGTAAAACAAAGATTTATATTTTTGATATTTATTTTATATATTTAAATGCCATTTAACAAAGAAAAATCAACCAAAAAAATGAGTTCGCGTGTCACCTCTGACACGCGTGTCATAGGTTCGCCATCACTGTTATAAACTATGTATGCAACCATTGTCACTATTTGGAAATGGCCTCCCCATTTAAAAAGGAGAAATAAAAAAGGTAAAGGGGACATCTATGGAACTATGTTTTCCATGAGGGAAAAAAAAACACGTGTGAAGTGCAGACATTAGGCAAAGTCCATAAATCACAGCCAGTGGCATGTTCAAGCAGTCCCCTTGCTGTCCACTGTTGGTTAGACACTGCGCAACTTCATGCTCCAGCTCATTTTTCAGTGTCCTTTTCAGTCTGTCAGGGTGTTCACCTCCAGAGGTTTTAGATCGACAAACAGAAATGCTCAGCCGCTCCTCTGGCAGGCCACCATACATTCTGATTAGTGTGTTGGCTGTTAACACAGTTAACTCTCACATTATAAATGATCCCAGCATACTGGGGACGAAGAAGCTCATCTATCAATGCCACCGAACTTATTTAAATGGAGAGGTTGATGCGTTGTCATATGCTTAATCAGTTCCTTTGTGAAGGCATTAACCTTCATTTATAGCAAAGCCAATTTGGCTTCCGACTTAACTATTTATGGTCCCCAACCAAAGTGGCAAAATACAAATGCAGTCTTCAGGGTGGGAAGTAGTTTCAAAGGGATTCACTCCTTTCTTTACTTTTCTATTCTACAGATGGTTCTCAAGGAGGTCCATAGATTAGTCTCTTATAATAGCATTTATATTAGTGACAAGGGATAAAATTTTGACACTGTACCTAGTCAGTAATTTAATTGATCTTAAATGCAACAACATCCACCTTATTATGTTCATGGTTGGAGTGTGTACAGTACAGTGATTATGAATGTACTAGAGGCCCGATGCATGAAATTCATGCAAGGGGCTCGGCCCTCACAGGTGCAGTGGCTTGCCTCGGCCCTCGCAACCCCAGCTTCATCCGGAAGGTTGTCCGGAAGGTCGTTTGGCTGCCTGGTCTAATTAGTATATTACGCTTTTATTATTATAGATTACTGAAGAATTGAGGAAATTCTGCTCCTTCAAAAGCAATAATAGTCCAAACAAGTTTGAATAACAGTGTCACAGGAAAGTAATAGCTACCTTCATACTACCTCAGTTTTCCTATTTACTCCCTCATAGATGTTCATGTTTACCCCAGCAATTTTACAAAAGAAAATACTATAGCTTTATTCTTTTTTAAACTGCTTTATTGAGATATGATTGACATAGAAAGAGCTGTAGCTACTTAATGTATACAAAACTTGTTGTGTTTGGACATAATTATAAATCATGAAACCTCATTAATATCAATGCCATAAACTTATTCATCACTTCCAAAAGATTCCTCCTGCATCCTTTGCTGTTTTCTTTTGTCCTTTGTGGTAAAAAGCACTTAGCATAAATCCAGCCTATTAGCAAAATTTTAAGTATACAATACAGTATTGTTAATCATTGGTCCTATAATTTACTTATTTTGCATAATTGAAATTTTGTACCCTGTGACTGACACCCCCCCATCCTCTTCCCTACCCCCCACCAGCCCCTGGCAACCACTATTTTTACTCTCTGCTTCTATGAGTTTGAGTATTTTAGATTCCACATATAAGTGAGGTCACACAGTATATATTTTTCTAAGTCTGGCTTATTTCATTTTAGCATAATGCCTTCCAGGTACATCCATGTTGTAGCATGTACCAGTGCTTTATTTCTTTTATGACTAAATAATATTCCACTGTACATATAAACCACTTTTTCTTTATCCATTTGTCTGTTGATGGACATTTAAGTTGTTCCTATACCTTGACTCTTGTGACTAATGCTGCAGTGAACACGTGCATGCAGATCTCTTTGAGATCCAGAATTCAATTCCTTTGAATTAGATATCCAGACGTGCTTTTTATACCTACATATAATGTAATCTAACGGAGCTACTCATAGACATTCCAAGAGATAATCTCTAAGAATATAGGCATTTCTCATTTGTTTCTTCCTCTGGAGGGATTTTTTAAAAAATCTTGGTGTAGAGCCCTACTTCACACAAAGATTGTTCAAAGTTATGAAGACCCTGGACCTCAGGACAGAAAAATTAGTCACCAGAAACAAGGGTCACTAAGATAAGTAGCTAAAAAGAATATAAACTGACAGATACTGTTGGAAGTAAGTTGAGAAATTATGTAGTGGAGGCTATTAGGACATAAGAGGTGAAGAAACTTGAAGAAAAAAAATGTGATCGAGTTGGTTTTAGTTCTGAGAACAGATCCAGATTGGACTACGTCCGTGATCAGTGTATGTGACCTCCTTGCCCTAGTGTATGACTTGAATGTAGTACATTTTGTGACAATTGATGGGTCTGACAACCAACTGTCTCATAAATTTGACAAAAGTGCTGTTGAGTTGATGAGTCAAGTACTTACCGTGTATGCCAGTGTTTAGAGGTACCGGGCCAAAGAAAACATCTATGACACTGCTCCTGCCCTCAAATAATTGATCTAACTAGTGAGATAAAACTCACTCATGTGCAACAATTAACAATCAAGATATATAATAAATATATTAAAATAGACGACAGGTACATAATAAAGTGTTAAATTGGAGACGAGTGGAACATGGCAAAATATTAATGGTGAAAAAGGACTTGGAAAAGGAAGAGATCGGTGGAAGATGGCTAGGAAAATATGGAACAAAAATAAGCATTGAAAATTGAGCAAAATAGGCAGAAACAGAAAATGGGGGAGGGGACATTCAAAGAAGGAGATGGAGGTATAGGTGAAAAGCTCAGATTTATGTTATTAGCAGGGAGATTTGTATGTTATGAAGCTTTCACTCGAGTATCTTCTAGAAAGGGAGAATCTTATGATTAATTGGCTTAATCACTCTTTTCAGTTTTAAGGAGATGTTCAAAGGTGGAAAGACCAAGACAGTCGAACAAAAGGCTTATGCTGATGTGATTAAACAAGAATACAAAAAACTTGGGCGAATAAGGTAAGTAGCTAAATTCAAGCTTCTTTAGACAAGGCTATTTCCATTCCTACACAATCAGAAATGGACACACACACACACACACACACACACACACAGCTTATATTCAAGTATTTATTAAAATCAAAAAAGCACATAATTATTTGTAATGTATTTTTAACACTCGATAACAGCCCCGAGTGTGCTGCTAACCTTTGTGAAAGTAAGTGCTAACCTCCTCCACACGACAAAACACACACTTTCTCTACATAAAATTTACCAGGAGGATGACAAGAAGCTGACAGACCCACTGAAAAGTAAAGACCTTCTCCAACTGCACTGATTTGCTCAAATTATCGACACATCAAGTTTTTAATGTCTAGTGTTCTGGTGAGATTACTCCTGACAATAGCTCAGGGAGTTTCTACGAATGTCCTGACTGAGAAAATAAATGAAAGGATTGCAATTTTTTTTACAGGTATCAGGAAATTATCACCTTGGTCCTGTTCATTGTAATGGCCCTGCTGTGGTTTAGCCGAGATCCTGGGTTATTTCCCGGTTGGTCTTCACTTTTTACTGAGTAAGCATTTCCTGTGATGTTTGTCAGCCCTTCCTCCTTGGCACTCTGCTTTTCTCCTAAGTGACTCCTAGAACTCTGGAGGAGTGTATGAGATTTTCTTCTTCTTTTCCATTGAAAAGAATTCTTAATTCCAATCCTTTCAGGAATTAAAAAAAAATGATAAGGAATGAAATCTAAGGAAAGGCCTCAGATAAGGTAACTAAACTACCATGTAACTAAAATTCAAGCTTCGTTAGACAAGGCTATTTCCATTCCTACACAATCAGAAATGGCATCTGCCAGAAAGCCATGTTCTGTGGCAATTAGGAGTGTAGACTTTGGAGCCACCCCACTTGGATTCCATTCCTGCCTCTTCCACTTGCTTTGGGCAGGTCACATCCCTGGATTTCTTCCTGGGTAAAATGGAGTTTATAGCGCTTAGAATAGTGCTGCCCTTCTCCCTCTGTGAAAGGCAATCTAAATGTTTATTATGTAAAATGTTTCTTAATAACCTGGTATGAATTCATGTTCTGTGATTTTTGCCAACTCAATTATTTTTTTTTGTTTTGTTTTTACTTCTATGGGGGATTATTTATTTGGTTCAGTATCTTGTCTTTTTCTCTGTGTATGTCAATTAAACACGAATTCACTATAAACCCATGCCTGCCCCTGTTTTTTAGGTAAGGAATTCCTGATTAAATAATAAATCTGATTTTACAAACTTCTGTTAGAAGCTGGGTCAGAGTTAATTTTATCTCTCAATGTCTTACATACCAGCAGTCAATGCTGAATCATTTGAACTGGTGGCGGGGTGGGGGTAGATGGCAGCATAATTTTCTAAATTAAGAGCCATCCCACATGTGATTATAAATACTTGGGTTTTGAGATTTGTGTTCCCAATCTATCTTCACTGAATTAATCTAGTTTCTAAATTCAGCAGATCTCTGATTTGGACTTCCTGTCTCACAGCCCCCAGCAAGAATCAATGTATTCGGGGGCAGAAACCAGAATTGTTTGAGTCAAATATATTATTCCCACATAGAATAAAGAAATTCTTTTTTTTTAATCAGAGCCATCTGGTTATACAGGCATTGCCAGCACTTTTTAAAGGTGCAAAATCTGAGTCCAAATTCCTAGTGAGCATACAAGTGTAGCAATGCGATGTGGTAGCATGTTTCAAAGAATCTGCTTTAGCTTTATAAACTTTTTGTTTCCTTTAAGACTAAACCTTTTCGTTCTGAGAGGTCTAAAAAGACAGCTTCCAATTATTCAGTGCAAACTATTGAAAGCAAATGATTGATTAAAGTTTGATGGTACTATGTAGTTTTGTAATAGGACTAGACCAACATAAAAAATAATTCTTCCACCTTTTAAAAATTCCTCTTCTATCATCCTCGGTAAGGGGAGTCTTTTCTAAACACCAATGTGTAAAAACTAAATGAAATCAAACAACAGCTAATAAAAATAAAGCTGAAATCCCAATAGTAAATTCAATGTAATCAGTTTCTAATTTCTATTCCTTACAGGAGGGGAAAGTAATTCAGGAGATGTTTTGTTTGTAGCAGAAAAATAGAGTGTATTTGCTATGGTCAGGTGCACGTGTTACCTAGAATTCTGAGATAAATCAATAGTAAAAGGAACAAAGGTTTGAGATAGAAAGGGATTTGAAGATATAAATAAAAGCAAATAAAATTTATGTAACCTTACCTTTTGTAATACTGAAGCAACCTAAATTAATTTAGAACAAATGAAAACTAAAATAAACATAATAAAATAATAATAGTTTTTAAAATCTTTGGAAAATAAATTATTTCAGTATTTATGGCTTGATTTCATTTTAAGTGTATATTCTATAGAATCTATCTGTAATGAAGAGGTTTTAGGCATTTAGATGTTCCAGAGCTAGTATGAGAGATCAAGATTTATAGCTACCACCTAATGTTTTCATTCCATCTGTTTGAGCTTGGACTGAGTCCAATGTGTCTTCATAAAAACAAAATCAGATTACATGATGCCTGAGCTAATTTGGCAAAAAAACCAACTGTAACTTATAACGGAGATAAAAGAAATAAGGAATAATGACAATGTAAGATTAGTTAAGTTTATTGAATACATTACACCAAGGTAGCTTTTTTACCCAACAATGCAAGAAAGAAAATCTACATTTAGGGAAAACAAACTGTGTTATAAATTGTCAGCTTGAATAATATAATGCATTTTCTTGATTTTAGTTTGTTCAAGTAAATTACAGGAGTAGAGAGCTTCTATAATACACCTGCATCATTGAGTGACAAGGTAGCAAAATAACCTTTAGGGAATAAGGATTTCTTCTCAGAATCCAAAGATTCACTAGTTAAATATGGCTGACTTTTAAAACCAAATTCTAATTATTTATGCCTGTTTCATTCATATCTAGTCTCCAGGTGCTTCTTAACTGATGAGGCTTCTGGGAACCTGTCTTATTTGCTGGAATGGCCTCATGATTTTAAAACCCCATCTGTTCCCGAATCACTCTTAATTTGAACAGTGATCACTTATGAGCATCTCATAAGCCATTCTAATAATTAATATTCTTGATTAAGTTTCATAGGGTGCAAAGTATTAAATGGGTTGATTTCATTTGTATGATATGGCTAGGGTTTATAATCATAGAAGCAGATGTTATACCTTAGAAAAACAGATCATTCACTTTCACAATTTACAAAAGAGCTTTCAAGGACTCTAGAAACATTCATGCCTTGCCACATTTCAATACTAGGATGTTATAAATCAATTATACGAGGCTTTGCCTAGCCTAACAATTATTTCAACATCAATTCTCTGCCAATGTAATGAAAATAAATAATTCAAAGAAAAAGTTATTTACCAGATCTGTAAGCTTTACCAAAAGGAAAATTTCCCATGTTGGCCTAGTAGGTCAGCATGTGTATATACATGGTTTTTGGGGGGAAAAAGAAGAAAAAGTATAGGGAAACAATGGAAACATGGTCTGAAATTTTCAGTTCCACTAAATTATTTAGTGGGAAATCATTTAGTGGTAAATCCATAGATTTTTAGAGCAGATTATCCAAAATAAATACTCTATACCACCACTACTACTTGTATGATATAAACATAGTCACTTAGTGTTTTGTTACCACAAATTCTGGATGTCATTTGTTAATGAACACATTTGTCCTTTTTCAGGTATCCTGGTTTTGCTACAGACTCAACTGTTGCCTTACTTATAGGACTCCTATTCTTTATTATTCCTGCTAAGAAATTGACTAAAACTACACCTACAGGAGAAATTGGTTGAGTATTATTTATAATTTTGAATGAATTTGACAGAAGAGCAAAAATATACAAAATTCTACTGGTTTCAGTTAGCATTTAGAAAAACAGGATGGACATGTTGACACACTTCCTGTTTGCACACTGCAACCCTTAGGCAGCACACATCCTTCTGCTACAAGAAGGATCATCCTACTTTGCAGAAGTGAGGAGTAGATTTCCTTATGCTCCATGTTAGGACTCTGCTATGAGTGATATTATTTGGTCTTTGATAAGCTCACTTCTCCTCTCATAATCAGAATTAATCTTACTATTGGCAAACGTAGGAACAAGTCATTACTTCATGATGAGCCCTTGGTACTAAATGCTGATGATCTACAAAGGTGAGGAGTTTCAAGGGAGTTATAGCCTCATAATAGTCCTCAAGAAAATGCAGATCAACCTACACTAGCTCATAACCTAGTGTCACAATTGAAAGAAAGGTATTCAGAGGGAGCACTCATTGTGTGGACAAACATGTGTGCATGTTTATGTGAGTATACTCACTCCGCCCACACACAGACACAAACACTTCTTAAACATAGGATTCATCTACATCTGAATATTAACACATCATGTTTTAGGAAGTCAGATTCATATGTTGTCAGGGTGGAACAAATGGTTTAAAATTGTCTGTAAATAGTCTGGTAGAGTAGAATTGTTGGTTTTCTTTTCTTCCTTCTTTTTCTCCTTCCTTCCTTCCTTCCTTCCTTCCTTCCTTCCTTCCTTCCTTCCTTCCTTCCTTCCTTCCTTCCTTCCTTCCTTCCTTCCTTCCTTCCTTCCTTCCTTCCTTCCTTCCTTCCTTCCTTCCTTCCTTCCTTCCTTCCTTCCTTCCATTGGAATGGAACTGGGATTCATTCATGCTCTTGGGTTGGCCCACCTGAATCCTTGAGTCAGAATCAATAAATGACTAATGAGTCAGATGTCAAGGCCCTGACAAATATAAACAGTATAGCATAGAAATGAATGCCTTTCATTCTTCATTGAGACTAGAACATCTCAAAGTGCAGTATAAGGAGATGTTGCACTACAGAGCATTGATTTCTATGAAACCCTGAGAATTCTGACCATTGAAATCTAAGCCCCATGGCCTGGCAGGGGCAAGTGTTGAGGAACTAATATTTGACTTAACATCCCTGGCTGCAACATCTGAGTCCCCCTCAGAGAGAGCCTTGCCCCTCTCTCACATTCTCTTTCTTCTTATTCTTCAATAATTTTTCTCCCTGATAAACTCATTTGCAGTAGGTTTAAAAATAACAGATAAGACATATTATGTTACATTTTACATGAAAGGTACACTTCAAAGATGTTTGCATTTTAACAGAATATATGGTCTTAATTCAAGTAAGAAATAGCAAAATTTCTGTCAATAGTGAAGGATATGTTTGGTTTAGGTTTGGGGAAAAGGGATGGGAAGGAAGCTAATTAGTAACCTTAGAATCTCATCATGTAGAAGGCTGACTGCTACACATAAATGATAAATGGACATAATGTGTTCATGGGCGATCTTATTTCTCAATAAATCTATGGAGCCAGTAGGAACCAAATATCAAGAGAAATCTTTAAGATAATTGCTTTATGAGTATTTTAGGGGTCTCATGAATGATACTTAAATTATTTTACCTGAGTTTTGAATTACTTTAAACTGGAATCCTGATGAACCTGTTATATGCTGCACCCTTGCAATTTGAAAAAAAAAATAAAACATTCAAATAAATACTAATGAATATTAATGCAACACTTATGCTATTAGAACCATTGGAATGTTACAGACAGTTTGCATAGCAAAGAATAGTATAGTCCAATACACTGTTTTACTCATAGTAGGCAAAGATGTTAGTGGAATCAAATGAATGAATAGCATTATAAATGATGTTATAATTTATCTAAATTCATTCTATAATATAATCTAAAGGATTTTCCCAAGTTATGACCTGTTTAAGTAATATAATCTTCCACCTAAGATAGGTGGAAATTGCTCAAGTCCAGATCAACTCCCCTATCTTAAAACAACATAAGAGTAGTAAAAACTCCTTGGGAGGTGGCCATTACAATAATGAAGAAAACAATCTCATATCATATTTTAAGCAATGTGTAACTGTAGGGTTTTTGTTTTGCAGTTGCTTTTGATTACTCTCCACTGATTACTTGGAAAGAATTCCAGAAATTCATGCCCTGGGATATAGTCATTCTTGTTGGTGGAGGGTTTGCCTTGGCAGATGGTTGTGAGGTAATAATCTGTGTCTAAGATTTTTGTTGTTGTTCTTAATCCTCACAGGAGAATATTTTTTCCCATTGATTTTTAGAGACAGTGAGAGGAGGGAGGGGGTAGAGAAAGAGAAACATCAATATGAGAGAGTCACATCTATTGGTTGCCTCCCATAAGTGCCCAACTGGGCCTGGGGGGCAAACTTGCAACCCAGGTAAGTGCCCTTGACCCTGCATCAAACTTGTGAGCCCTCAGTGCATGGGCCAACACTATAAACACCGAGTCACACTGGCCAGGGCTGCGTCTAAGATATTTAACAATTAACTAGGCTGCTCCAAAGAAGAACATGGGGACATTCAAGCTTTTGTTATATTCAACTTCATCCTGTCATTTTAATGACACCGGTTTCAATAGCCATGCAGTAAGTATATCATACAGATGAGGTGAGTTCAGAGTTCAAAACATTTTACAGGCTCCAAGCATAAATTTTTATGATGCATGTCAAAAGAAATAAAGCATAGAAATTATAATTCTTAGTCCATGAAATAGTATTAGAAGAATAGCTTAATAAGAAAAATAAATAAAAATCATACATACGGTGACTACTAGTGAAACATTTTTTATTTATATTTTTTCCTTATTTCATGATAGATTTGAGTAGCTCTCAGAGTTTTCTGGAATATATCATGGTCTTAATGTTGTCAAAGAAGGACAATAAGAAATAATAGTAATGTATTACATTATTTATTTATTATATTATTTATTACATATTAAATATATTAAAGGTACTGAATACATGTTTGTGGAATAAAGTCCTGAGAGAATTTCACATAACCATAGCTAATATTGTATTCTTTCTAATTTTAGGGAAAAGTAAAACCATAGGTGGATTCAAGTTGGCTATTTCTTGGCCTATGTATCCAGTTGATATAAAGTAAATATCTGGAGAAGTCACTGTCCCTTGAAATTGTCCTGGTCATTATAGGATTGCTTCAAAAATTCCATAAAAATCCTCTGCTCTTGGACAAATTAAAAATCTCTTGTTTCTGGATTTTATAGCCTTCTGTGAAACATTCAAAACTCATGGCTGTTCCATTTTCTTTTTCTATCATCAAAGTAAAAATGATGGTGAAAGAGATGTTTTATACAGCCTTTTAGTTTCTGGGAAGTTAAACTTTTATACTTCTCAAGGCAAAAAACTACCTGCTCTGTTCTCTTCTTAATAACTTCCAGGGAGACTGGTTTTAGCTTCTGACTTTATTGTCAATTTTTCTGTATTGTATTTGGATACCGAGCTTTCAGCAATAAGATTTAGTAATAGATGAAATTCTGAGTGCCACTTACAAAGTCGTTTTCAGCCTACATTTGGCTTGCCTTGTAGACTTCTCAAATATAAGTGAGAGAAATATATGACAAATACACTTTTCCACTAGTCCAGCAGTAACGAGATCTGATTTCTCAGAATCAATAACCTTCATTCCTATGCCTGCTCATTTGAATTGTGAGGAAATCAGAATCAGCAATTCTGGAATAAATATGAACTTACATTCATCTTTCCTCCCCTAGAATATCTGTCTGGATTGGACACTCAAAAGAGGTTTTTAAAAGCATTGGCCAGACTGTAGTCTAGCAAAGTTTAAGGAAATGAAAAGATATGGGCCTACTCTGATGCAGTAGGCTCTCTCACTGGAAGGATGGGGAACCCCTGGAAGTAGGTCTAGTTTGCTATGAAAATCCTAGGACTACTATTCTAGGAATATCCAGAATAGCCCTACCTTTGAGTGGTGGGGTAGAAACCATGAGCTTCAAAAATCTGATTATGGGCAAATATGGCCCTAGAAACTGGTTTTACAAAGTTTTGAAGACAGTTAATTTTTTAAAAAATTTTGTCCCAAATTGTAATTAGGAAAATGTCCAGAAATAAATAACCCTTCTAATTGGGAACCATGAGATAGCATTCACCTCATTGCAATTCCCTCTCTCTTAAGTGTCCCTTGATATGTTTTAACATGATTGAACTCTCATGTCCTGGTAGTCACTCTCAAACTCTTATCAGTGAATAACTCCTCCTCTCCCTTTTTCACACATTCCTGAGTTAAAAATGAAAGAATTAAACACTATTTTTATCAGCTCCCCACTGACATGGCAATAACAGAACATAAAAGTGTCAATCCATAAAGATAAAGAATATATAGCAGGAACAGTAACATATAAGAGATGTTAATGTGATTTAAAATATAGAAACAGGATATTTGAGGGATAACTGACTTTATACCGTGGAAATAGTAGAGAAGGGTGAAATCTATGGACCTGAAAAAGGATAGCCAACAAGAAACAAGCTGATTCATCCATAGGATCCTGAAAGTGTTTAGAAATTGGAAGCAGCAGATTAACTGAAAGCTGGGGTAAAATTCAGTACTAAAGGTGAAGAATGGCTTCAAAGGTGTATAAGGAGCTGTGAGCCTCATAAATACTCTCTCCAGACCTAAATAGACAGGCAACTGCTCTCTTCCCTCCCTAGCAGAAAATTTAGATTTACTCTGTAACAAAACTGAATCAATAAGATGCTGGTTCACAGCTTAGTCACCTACAGTAAAGTATTTTCCTTAACAATCTTTGGCCAGGCACAAAGAGCTTTCAAAATCATTGTTTTGTTACCTCCCTTTTAAATGTGAATGGACTATATGAGGCCATCAGATAGTTGAGGAAGCCTCTGATACAATAACCAGTAATAAATAAGAAAAATTGAAAAGAAACACATAAAAGCAAAGAAAATGTATGATACAAAAGAAAATTTTTTAAATTTTATCATTGAGGCCCCAAAGAGATTTTAGAAACATTAAAGACATGCAAACCAAGTAGAATGTTACTTTCTAAATAAAGGATAAACAGAAAGTAAGAAAGATCCACTGAAGATGAGAAATATTGTAAAAGAAATTTAAAAATTCAGTAGCAGTTAGAAGATGAACTCATCTCAGGAAATAAAACAAAAAGATGAAGAAAAGGTAATATATAAAAAAAGATAAGAAAATTAGAGTAGCAACTACAAATCTCCAACAGCCAACAAATAGGAGTCCCAGAAGGAGAAGAAAAAGAAAGAAAATAAAAAGAAATAGTGGTTCTCAACCTTCCTAATGCCACAACCCTTTAATACAGTTCCTCATGTTGTGGTGACCCCCAACCATAAAATTATTTTTGTTGCTACTTCATAACTTTAATTTTGCTACTGTTATGAATTGTAATGTAAATATCTGATATGCTATATGTGTTTTCCAATGGTTACAACCCACAGGTTGAGAACCACTGAAATAGAAGGACATTTCCAAAAATAATACTAGAAATTTGCCAGAACTGAAGACTTTGAGATCATGGACTGAAAGAGCTACTAAGTGCCCAATATTAAAGTATTTCATGTAGAATTTCGAAACCTTGGTGTGATGATATGATCCCAATGGCTTCCAGAGGGGGCGGGGAGGGGGGAGGGACTATATATGGTATAATCTTTGCTAGCAGCATCTAAACATAGATAAAATCCATTCTTACGATATATGTAATTATATTTTAAGATGAACTTCTACCAATATGACTTAAATGGTATGCAGACTTTTTCCATCTAAAAGTAAAAAACAAACAAAAGTATAAATCAAGACCACAAATAACATACATAATATCTGGTATCCATATCTGGGGATATTTTGCCAACTTTTGATCTAAAGGTATACTTCTTGTAATTAGAGCTTTTCTAAAAGATGCCAATTCCAGTTTGACCTGGGCATAAAATTCACACATGCAGTAGTCAAGTGAAATCTCATAAATGGAGGATTATCTAGGGTAGGAGTAGAGAATAGAATAACATACCTATTAATTTTCATCCAGCTGATTTTCTTTGTACTGTGTACAATGAATCAAAGATCAGAATGCCATCAGTCTTTCTGGCTGAGCAATAACTATTTCAAGTCTAGAATTTTACAAGAGCTAAGGTATCAAAATAGTGTGAAAAGAAAATACAGAGGTTTTCAGACATGCAGAAACAAACAAACAAAAGAAGCCTCCCATTCACCAATTCTCAGAAAGCTATAGAAGAAGGTCCACCAACACAAAGGCATTAGGAAGAAAGGATTCCCACAGGAGAAGGAGGTGAGGGGAGCTCATAGTACACCAGTGAAGAGAGGTCTCAGAACAACAACAGTAGAATTGTCATGAAGGGCAACTAGTCCAGATGGAACAGAAGGAAGCAATACTCCAGGATGGACATCTCCCTGGGGGAAAATAAGAAGGAACAATCTGTTTGTCTACTTGTGGGGAGTTTTCTAATTTTTCTGGAGAGTATGCTGAAAATCCGTGACAGGTACTTAGAAAACCAAACAAAGAATGAGGCCATTACTCCCTGGGAAAACAACCGTAGAACAAAACAAAAAAAAAGTAAATATGATCAAAACAAAAAAAGTAAATATGATCACAGTACATTAAATGACTTGGTATGAACAATGTTCATATAATCATAATGGTAAACTTTAAATATTGATTTAATAAAAAATGTTGCTATATGAGTGTAAGAGAATGGAGGGAGAGGAAATATATGTGTGGCGGATGAGATCTGGTGTAAGAAAACAGAATCCTTACTTAAGTCAGTAAATAATGTCTAAATTTGAAAATTAGCAAAAAGGGTAATTTTTAAAAATAGCCATAAATACCTAAACATAGCTCTAAATAGCTAATCTCAGTTGAAAGTTGTTGTCTCTACGAAACACTATTTAGGAGTGGAGGGAGGTAGACCAGAAGGACCACTCTTTTCTTAAAGCCCTATAGTTCTAGTTGTTAAAATGTCCACATATATTAACTAGATAACATTAACATTTAATTGAAAAATATAGGAGAAAATTCAAACTTTCTAAAGCATATTGGTAGTCTTACAATAAAAATAAATGAGAGCTTCTCCAGGTCAAAGCCCAGCAAATCTGCCAAGCCACAGGAAAATATGAGAGGTTAAAATTATATTTTAGAAACAGAGTTCTTAGAGACAATAATGTTTTTTATAAATTTAAATTGTCCATTAAAATGAACTATTAATGAATAACAAATGTTGTAAATTTGTTTTTGTAGGCATCAGGACTATCTATGTGGATAGGAAACAAATTATCTCCTCTAGGATCATTACCAGTATGGCTAATAATTCTGTTGTCTTCTTTGCTCGTCACATCTTTAACAGAGGTAGCCAGCAATGCAGCTACCATTACTCTCCTTCTCCCAATATTAGCTCCACTGGTGAGTATCTCACTTGTCCCATTTATATTCTTTATCAAAAGAGCAGTGTTCTGCTTTGCTTGTTCTATTGTGGTATAGAATCATTTTTGGCCTGAATGGTGCTCCTGGAAATCACTGATAGAAGGGTCTTTATTTGCACCTATTGTGGTATAGAATCATTTTTGGCCTGAATGGTCCTCCTGGAAATCACTGATAGAAGGGTCTTTATTTGCATTCCTACCTTTCAGGAGAGCTCAACTCAGCAGAATTCTTTTCTTCCACATTCAAGCAGCAGGATCTTAACCACTTACCTTCTGTTCACTCAGATTTTCAATTTGCAGATAAGTGGGACGGCCAACCCAGATTCTTTCCAGCTGTAAGACTTTTAGGTTCAGTGTTTCCTGACAATTTTAGTATTTCGACCTCTAACTCTGACACTTTTCCCTCCAGATTAGTTCTGAACTTCTGAGAACTGCTTTATATAAGTGATTGAAAACCTAGGCTTACACTTCAGGCTTCAAGCTTAAATATATTAGACACAATTCTCGACTGCCCAGGGAAGTATTTTCAAAGATAAGTAAGAAGCAGATCTGCAAGGAGAGAGAGGGATAGACTGTCTTCCCTTCTTCTCCCCACCTAGCTAGCAATTACAAGAAATAGCTTTAAGTCAATGTTTTTCCTATTTGGACAGATGGGTTTGGTGAAAGGAAAGCACTTTAAATTAAGAGCATTGCCCTTCTGGAATTTTTCTGCTACTAGCTCAAGGGGCATATGTTAGCATTCTTGAGCTGATGCTTCAAATTAGAAAAGAAATGTTGGAATTTAAATTGGAAAGTATTGTTTTTTTTCTGGTTTTTATTTCTCAACATAGAGCATTTAGAAAATTATGTGATAAATTAAGAATAATGCTAATTTTCTTCTGTGATGATCCCTAAGCAAGTTTTAAAGTACATATGTCACAGAGGCAGTAAAGTTCATAGGATGATGAGAAGCTTTGGAGACGGAGGGGCCTGAAACCCCACCTAAACTCTACTGCTTGTCAGCTGTGTGTTTGATGAGTACTTTTAGACTTTCAGGCCTTTGGTTTCTTCATCTGTTATTTAGTCATAAGGTCATTGTGAAAATTGAGTTATATGTTATATATATAT
>NW_005370153.1:146777-148014 GCF_000412655.1 Myotis brandtii
ATAGTTTATTATATTATTTTATACATTACATATAATACATGGAAGCTTCATATATTATATATAAACATATATATTTTATATACAGGTAAACACTTAGCATAGCACCTAATACCCAATAAATAATAAATGGTTGCTGTTTTTGTTTAGTTTCTGGAATAAATGAAACTTTATTTTCTAAATTAACTGAGCTATAATACTTAAATGGGCACTAATAAGCACATAAACAAGAGGAAGAGACATTATATGAAAAATATTCTTCAAGTGATGACTGCACTTATGTATAATTTTATGTCTTAGGTTTCTACCTGCTTCTGGAAGTTTGTTATTATAATTTTACCCATTTTTATGCTTGATGTATCTCAAAATATTACTTAGACTCTTTTTTTTTCTTTTGCAACAGGCTGAAGCTATTCACGTGAACCCTCTGTATATTTTGATACCGTCTACTCTGTGTACTTCATTTGCATTCCTCCTACCAGTAGCGAATCCATCCAATGCCATCGTTTTTTCCTATGGCCATCTAAAGATTACTGACATGGTGAGTGAGCTGAAAGAACACGGTCAGTCTCAGAAGCCAGTTTTTGTGAAGTCTTAGCTTCTCTCTCCTTTTACACGTGAATCAACTGCCATGAAAAATATGGCTTGAGCTCTGCTTCTGAGAGTGAGTGTGTCATAGAGTGATTCTGGTCATATAATTGTTTTGAAGAGTGATAACCAGAAGCAAACATGTCATTGAATGTATCTCAGGACTACAGAGATACTGAATGTATCAGCAAAGCATAGAATATGGTCAACACAAAGGCTAACCCTTACATGTCAAGATCAGATCTAACTTGACCTAGGATAAGGGAGGAAGGGCTAATGAAATTCAGCAATCAAGCACTGTGGTTTACTATCACAGATATTTGTGCGGCTGACATTGGCTCTGAATAACACATGAGGCTTAGTGCCTGAATGATGTAAAGTCATCTTTCTTGTTCTGATTTAATAGCGGCACCTGAAGTGAAAGCACAAGCAAGTAATAATAGAAAGTCTAAGAGACAAAACATGCACATTTTTACCAAATACAGTAGTGATAATCAAGAACTAGCTTGAGAATGCTCTAGTCTCCTCCCAATTTTGATTGCCAACTTCTCAGCCAAAACAAACAAGAATGTAACCAAAGTAAATTTGGGGCGCTTGCTATGCAAATGCGACTTCAAGTTAAGTCCTCACTTCCTTCCCTCCACACAGATTG
>NW_005370153.1:148036-161312 GCF_000412655.1 Myotis brandtii
AAGGTAAAAATCCTGGAAACACCTCAATGCAGAAGTCATGTACTATCGTTTCGGTAAAAAAAAAAATGTGCATAACATAAGCAATGTCCTACGTATGTGAGTTTTAAAAATAAAAACAAGGTTCCGGAATAAATGAGCGGCTTGCATGGACTGGAAAGGGGATCTCTGAGTAATCACTGCTAGGTATCCGCCTTTTGCTTTGTTTTAATACAGAGATGCAAAGATAAGCAGCTTTCTCTGTAAAAACAGCTAGTAGATATTTGAGACTCTGTGGGCCATATGGTCTCTGTCACTACTCCTCAACTCTGCCATTGTGTCATGAAAGCATTCAACAACAATATGGGTGTGTTGTTGTCCCATAAAACTTTATTTACAAAAACAGTTCATGGGCAGTAGTTTGCTGGCCTCTGTTTTAATGGATAGGAAGAAACTTTGAGATTGTTTCATGGACACCAGAATGATGATGTCAGAGCTAAAAACGTGGGAACTCTAGGAAAGATGAATAGAAGTGGCATTATTAAATCTTAATAAGAGAATACTGAAGGGTACACTATTAACAATATTGACTATGAAGGATCCAGTTATCATATAGTGTCCTGAACTTTATACACTGAAATACAAAACCACAAACTCTAATTTTGATTTAACATGAAATGGTAGATTTTTTTTTAATCCTCACAAGAGGATATTTTTAATGATTTTTAGAGAGAGAGGAAGGAAGAGAGAGAGAGAGACACTGATGTGAGAGAAACATCCATTGGTTGCCTTCTGTACTGTTCCCTACTGGGGACCAGGGATAGAACACACAGCCTTGGTGTGTGCCCTGACCAGGAATCAAACCCCAAACCTTTTGGTGTACAGGATGATGCTCCGGCCAACTGAGCCACCTGGCCAGGGTGAAATGGCAGATTATTAAAGGAATTTTTTTCTCTAATCAGAATGGCCAGTATATTCCTAAGAGGAACTTCTCTAAAACTCTTCAGGTAAATGGCATTTAGTTGGGGACAGATTCTCTTTTGAAATGAATGAAAGAACTCATTGTTTTATGAAATCAACAATTTATACTAACCATTTAGTATGCATGTAAATACATTCTGTAATGGTATTCCACTTCCCTTCGGTTTTCTTTTTAGAAGACTGACATTTATTCTCTTTCCTGTTCAAGGTTAAAGCTGGACTTGGCGTCAACATTTTGGGTGTTGCTGTGGTGATGCTGGGCACGTTCACCTGGATGGTGCCCATGTTTGACCTCCATACTTACCCTCCTTGGGCTACTATAGTTAATAATGGGACCATGCCATGACAAGCACCAATGCTCTGACCATCCTGTGGTGAGTTTTGGGAACCATTAAGAATTCACTGCAGAATTTAACTCTGAAAAACTGATGACACATTTAAGTCCGTCCTGGTGTAGCTTCTGCACTTCCAGTGAACACTCAAAACTCTGACACAACTCAGACTCTACATTTCCTTTGAGATGCAGCCAGAGTGTCTAAGTGCCTTCATCAAGAAGCCCACAGTTGGGATTTTGCTCATGGACCATAAGTATCCTGCTTCATCACAAGAATAATTTATAACTTGACCTTCAAAGAGATTAGGTCATTTGTTTCATCTTACCATTTGGGTTCAGTGTAACATTTCAAATGTCAATTTATTATTTGAGAAACTTCCCATGAAGCTATATATAGAAAATAAAATATACAAGTTAATTACGTACTTGGATAAATTATTTCTCTAGTGTTGTTCAAGGGAATTTTCTGAAGAAACAAAATTGTGGTGATCTTGTGGTATAAAAGCAAAATTTAATCTAAATAAATGTGAATCCAATAAACAACAAAAACCTCATATATAAGGACCAATTTCCACTTGACCTTATGGTTAGAGTAATGTAATTTATACTTTTATGATCTCAGTGCGCTGAGAAATACATTTTGTAGACCTATGATTTGCACCATTAGCACAGTTAGAAGAGAAAGCTAAACACTGTAAAACTATTACTACACTTATGTATAATAATTTTGCTTAAGTGTTTATCTTATTTTAGAAATACATAATGTCATATACAAAAAAGGTGATTCAGAAATTTAAATGAATTTTCACTGCATATATAGATGTAGGAAAAAATCACATAACTCCATTATATCAACATTGAAATTAAAAAAAAGGAAAATAAGGAATGAAAAATTAAAACTATTGCTATACTTATAAAAAAATATAAATTATTTATGGACAGACCATGAAGAGAAAAGAACTGAACATTTGAACAAAAGTAGAAAGAGGCCTGGCTGATGTGGCTCAGTGGTTAAGCATCAAACTATGAACCAGGAGGTCACGGTTGATTCCCGGTCAGGGCACATGCCCAGGTTGCAGGCTCAATCCCCAGTAGGGGGTGTGCAGGAGGCAGCTGATCAATGATTCTCTCATCATTGACATTTCTATCTCACCCTCTCCCTTCCTCTCTGAAATCAATAAAAATATTTTTTTAAAAAGAAGGAAGAGAATAGTCTTCTATCACTCAAGATGTGAAAGAATAAAGTCTATTGGCATTTCAAAATTAGACTAAAGGGGGAAAATGATAATCAAAAACAAAAAAGATGGCTATATAGAAAAAGATGGAAAAGTTAAAATAGTAATTCTCATGAAAAGAACAAAATGAAAGGTAAGGCTTAAAAAATACCTTTGCTATTTTTCATTTTCATGTGAAAGTCATCAAACCAGATTTGGTTTTATTGTAAATTAAATATAGTAAAGATGATTTTTATTAAAGACTAGAGGCTCGGTGCACGAAAATTCATGCACTGGGGGGGTCCCCTCAACCCAGCCTGCACCCTCTCACAGTCTGGGAGCCCTCAGGGGATGTCCAACTTAGGAGTGGGCCTAAGCCACCATCTGGCCTTCCTCTGTGGGCAGTTACCGATGGGTTGATGAGGGGACGTTGTGGGCGGCAAGAGGCTGGCCCTGCCTCCCATTGCGCCACGGCCACCAGTGGTCTCCCTCTGTGGGATGCGACCCCAGCAGGCTGATCATGGGATGATGCTGGGGGTGGCCCCGCCACGAATCACCCCACCGCTGCCACTGCCTGTGGTCTCCCTCTGCAGGAGGCGACCAGGTGGGCGATCAGGGGATGGCGCCGGCGCCCATCTCCCTGCCATTGGTCGCCACCACCCCCCCACCCTGTTGCCATCTCCTTCCTCTGCCCACTGGCATGCACCTTGGCTGGCCTGGCACCAACTGCTCTCAGGCCCCGCCCCCACGCCGACCGGTCGTTTCGCTGTTCAGTTGATTTGCATATTACACTTTTATTATATAGAATGATTTTTAAAAATGGAATGCATTTCTTTAGGAAATCATATATTATAGATTGCCTGTATTCATCATTTGTCTATTGATTAGGCAACGAAAGCTTACTAATTTATTTCAAGGCAAAATTTGTCCATTTAAACCTTAAACTATAATATTGCTGCTTTGTGTATCTCTTCTATGTTCACTCTTTCACCTGTTCCCTTCCCTATCATGGTACACTTTTATTTATGATCCATAGTATCAATTACATTTATGCTTTTTTCTAGCCATTCAATTTATCAGTGATGAATTACATTGTATGATGAATGCATTTTTATTATGAAAATAATAAATGACTTTTCAAATTATAATGAATAAGTTTTGTTCTCAAGAAAATAATGTAAATATTTCAGCTTGAATCATTTTAATAAATTACTTTCATCGGCTGCCAGCTGAGTACAGGAAAAATAACACTTAGTCAAAATTTGTTTACATGAGCTAGATAGTTCTTTTGCTACATCTCTATGTTTGGTTGATATATCAAAAATGACTTAATTCACCCATTTCACGTTTGCCCCATTTACATCAAGTCCTCAATCTCTGTTAGATTGAGAGTGCATACTGTCTTTGAAAGTTTCTAAAAGGCAACCTTAACAGATGATCAAATAAATGTTTGTCCTCCCACTCAGTGGCAGATAGTGTTTTTGTTATTATCTTGATCCTTACTTAAGATTAACTAGAAATTTCTGTCACTTTAAATCCCAGTATTTTACTTAGGATTAGAACTTATCTAGATAATAGTCGCAATTTCACTAAGTGCCTTTTACTGTCTGTTCATCTAAGTACTTAGAGGGCTTCCCTGGCAGATGTGTATTCTTCACTCACTCCCACTGCCTCTGTACATGTCAGCATCTTTAGAATTCCACTTCCTTTCTTCAAATGTGTGCACTGTTTTCACCTTACTTGGTATCCAAGGCTTTGTTCTCTCCTTTTCAGCCTGGGAGGTGAGGAGGTACACTTTTCACCAATATTTCTAATAAATGTATTAGCAAAATTTAATAACACAATATCATGACACATTAATTGTGTCTTGAAATGTGTACTACATCTTGTTATATGTAAAAGATTATTGCTAGCTATATCTCTGCCATGGCTAAATCACAAAGATTATTTGACACCAAAAGCATAGTCCATAAAAGTCCATAAAAGCAAAAATGAATAAATTGCACATCAAAATTTTAAACTTAAGCTCAGCAAAAGACCTCACCAAGCCCTGGTTGGGTAGCTCAATTGGTTGGAGCATCATCCTGTACACCAAAAATTTGTGGGTTCCAAGGACACAGTTAATAGTGTGATGAAGGCCTAGGGCAGGAGGTGGGTGTGGGGTGGAGGGAGGTGAACGGCGGGAAAATGGTACATCTGTAACACTTTCAACAATAAAGATAAACTTGAAAAAAAGTTTGTGGCTTCAATTCCTGGTCAGGGCATATACGTAGGTTGCAGGTTCCATCCCTAGTCCAGGCACGTATGGGAGGCAACCAATTGATGGCTCTCTCTCTCTCTCTTCTCTCCCTTTCCTCTCCCTCTTTCTCTCCTTTTGCCTCTCCCTCTCCCTTCTTCTCTCTTAAAATTAATAAAAATATATCCGCGGGTGAGAATAAAAAAAAAAAAGACCCCATTCAAAGGATGAAAAACAAACTACAGAATGAGAGAAAATATTTGCAAACCACAGGGACTAATATAGATAATATATAAGCAAACTCTGTAAATAAGCAAACAATCCAATTAGAAAATGGGCAAAAAGTATGAATATACATTTCACAGAGGAGCATATACAGGTGTTCAATGAACCCATGAAAAGATGTTCAACATCATTATCCATTAGGTAAATGCAAATTAAAACCATGATGAGCTATACACAGCTGTCAAAGAGGCTAATATAAAGACTAGTGAGAACGCCAACTGCTGGCGAGGATGTGGAGAAACTCAATCACTCAGGCAGTGTTGGTGGAAATATCAGCAGTACAGCCAGTATGGAAGACAGACTGCCAGTTTCTTGACCAAAAAACAAAAAACAAAAACACACACACACACAAAAAAAAACTGAACACGAAACTGTCCTATGACCCAGCAATGACAATCTTGGGCATTTATCCCAGGGAAATGAAAATGTATGTTCATACAAAAACCCACCTACAGATATTTATAGCAGCTTATTAATAAAAGCGAAAACTGGAAACAAGCCAGATGTTCTTCAAAGTGTGAATGGTTAGGCATATTGTGAAACATTCATCCCATGAACTATTATTCAGCATTAAAAAAGAACAAGGCTTTGCTGTGCACTGAGTTGGGTCCTTTTAAGCCTCAGGTCCAGTGGAAGTCTAGGGCCACATGAGTTGGCTGGGCATGCCTTGAGTGCCTCTTTAGTGCTAGTCATGTTTTGCGTTAAGATAAGTTTTGTGAGAGTGGCTGTAAATATTTATTCCTTACATCATTATAAGGCCTCTAACTGCAAACAGTAAATTACAATTTTTTTTAAAAAAGTGGATATGGAGGTTGGGATGGAAGATTCTATTGACAGATTGGCTCTTAGAGGTTCAGGCATCACTCCTCAGCTACACCTGAACTTTGGTGAGCTAAAGAGAGGGATATAATACTCTGCACACTCAAGGGTAACATTGAGCTTTATTTTTCTCTTCCTTTTTTGGTTCTTCACAATCCATCTGTTTTTCATCCCCACTATCTGAATGGCTGATGGTGTAGCTTTTTAAAGCACTCAGAACGTTAGAGTGGGAACTGAAAAAATGTACTATACCATAATTGCATGTTCTCAAGAAATTTTCACATTGTTCATTTTTATTAAAGTCTGAGTAAGTCCCTCCTAAGAGGCAAAGAAACAATATCTGAAATTATCAAAGAAATCATCACCAGCATATCTCTAACTTCTCCATGAAGAAATGTCAGTTTGTGAATTAGGAGATTTTCCAAAAATTTATTGTTGATATTTTCTAATTACTCTTTTTATTCCCTTAGAAAAAAAATATAATAAATGATGATTTAAGAGTACTCTCTGTCTCTTGAGTATTGTTCTAAATTCCTATAAGAGTATATACAAGAATTCTAGAAAGAGTTGAAAAACCAGGAATTCTCCCACTTTCAGAAGTCAGAATTAGTTGTAGGCTGGTTCAACCCAATGTACAAAGCATTGTTTTATTTTATTTTAGTTTTAAATATATTTTTATTGATTTCAGAAAGGAAAAGAGAGGATGAGAGAGATAGAAACATCAATGATGAGAGAGAATCATTGATTGGTTGCCTCCTGCATGCCCCCTACTGGGGATTGAGCCTGCAACCCAGACATGTGCCCTTACTGGGAATCTAACCATGACCTCTTGGTTCATAGGTCAATGCTCAATCATTGAGCCACACCAGCCTGGACAAAGCATTGTATTAAAGTAAGATATTGTGATGGGTTCTAGAAGTTCTTCATGGCAATGCAAGATTGTAATAAATATTACTGTCACTCTTAGGGGAAAAAATAAAAATCAACATGGGCTTCTGGAAAAGACCATTTAGTCCATATTTCCACTTTTTGGATAAATATGAATACACAAAGATCTTTGATGTGAAAAGCTCATTGATCAGTTGGTTTTAAAGAAGGTTTGACCAAGTTTTTAGTTTGAGTATTTTAGTGGAATGTGAAAGCCTGGGGGTAGGGAAGCAAAGTGAAGAGAGACTTATTAAAAGGGCCCTGGTGATTCCCTGAGACCTTGCCCCACATAATTTTCAGGCCTACCCAAGCTGTTTGCAACAGCTTTTCCATATGAATAGCCTGTCCTGGCTCAGGTTTCAACCTTTTCTAAAATCTCTCAAACAAGCAGCAGCATGCCCCATACATAAGAGGCCCAAGACCCAGCACTAGCAGCAGTCTGCCTTGCTTGATAGCTTGGCCTTGTCTGTGTACTTCCAAGCCCAACACAAGCAGCAGCCATCTGCAGATTGCTCTGTAGCTTATTCCAGGTGGCCCCAGGC
Source organism: Myotis brandtii (assembly GCF_000412655.1). Taxonomy (NCBI): domain Eukaryota; kingdom Metazoa; phylum Chordata; class Mammalia; order Chiroptera; family Vespertilionidae; genus Myotis; species Myotis brandtii. Next base: position 155,351 of record NW_005370153.1, read on the forward strand.
AGTGGCTGCTGACTTTGCTCTCGGTAGGCCCCAAAGCCAGTGCATATGGTGGACAGCTTCAGACCATGTCAGATTACAACTCTACACATCCCCAAGCAACACACTCAAGGGGCAGACTCAGTGAGCACCAAAGCCCCACTGAAGCAAGTCATGCTCCATAGGGGTGTCTTCTGCACAGTAGCTCTTCCACTGTAATCACAGCTGGTCCTCACAGCCAATTGGCCTGGAGGTCAATTCCTCCTAATGACACCAATAGCAATCAAGGCTCAAATACAAGAAGACAATATACACAGCCCACACAGGGGTGCACCTAGAGTGCCCAGCTCAGGTGACTGGGGAGGGTGAGCCACTGGCCCTACAAGACACCTACTACACAAGCCACTCTACCAAATCCAGGAGACATCGCAGCTTTTCCTAATACATAGAAACAAACACAGGAAAGCAGTCAAATTATGGAGACAAGGAAACATGTCACAAATGAAAGGACAGAAGAAATAAAAAAATAACTAAATGAAATTAAAGCAAGAAAACTACTAGATACAGAGTTAAAAACAATGGTTATAAGAATGCTTGTGTATTGTAATGAGAGCTTCAAGAGACTTATGATAATTTCAAGGGTCTTAGTGAGAACATTAAAGACATGAAAAAGAACCAGTCAGAAATTAAGCATACACTAAATGAAATAATCAATAATTTACAGGAATTCAACAGTATAGTAGAGGATACCTATCATTGAATCAAATCAATGATTTGGAATATGAGGAAGCAAAAAAAAGAAGAAGAAGAAGAAGAAGAAGAAGAAGAAGAAGAAGAAGAAGAAGAAGAAGAAGAAGAAGAAGAAGAAGAAGAAGAAGAAGAAGAAGAAGAAGAAGAAGAAGAAGAAGAAGAAGAAGAAGAAGAAGAAGAAGAAGAAGAAGAAGAAGAAGAAGAAGAAGAAGAAGAAGAAGAAGAAGAAGAAGAAGAAGAAGAAGAAGAAGAAGAAGAAGAAGAAGAAGAAGAAGAAGAAGAAGAAGAAGAAGAAGAAGAAGAAGAAGAAGAAGAAGAAGAAGAAGAAGAAGAAGAAGAAGAAGAAGAAGAAGAAGAAGAAGAAGAAGAAGAAGAAGAAGAAGAAGAAGAAGAAGAAGAAGAAGAAGAAGAAGAAGAAGAAGAAGAAGAAGAAGAAGAAGAAGAAGAAGAAGAAGAAGAAGAAGAAGAAGAAGAAGAAGAAGAAGAAGAAGAAGAAGAAGAAGAAGAAGAAGAAGAAGAAGAAGAAGAAGAAGAAGAAGAAGAAGAAGAAGAAGAAGAAGAAGAAGAAGAAGAAGAAGAAGAAGAAGAAGAAAAAGAAAAAGAAGAAGAAGAATATATGAACAATAAAATGGCAATAAATACATATCTATCAACAATTGAATCTAAAACTCAAAATAAATAAATAAGGAATCTGATGAACAAAATAAACTGATGAATAAAATAGAACTAGAGGCATGGAAACATGGAACAGCCTGAGGAATCTCAGTGGGAAATGGGGAGGGGGTGGGAAGAGATTAACCAAAGAACTTCTATGCATATATGCATTACCTATGGACACAGACAATAGGGTGGTGAAGGCCTGGAGTGGTGCCAGAACCGGGCGGAGGGGAGCAATGGGAAGAAAAAGGGGGACATGTGTAATATTCTCAACAATAAAGATTTTTTTAAAAATAAAGCTAAAAAGGGCAATAGGAAAATGTTGTAATAGTATTAAAATAGTATCAAAATGCCTTTGAACTTAGGTTTTTTGCCAGAATATTATTGTCTAATTTAAGAGTAGGAAAGTAAAATATGAGTTAAGAGACTTATTTTAAAACAAGAACTACCAAGCTTTGCATATCACTGTTTTCTGGTTGCATAACCTTGGCCCAATTATTTAACTCTTTCATCCCCAGTTTTCCTGTCTGTGCTGAACTGTTGTCCAATTTTATCATCAAGGTTATGATACTTTTATTATATGAGTTGAATATCATCCCCACTTTTATTATTCTCTTCTGGAATAATTTATATAAGATATAGGATTGTTTTACTTTCAAAATGAGAGAAATTGACTACATAAATGCCTGAAAAATTTCCCCAACATTTTAGTATGAAAATTCTCAAATGAACAATAAAGTCGATAGAACTTTAGTGAACACCCCTGCCACCCTAGATTCTACCATTAATATTTTAGTCTACTCACTTTATCACATATCTATCTGTCCATTCCTTTGTCCAACTAGATTTTTGGTTAGTAGATTTTAAATTTGATTCTCCTTTGATGTTATAAATCAATTCAAATTTTCAAAATTTGAGTGACTTTCACCTTAGTTTTCAAAATTATTAGAATCAAGTTTTTAATATGATCCTTTTTATTTTATCTACTGTATTTGGAACTATGCTTCATGTCTCCTTTGTTTTTACAAATTGATCATAAAATAGTTTACAAAACAAATCTCAATAAATTACAACAAATCAATTTTATACAGTGTTTTCTGATCACAATGTAATAAAATTAGGATCTATTAGCAAAAAGATAGTTCACAATAATCCCATACGTTTAGACATTTTAAATATTTCTAATAAGTTTTGATGCAATGTAAAGTGTATATTTTATGTTGTGTATGTTACATACTGGTATATTCTATATGTTACTTGCAGGTAACATCTTTATGCTTTAGGCACTTAATACTACCAACTGATTTGTGGTTATGTTCAATATGCATTTTATTTTCTACTACATTTGTTTGGATCTCATTTTATGTTGCTTTCATAAGATTCTACAATTTTATTCACAGGGGTCCCATGCTGACTTTGTATTTTTACATTATCATGAGCAGAACAAATACTTTTCAACTGAGCTACTCTTTTTGTGGAAATTCCATACAATGTTCACCTGATCCACTATGTCCCCCTTCATTTGCTTCAATGTGGCTAAAAGCTGTCACCCCATCTGTTCTTGCTGGGGGATGGCATGTGTCACTGGTTTTTCTTACTCAGATTTCTGTTTCTATTCAGATTACTGATTCTTTTCTGACTCTGTAAAGGGGTTGTTTGAAGAACATTTGCTGAACACGGAGAATGACAATTGTGCATGGCTGTTGCTGGTGCTGATATCTTAGAAGAATATATTCCTTTCCTAAGTAGATGGGTTTCCCCCAAGGTATTTTTCCTAATAAATAGAATCAGCAACACAAGGACTTCTGGACTGAGATCTTCCTTCATTATGATTTCTTTATTTGGTTATGCTTCCTTCATTCAGTTAGCTATGAGATACTTATTTCATGCAAAGCTATAATGGGCCCTAGCATTATTAATAATAGCAACTCACACTTAGAGAGTGCTTATTGTGCAGATGGCCTGGTTCTGGGAGATTTACATCTGTTTAATCACTTATTTTGGATATGGATTTTTTTTCACAGTAGTCACAATAACATTTTTCACAGTAGTGTGAAATATTTTTCCTTCCTATAGTGTGATATATTTTATGTTTGTCCCACCAATTTTTTAAAGGTAAAAACATTATTTAGCTCATATTCAATGTCAGCAGAATTAGTTATAAACAAGTTTTCAGCATTTTCCTCCTGCCTTTATGGTTAAAATTAAGATTGCCATAATATATTAGATTAGCATAATTTCAGTTATTTTTTGCAAAGGCTATGGGGAAATATTCAGAGTCAGCCAAAGTAATTTATTATTTGGCCTTTAATACATTTAAAGTCTGTCCATTGACAATAAAAGATTATAAATAACTTTCAATTTTAAAATGATTTACTCCTCCATCTATTTGATTCTGTTTACTAAAGCCATATCTACTGCCTTTGCATGCTTATTTAATCGTTTTTATTCAGGTTCAAATAGATAAGGGAAAAGTACATATATATAATCTCATATACTCTTCAGAAGCAGGATCTGGCTCTATTCCTGCAAGCCGTGATCTCCAATAGATGATTATTTCCTAATGTCGGTAACTATGTACTTGAACTTACTTTTAGCTGCATGATAGAGTATCTACAGGTTGCAGAGCCAAGAGAGAAGTCTCTCTCTCTCTCTCTCTCTCTCTCTCTCTCTCTCTCTCTCTCTCCTGTTTGTTAATCCTCATCTGAGGATATTTTCCCATTGATTTTTAGAGAGAGTGGAAGGGAGGGGGAGAAACACAGAGAGAGAAACATTGATGTGAGAGACACACATCAATTGGTTGCCTCCCGCACACGCTGCGACCAGGGCCAGGGATCCAGCCTGCAACAAGGTCTGTGCCCTTATTCTTGACCAGAATTAAACCCGCGACCCTTCAGTCAGGATTAGAGCAGGCCTAGGCTCTATTCTCTGAGACAAATCCGCTAGAGCTTAACTCTCTTTTGAGTCAAATTCTTTAGGCTTGCTCCTAGTTTTCTCTAGTCTAGGCAAAACCTTTTTCTTTCTAATCACTGCATAGATAAGTGTTTGCCCTCAGCCAGGATCTACCCCACTTCCTGTTTCTTAAAACATAGTGAAGAGCACAAGGGCACCTCAACCAATCAAGCAAAACATGCAGGCCTTTCCCATGCACTGGAATCTCTTATTCTCAGAGATTCTGATTACTAGGACACATTTGCCCACGTTTGGTACTAGCTTACTAGTTCTTCAGAGACATTAAACAATGTTTTTTCCTTCTCCAATATAAATCAAGGTTCTCAAAAACAGCACTATTGACATCTCAGTCCTTTTTGTGAGGAGCTGTTATGTGCATTGTAGGGTGTTTAACAGCATCCCTGGCCGCTAACCCTCTAGATATCAGTACCAAACATCCTCCATTGTGACAACCCAAAATATCTCTGGACTTGGTCAAATGTCCCCTGGGGGCAAGATTATCCCTGATTGAGAACCACTGATATACACTATTTATTTGTTATTATAGATAATATTAATCTAAATTACAGAAGATAAATAAATGCAGAATGTAGTGTGGCTATTATAACAAAATATGGCTTGAAATTCTATATTTACAAGCAAGTAGAATTTTTAAATAATTGATCAGATTGACAAAAATATTAAATAATTCAGTCCCTGGGAATGATGTTAATGTGGCCAAGAACATTACATTATAGCCACCAGTGCACAACAGCTAGCTTCTAGGCATTTGTATTACAGTGACTGAAATGCACTCACTACTCACTCTTTCCTTCAGCAGCTTGGGAATGATTGCTCTGGAAACTGTGCAGAGAGTGGAAATTGCAGAAATGAAAACAAAATAAGACAAACAGTCTTATCTTCAAATAAAATGTTATTTGACATATAATTTTTCTGAATATATCATCTTTATAAATTTAAGGAATCTAGGCATAAGCATGAAGTAGACCTTGAATAAAAGTTTAATTCTAAATTTTGTCATTTTATCAATTTTTGTCAAACTACTGTGCACTTTTTCAGGTGTCAATAAAAAGTAAAATTTCACTGATTTTGGTTAGTGGAAGATTTTTTAAATGTTCAAAAATTATTTAGTAAATCTTCTTGCATTTTCTATTGTTATTCAAATAAAATTAATGAAAACTTGCCAGTTAAAAATTTTAAGGCAAATAAAATTGAAAACTTGCCAGTTAAAAATTTTAAGGATCTGTTTTTATGTTTAGACTAGAGGCCTGGTGCATGAAATTTGTGCATGGTGGGGGGGTGGGTGGGAGGGTAGTGTCCCTCAGCCCAGCCTGCACCCTCTCCAATCTGGGACCCCTCAAGGGATGTCCAATTGCCTGATTAGGCTCAATCCCACCTCACAATACAGCCCTCTCACAATCCAGGACTGCTGGCTCCCAACCGCTCGCCTGCCTGCCTGATTGCCCCTAACTGCTTCTGCCTGCTGGCCTGATCACACCCTAACCACTCCCCTGTGGCCCGATTGCCCCTAACTGCCCTCCCCTGACAGTCTGGTCACCCCTAACTGCCCTCTCCTGCTGGCCTGGCTCCCCAACTGCCCTCCCCTGTAGGCTTGGTCCTCCCCAAC
>NW_005370153.1:162304-185045 GCF_000412655.1 Myotis brandtii
TTTTTTTTAAATCTGCTTGGGACCTGCTCTACTCTCCCCAGAAAGCTTCATAATGTGTGTAGTGCAACTTGCCATACCCTCTTGGTGCTCCTGTGGCTTATCAGCCTGACATCAGAACCAAGTTTGGGGGGAGGAAAGACGGTCAATCTCATCTCAGTAGGGTAGCCACCGCAATTACATTGTTCATTAAAACAAATGAAGACTTCCGTTTTTTGAATTGAAACTCTAAACTTTATCCTAGTAAATGTTTACAGAATAACTGGATATTTCATTAAATGTCTCACCAGGTTACCAATTATGAACCTGTGGGGATGGTTTTTGGTTCTGTCTGTCTGACTTTCCCCTGTGGTTTAACGTATTACCCTCCCTAAGATCATAGTTATTCTCTTACACTTTTTAAAAAAAAAAAGCTTTAAAGGTTTGCTTTTAGTATTTTGACATTTAGTATAGCTCGAATTTATTTTGTGCTGCTATAAGGAAAATATAATTTTTTCTATATAAATAATTAATTATCCCAATACTGTTTGTTGTTAGCTCCCATCTTTCCCCACTGGTTTGAAAGACTGTCATATAAAAATCCCTATATGTTTGTACAGGACCACCCAGAGACTCCAAGAAAAGGAGCCTCTAGCTTAGGGCCCATGCTGCAAAGGGTCTGCTCTGTTCCCCCTCCAGCCATATCCTTCCTACGGTGAGAGGAGGTGGCAAGGCCTGTCCCAATTTTAAACCTACCTGGTGATAAGTAGCCTGTATCCCAGAATTTCCTGTCCAACCAGCTCTGAGACTACTTATAGGGACTGCACAGTCTCCTTCCCCCAAGAGCAGACCATACCAGCGATAAGCATGAGGGCTGGCTAAGTGGAGACTGTCTTGGGGGGTTTGTGGGAAGACCTTGGATGTATAGTCAAGGGCTCTGGCATCCACACATGTGTGTGCATAAGACCTTTGGGAATGGGAATAAAACAGGTCAGGCTAAGGCTCAGGAGTTGGACTTAGAGGCCTGCTTTTCCTGGGCCACCACATTCTGGCATAGAACTCCAGGAATCCAAGAATTATAAATCCAAACCTTATTCCCAGGTCACTAAAAAGGGGTATATGTCAAGGTAAAAAAGGTAAAACATATTTCATTTATATAATATAATATAATATAATATACACATATTTCATTTGTTTATAAAGAATGTATCAGGGTCAAGGGAATCAGCAAAAAAGAGAAAAAATTCATGGACACCAACAACAGTGTGGTGATTGACAGGGGGACAGGAGTGGAGGCAGGTGGAGGAGGGTATGGAGGGGATAAATGGTGATGGACAGAGATTTGACATGGGCTGGTGAATACACAATATAGTGTATAAATGATGTGTTGTAGAGTCGTGCACCTGAAACCTGTATAATTTTTTAACCAGTATCATCCAAATAAGTTCAATAAAAATTCATTCATTCATTCATTCATTCATTAAATTCCACAAAAAAAGAATGTGGAAAGCTTTAATAAAGTTTTTACTAAACCTTATTTTTAGAATAGTTTTAGAGTTATAGAAAGTTGCAAAGACAGTCTAAAATATAGAGTTCCCATATGTTTTCACCTATGATTTACCTTTTAGTATGGTTTATTTGTTGTAATTAATTAACCAATATTGGCACATTGTTCAGTTAGTCAGATTTCCTTAATTGTTAGGTAATATCCTTACTCTGTTCCAGAAGACCACACTACATTAAGTCCTCATGTCTCCTTAGGCTCCTCTTGGCAGACAGTTTTCCAGACTTTCTTTGTTTTGATGATCAGCACAGTTGTGAGGAGCAGCGGTCATGTACTTTGTAGACCATCACTCTATTGGAATTTGTTGTGGCTTTTTTCTTTCATGATTAGGCTGGGGTTCTATTTTTTTTAAATCTGCTTGGGACCTGCTCTACTCTCCCCAGAAAGCTTCATAATGTGTGTAGTGCAACTTGCCATACCCTCTTGGTGCTCCTGTGGCTTATCAGCCTGACATCAGAACCAAGTTTGGGGGGAGGAAAGATGGTCAATCTCATCTCAGTAGGGTGGCCACTGCAATTGCATTGTTCATTAAAACAAATTAACACTTCTCTTTTTTTGAATTGAAACTCTAAACTTTATCCTAGTAAATGTTTACAGAATAACTGGACATTTCATTAAAAGTCTCACCAGGTTACCAATTATGAACCTGTGGGGATGGTTTTTGGTTCTGTCTGTCTGACTTTCCCCTGTGGTTTAACGTATTACCCTCCCTAAGATCATAGTTATTCTCTTACACTTTTAAAAAAAAGAAAGCTTTACAGGTTTGCTTTTAGCGTTTTGATATTTAGCATAGCTTGAATTTATTTTGTGCTGCTATAAGGAAAATATAATTTTCTATATAAATAATTAATTATCCCAATACTGTTTGTTGTTAGCTCCCATCTTTCCCCACTGGTTTGAAAGACTGTCATATAAAAATCCCTATATGTATGGACAGGACCACCCAGAGACTCCAAGAAAAGGAGCCTCTAGCTTAGGGCCCATGCTGCAAAGGGTCTGCTCTGTTCCCCCTCCAGCCATATCCTTCCTACGGTGAGAGGAGGTGGCAAGGCCTGTCCCAATTTTAAACCTACCTGGTGATAAGTAGCCTGTATCCCAGAATTTCCTGTCCAACCAGCTCTGAGACTACTTATAGGGACTGCACAGTCTCCTTCCCCCAAGAGCAGACCATACCAGCGATAAGCATGAGGGCTGGCTAAGTGGAGACTGTCTTGGGGGGTTTGTGGGAAGACCTTGGATGTACAGTCAAGGGCTCTGGCATCCACAAGTGTGTGTGCATAAGACCTTTGGGAATGGGAATAAAACAGGTCAGGCTAAGGCTCAGGAGTTGGACTTAGAGGCCTGCTTTTCCTGGGCCACCACATTCTGGCATAGAACTCCAGGAATCCAAGAATTATAAATCCAAACCTTATTCCCAGGTCACTAAAAAGGGGTATATGTCAAGGTAAAAAGGTAAAACATATTTCATTTAATTATTCACTAGCTCGATTAAATATTTAAGCATATAGGATATCATATGAGCCTTCTTCATACCCTTACCCCAGATCCCACAAATGTTAGGGTGTCTGTGTTTATGTGTGTTTCTAGGTTTTTTATCTGTCATGTTTCATTGGTCTTTTTGCCTGTTCCAATAGTACACTGCCTTCACTACTATAACAACTAATAAAAAGGGTAATTGACCTACCAATTTTGTTCCAAATTATTTTAGTTATTCTTGTCCTTTTTTTCTCCAAAATAAATTTTTGTGTCATCATATTAAGTTCCAAAAAAACCCACATCTCCTTTAAACTATCACCTATGTTTGATTCTTTTTATTTTATCCATTGGATGGAGATCAGGGATGCTGCTAAAGATCCTGCTATGCATAGAGCAGCTCCCACAACAAATTATTTGACCCAAAATGTCAACAGTGCCGAGGTTGAGAAACCCTGCTCCACGTAACACAGGGACATGCAGACCCCGTTATGATACATACACAAGATGTGTATGTTAGGAGTGTGTACATATTTGTATGTGTGTGAGTGTAGTCTAACCAGTACTTAGCTAACTACATTTTTTATTCAATGCCCTTCACCTGAGATTCTCAAAGAGATTTGCCACCATTATCTTGTTAATCCTGTTCCAATGCTCTAGAAATAGGTGACAATACAATTATGCCTTTTTCATTAATTCAGAGATACAGATAGATTAAGTGCTTTCTCTCTTTTCTTTACAAAAGAAACTATTGAAAAACATATTTCATAAGTCCTCTATTTCAAGTATTATGTGATAGTTAATAGTTTCTTCCATTCTTCTGCTTTATTAAACTTGGATGACTTTTTTTCCAGCAACAATACACTTCCTTCTTCTCAACATACTATTGAATTCCAAGCACCTAACTGTCATTATAGAAAGGAATCTGATTTTAATACACACTTTAAATTTTTAGTTAGCTGGGTAGAAATATTTTCATACTTGAAGGAAAATTTTTATAAAATGGTTTAGTGATCTCAACTCCTGCATAGAAACTAATGTTGTAAAGAAATTTACTAATCAGGATAAAACAATGTCATTAGGTTTTGAGACTTCATTTATAAGCATAATATGGGAAAGCAAACTCCTATGCAGTAATTCCTAAGGGATTATTACTAAAAGCATTCTTAAGAAATGTGGCTCTAGTGGAATATTTCATGATGAGGCATTGGTCAGAGGGCAAGGTCCTGGAGAAAAGGTTTTACAATTGGCAAGAGGCCTGTAAAAGATTTATATCTCAAAGGGGTAGAGAAACAATTCAAATATTTTTTGAAATAAATGCTCCAAGAAAAGGGAGATCGGGAACCTGGAATGAGAAAGAAAAAAGCCTGTCTACAGCCAGGCAAACTGAGGGCCAGCCTAAGGGTATCTTGGTCATGGGGGTCCATTGTAGTGACTGCTGAATTAAGGTGTCTCCACCGTATGATTTTCTACAAAACAAAATTTGGTGGGAAATTGACTTACTTTAACTCCATACAAGAAGGTTTAGCCACAGAATTATCTCACTGGGAGTTTGCCTCTAAGTCAGATCTCCATCCTAGTTAGTACCTGTTGAAAACTACATGATATTGGTATGGTTTCCCAGCCTCCCTGACTACTATGATTAAAGCACAAAACTTGTTTTCAAATAAAATCAAGTCACCAAATGGTTTGAGTGACCTGAAGGAAAGGTAATTCGTTTCTGGGCATTTGCTTTTTGCTCAGACATAGAGGAGAAATGTTTCTTCATTTTAAGGTTATGTAATGATGGAGTTGCTAGTTTGCTCCCCCTTTTCATACATCACAAATGGATTTTCTTATTTAAAAAAAATCAAAGGCTGGTTTTCATTCCCAACTCAAACCCTCCCCCTCTTTGCCCCCTGGCACTTTTGGGGGGTTGGTAGGGGAGTTGGGAATCTTACTTAACATCTTATTCTTAAAACATGATTTGAGTTATGTTTCTTTAGGCACCCAGAAGCCAGGAGGCATCGCATAAATAAAATTAACTGCTTTTTGAACCATGCTCTACGCTGGTTAATGGAAACTGAGATGAATTGCCTCTGAATGGAAATCAACTTTCATCCCCGCAATTGGAACACCTGTCCTAACAAATAAAAGAACTGCTGCTGAAGGAGCCATTTTCTGTTATAAATCACTCCGTGTATTTCTAATCATACAAGCAAAGTATAAGTTAGAGAGAAGTTCGCTTCCCAATAGTCAGATCTCATTTCCTAGCTCTCATCCGGGCGGCCTCTGCTGGGATTAAGCATCCATACCTGCATACATGGTTGCCTAGGTTGCCTATGGCATTTTTGCTTCTACCAGCAGCTATCAAAAACTGCCCACCCCCTTCCCTGGGCTATTGCCCTGATTGCTACTTCTCTATGAATTGCTCAGAGCCAACCACTCACAGAACTGCTTTTTTTCTAAGGAGTGTGGTTTCTTAGTATTCCCATGTGTTTCCTTTTTCTTTCCCCAGCTGCACTGAGATACAATTGATATATAACCTTGTGTAAGGATTAAGGTGTACAATATATGTGTGTGTGGTGAAATGATAACCCCAACAAGATTAGTTACCACCCCCATCACCTCACATGGTAAACTTGCTGTGTGTGTGTGTGGTGAGAATGTCGAATATTTACTCTCTTACCAACTTTTGAGAACACAATACAGCAGTGTTAAGTATAGTCATCATGTATACGTTAGATACCCACAACTTATTTATCTTACATTGAAAGTTTGTACTCTTTGACTGACATCACCCCATTTCTCCCACACCCCATGTATTTTCTTGAGGAGAAATTCTATTCCTTTGGTGAATGTTTGGCTACTCCATTGAGTTGGGTGGTGTCAGATTTCAATCTTTTAAGAATGCCGATTGCCCGCCTCTACCCTTAACTCAAGTTTTAACATTTTCATAATAATTTTGATAATGGCCACCTAATTAGAAGGAAACAGAGGACCTATGTTTGGGGCTATTATTGGTTAGCACCGAATCATCTGAGGTCTTAGTTAATCTTTGTGACCACAGATTTAAACAGAAGAGACCATAAAAGTGTTCAGGTACAGTGCCAAATCATGAAATACAGTCACTTTAACATGATTAGATATTGTTATCAATTTCTTGAGTAACATGACACATCCCTCATGGGAAAAAATGACTTTCTTAATGTTAACAAAATTAGTGAGAAGGAAGGCAGGCACACAGGAAGGAAGGCAAGAAGAAGGAAGGAAGGAAATGGATAGGGGTTATAGAATTAGTAAAACACAATTTTTTTTCAGAAAAACATAATTCTTATTCAGTATGTCATATTTTATCATAATGTAACTCATTTAATAAATATCCAATTTTTGGACACATGATTTTTATTATTATAAAGCCTTCTGCAATAAACATTCATCAATACATCTTACTATCCATCTAAATAGCAAATAAGTACTATTACCTGGAACTGCACACTCCTGACCCAGCAGAGCACTTATTGGAGAAAACTGACTAAGGCAGGGGGAATCATAGCAGGTACACGGTGCTCTAGTGCCTGTCTCAGAGAGAGGCAGTTTCAAATAAAATCAAGTCACCAAATGGTTTGAGTGACCTGAAGGAAAGGTAATTCGTTTCTGGGCATTTGCTTTTTGCTCAGACATAGAGGAGAAATGTTTCTTCATTTTAAGGTTATGTAATGATGGAGTTGCTAGTTTGCTCCCCCTTTTCATACATCACAAATGGATTTTCTTATTTAAAAAAAATCAAAGGCTGGTTTTCATTCCCAACTCAAACCCTCCCCCTCTTTGCCCCCTGGCACTTTTGGGGGGTTGGTAGGGGAGTTGGGAATCTTACTTAACATCTTATTCTTAAAACATGATTTGAGTTATGTTTCTTTAGGCACCCAGAAGCCAGGAGGCATCGCATAAATAAAATTAACTGCTTTTTGAACCATGCTCTACGCTGGTTAATGGAAACTGAGATGAATTGCCTCTGAATGAAAATCAACTTTCATCCCGGCAATTGGAACACCTGTCCTAACAAATAAAAGAACTGCTGCTGAAGGAGCCATTTTCTGTTATAAATCACTCCATGTATTTCTAATCATACAATCAAAGTATAAGTTAGAGAGAAGTTCGCTTCCCAATAGTCAGATCTCATTTCCTAGCTCTCATCCGGGCGGCCTCTGCTGGGATTAAGCATCCATACCTGCATACATGGTTGCCTAGGTTGCCTATGGCATTTTTGCTTCTACCAGCAGCTATCAAAAACTGCCCACTCCCTGGGCTATTGCCCTGATTGCTACTTCTCTATGAATTGCTCAGAGCCAACCACTCACAGAACTGCTTTTTTTCTAAGGAGTGTGGTTTCTTAGTATTCCCATGTGTTTCCTTTTTCTTTCCCCAGCTGCACTGAGATACAATTGATATATAACCTTGTGTAAGGATTAAGGTGTACAATATATGTGTGTGTGGTGAAATGATAACCCCAACAAGATTAGTTACCACCCCCATCACCTCACATGGTAAACTTGCTGTGTGTGTGTGTGGTGGGAATGTCGAAAATTTACTCTTACCAACTTTTGAGAACACAATACAGCCATGTTAAGTATAGTCATCATGTATACGTTAGAAACCCACAACTTATTTATCTTACATTGAAAGTTTGTACTCTTTGACTGACATCACCCCATTTCTCCCACACCCCATGTATTTTCTTGAGAGGAAAGTCTATTCCTTTGGTGAATGTTTGGCTGCTCTGTTGAGTTGGGTGGTGACAGATATCAATTTTTTATGAATGCCGATTGCCTGCCTACACCCTTAACTCAAGTTTTAACATTTTCATAATAATTATGATAATGGCCACCTAATTAGAAGGAAATAGAGGACGTATGTTTGGGGTTATTATTGGTTAGCACTGAGTCATCTGATGTCTTAGTCAACCTTTGTGACCACAGATTTAAACAGAAGAGACCATAGAAGTGTTCAGGTACAGTGCCAAATTATGAAATACAGTTACTTTAACATGATTAGATATTGTTATCAATTTCTTGAAGTAACATGACACATCCCTCATGGGAAAAATGACTTTCTTAATGTTAACAAAATTAGTGAGAAGGAAGGCAGGCACACAGGAAGGAAGGCAAGAAGAAGGAAGGAAGGAAATGGATAGGGGTTATAGAATTAGTAAAACACAATTTTTTTTTCAGAAAAACATAATTCTTATTCAGTATGTCATATTTTATCATAATGTAACTCATTTAATAAATATCCAATTTTTGGACACATGATTTTTATTAGTATAAAGCCTTCTGCAATAAACATTCATCAATACATCTTACTATCCATCTAAATAGCAAATAAGTACTATTACCTGGCACTGCACACTCCTGACCCAGCAGAGCACTTATTGGAGAAAACTGACTAAGGCAGGGGGAATCATAGCAGGTACACGGTGCTCTAGTGCCTGTCTCAGAGAGAGGCAGCGCTTAAGGCTAACGCAAGGTCAGAGAAACCCTATGGAGTCTAAAGGACCATGACCATGATGTGCTCCAGCCCTATCTCTTCCCTTATGTCTGAACTTTGTGGTTCCAGCAATAAGATATGGCAAAATTCTGGTCTCCTGCTGTGGTCCACCCTCTCAGGATTCATGGTTGAGTGAAGGTCATGGGGACAACCTATAGAGAAGAAATAATTTGGAAAAACTGGTGACTAGGTAAGATTTTTAAATCTTTAGGCTAGGACAGTTTTGGGTGACTTTGTACTTTTAAGGAACAATGATTGTCCATATTCTATGAAATTTTCCACAGAAAAGGAGAGGTGGGTTCTCAACTTCTTTAATTAATCCAACATTAACTTGATGTACAAATTTTGTAATAGCATCTATATGATAAAAGCCTAAGCAACTGTTACGGCGGAACAACCAGAACAACCAGATGCTATGATGTGCACTGACCACCAGGGGGAAGACGCTCAATGCAAGAGCTGCCCCCTTGTGGTCAGTGTGCTCCCACAGGGGGAGGACCGCTCAGCCAGAAGCCAGGTTCAAGCAGGTGAGTGCAGCGGCGGTGGTGGGAGTCTCTCCTGCCTCCATGGCAGCACTAAGGAGCAGTGCCTGTCTCAGAGAGAGGCAGAGCTTAAGGCTAACGCTGGGTCAGAGAGAAACCCTATGGAGTCTTAAAGGACCATGACCATGATGTGCTCCAGCTCTATCTCTTCCCTTATGTCTGAACTTTGTGGTTCCAGCAATAAGATATGGCAAAATTCTGGTCTCCTGCTGTGGTCCACCCTCTCAGGATTCATGGTTGAGTGAAGGTCATGGGGACAACCTATAGAGAAGAAATAATTTGGAAAAACTGGTGACTAGGTAAGATTTTTAAATCTTTAGGCTAGGACAGTTTTGGGTGACTTTGTACTTTTAAGGAACAATGATTGTCCATATTCTATGAAATTTTCCACAGAAAAGGAGAGGTGGGTTCTCAACTTCTTTAATTAATCCAACATTAACTTGATGTACAAATTTTGTAATAGCATCTATATAATAAAAGCCTAAGCAACTGTTATGGCTGAAAAACCAGAACAACCAGTCGCTATGATGCGCACTGACCACCAGGGGGAAGACGCTCAATGCAAGAGCTGCCCCCTTGTGGTCAGTGCGCTCCCACAGTGGGAGCACCGCTCAGCCAGAAGCCAGGTTCAAGCAGGTGAGTGCAGCGGCGGTGGTGGGAGTCTCTCCTGCCTCCATGGCAGCACTAAGGAGCAGCAAACTGAGCAATAAGGAGCAGTGAGCAGGCGGGTGGTAAACAGAAATGGGGTCCTGGGCTGCAAGAGGGATGTCTGCCTGCCAGCATAGGCCCACTCCGTAAGCCAGCAGGCAGACATCCCCCGAGGGGTCCCGGATTGTGAGAGGGCGCAGGTCGAGCTGAGGGACCACCTCCCCTATACATGAATTTTGTGCACTTGGCCTCTAGTAAAAAAAGAAAACAGCAGACCAATCATACATTACATGACTACATATGTAAGTGTCCCAGACACACACCAAAGTGAAGAGAGTAACAAAGGCGACAGGAATTGAGGCAGTGAGCACGAAGACTCATGTGTAAAGTATAATATGTTCACAAAAAGATTGATTTCAAATGTCATTTATATAATTAAAACAATGTTCACATATTAACAGCTGGAACCTACTTTTAAAAAATCTAACTATAACAACAGGATTTATTTTATCATTCAGTATAAAATAAGAAAATCTATATGCTTATCAGCATCCCTTATCCTCCATGATCGACCTGAACTCTATTAATTTAGATCCAGTTAATATTTATTTGAATGTTTAATGATTAGGAATTGGTTTTGATATTTGTGTTTATTTTTTTAATTGGTGTGGACACTGGTTAGCAAAATTATATAGGTTTCAGGTGCACAATTCTACAACACATCATCTGTACATTGCATTGTGTGTTCACCAACCCAAGTCAAGTTGTATCAATCATCACCATTTACCCCTACACTGTCCACCTCTCACAACCCCTTTGCCCGGGCAATCATCACTAATCATGTGTCCATGAGTTTTTTCTCATTTTTTCTTTTTTGCTCGATCCTTCTATCCAGCCCGTCCCCACTCCCCCTCCTCCCTCACTGTCAGCTTGTTCTCTATCCATGATTTTGTCTCTATTTTGTTTGTTAGCTTATTTTGTTGTTTAGACTCTACATATGAGTAAAATCATATGGTACTTGTCTCAGACTGGCTTATTTCACTTAATATAATGCTCCCCAGGTCCATCCATGCTGCCTCAAAGAGTAAGATTTACTTCTTTTTTTATGGTCCAGTTGTATTCCATTGCATAAATGCACCACAGCTTTTTTATCCACTCATCTACTGATGGACACTCAGGCTGCTTCCAATCTTGGCTATTGCAAATAACGCTGCAATGAACATAGGGGTGCATGTGTTATTTCGGATCAGTGTTTTGGGTTTCTTTGGATATATTTTCAGAAGTGGAATTGCTGAGTCATAAGGCTGCCTCCATTTTCTATTTTCTGAGGTAACTCCATACTGCTTCCCACAGTGGCTACACCAGTCTGCATTCCCATTAACAGTGCAGTTTTTTTAATTGGTGTGGACACTGGTTAGCAAAATTATATAGGTTTCAGGTGCACAATTCTACAACACATCATCTGTACATTGCATTGTGTGTTCACCAACCCAAGTCAAGTTGTATCAATCACCATTTTATCACCCCTACACTGTCCACCTCTCACAACCCCTTTACCCCGGCAATGATCACTAATCATGTGTCCATGAGTTTTTTCTCATTTTTTCTTTTTTGCTCCATCCCTCCATCCAGCTCGTCCTCCTTCCCTCCTCCCCACTAGCTGTCAGCTTGCTCTCTATCCATGATTTTGTCTCTTATTTTGTTGTTTGGACTCCACATATGAGTAAAATCATATGGTACTTGTCTCAGACTGGGTGCATGTGTTATTTCGGATCAGTGTTTTGGGTTTCTTTGGATATATTTTCAGAAGTGGAATTGCTGAGTCATAAGGCTGCCTCCATTTTCTATTTTCTGAGGTAACTCCATACTGCTTCCCACAGTGGCTACACCAGTCTGCATTCCCATTAACAGTGCAGGAGGGTTCCCTTTTTTTCACATCCTCACTAACATTTGTTGTTTGTTTATTTATTGATGATAGACATTCTGACAGGCATAAGGTGATATTTCATTATCGTTTTAATTTCTCTGATGATTTGTAGTTACCTTGAGCTTCTTTTCATATGTCTACTGGCCTTCAGTGTGTCCTCTTTGGAGAAGTGTCTGTTCAGGTCTTTGGCCATTTTTAATTGGATTGTTTGTTTTTTTGGTATTAAGTTTTATAAGTTCTTTATAAATTTTGGATACTAACCCTTTATCAGATGCATTGGTGAATATGTTTTTTCCATTCAGAGGGTTGTCTTTTCATTTTGTTGATGGTTTCTTTTGCTGTGACAAAACCAATAAATTTATTGAGATATAGTATATAGACCTTAAAGTTCACCTGTTGTAAATGATTCTTAGTTAATTTATATAATTACATCACCAGAATCACGCATGAGGTGATATTTCATTATCATTTTAATTTCTCTGATGATTAGTAGTTACCTTGAGTTTCTTTTCATATGTCTACTGGCCTTCAGTGTGTCCTCTTTGGAGAAGTGTCTGTTCAGGTCTTTGGCCATTTTTAATTGGATTGTTTGTTTTTTTGGTATTAAGTTTTATAAGTTCTTTATAAATTTTGGATACTAACCCTTTATCAGATGCATTGGTGAATATGTTTTTTCCATTCAGAGGGTTGTCTTTTCATTTTGTTGATGGTTTCTTTTGCTGTGACAAAACCAATAAATTTATTGAGATATAGTATATAGACCTTAAAGTTCACCTGTTGTAAATGATTCTTAGTTAATTTATATAATTACATCACCAGAATCACAATTCAGTCTTAAAATATTCCCGTCACTTTTTCAGGTCTCCAGTCAATCTTCCTTTCAGATGCCACTCCTAGGCAACCACTAACCTGCTTTCTGTCCCTGCGAATTTGCCTTTTCTGACCTTTTATATAAATGGAATCATACATCTGGCTTCTTTTACTTTTCATCCATTTGTTAGTATGTATCAGTAGTTTGTCCCTTTCTATTGCTGAGTAATATTCCATTTTTTGAATATTGAGCAGATTTTTTCTTCAGTTAGTTATCCATCCCTCAGTCCATGCAAACTTCTGCTTGGTATTACGAATAATAACACTTCTTGTTTTGCATACTTAAACTTGGGCCTTTGGTGCTTTTGTTTGCAGACATCGATCAGCATGGAATACCATTAGGGTCCAAACAGTGTCTACTCCTCAGGAAGTGTGGGTGTGTTCTTACAGTTTCCATGCATTCTCCCCTTTGACGCTGCTTTCTCTCCGAATAAACAAGCAGATGTAGCATTTATATCCAGCAGGATTTCTCTGATGTTTCTGCCCCATGGATGATACCTCTTCCTAGTTTCTAACACAGTAACATATTTTAATACTATTTTATGTTCCCGGGTCTTTTTGATGGAAATCTAGAAACGTAAAAGATGCCTTAGCCCACTTACTCCACCCACCTTTACATGGAAGTCTTGTACATAACACTTTAATTCCTAGAACAAGTTAGATTCTAATCCTATTCAGTTACTTTCATTATAGATCTTTCCCACCTCTGTGTACTCGTGGGAACCCCTTTACAGGTCTATGTACCATAGCAGGAGATTTACAGTGTCTTTTATAAAAAACAACAAACAGACACTGTTCAGGCCAAGGCATGCTGTGGCGATGGAAACAAAAAATCTGTCGGAACAAAATATTACCAGCAAAATTATTCATACAGAGTTTATCTTGTGAAAGTCTGACCTCGTTATCTTGGCAGGGACAGCAAGACCTGCAGTGGTTATTTCCGGAATGCCTCACAGTTTGGCAAACCACTCACTCCAGGAAACCTTCGTCATTATGCAAACTGTCAGCATGAGCCTTTAGCCCCCATCATTTCTAATAGATTCCAGGAATCCTATTTCTCTGAGCATCTCACCACCCGGCGGCTTCCAGCCCCACTGCCCTTTGCACACTCTAACTTGCAAACCCGCAGCTACTCCTAAGGAAGGAGAGTTGTATTGAGAGTGGCCAAGAGAAGCTCCTAGCGATAACTTAATGCTATTCACTTTTTAAAAATTAAAATCTGGGAGCCCTAGCCAGGTGGCTCGGTTGGTTAGAGCATCATCCCATAAACCAAAAGGTGGCAGGTTCCATCCCCGGTTGGGGCACATATGGGAGGCAACCATCAATGTTTCTCTTTCACAATCATCTCTCTCTCTCTCTCTCTCTCTCTCTCTCTCACACACACACACACACACACACACACACACACATCAATAAAAACATATCCTTGGGTGAAGAGTTTTTTTTTTAAATTGAAATCTATAAGATCAAAAATCAAACCTAACCCTGCGAAGGAAATACCATGCACAGGACTATTAGTTTCTTGAGAGAAAAATCACATAGATTGTGTAAACTGCTGTGTTCCAGTGTCTAATCGTATACTGTTTGGCATACAGCACATGCTCAAATAAATGAACAAATCGCTTTAATATTTTCTCCTTAACAGTTTCTCTTTAATTTAGCTTAATAATACCTATGAAAGCTAACTTAATAAAAAATGCTTTATTGGACAGAGTTTTTGATGATTATAGTTATAATTTTTCTGCTTAATTTAATTTAATGTCTATCAAATAAAAAGTAAAAATATGTGCTCAAAGAGTAAAACATAAACATTTAAAAAGTGGTAGGTTAAATGGGTTCCATTGTACATAAAACTTGAGTTTTTAAAGCATTTTTAATGTTCCTCATTACACCTTCAAAAGAACCATGTGAAATAAACAGACCAAATCATACTTCTTTTCACTGTTGTGGATCATGAGATAAAGAGTTGAAGTATTCCAAACTGATAACCTTAAAGCCCCAAGTGTCTTATCTTGAGTTCAGAATAATCTGTTGTTAATTATTAATGACAGATTTTTTGATACCTCCTATGTTTCTGGTTCCTCTACAGAAACACAAGTTAAAACAAGTTCAAAAGAAACAATCAAAACTATGCTAAATGAAAATGATACTTACTAAGTAAGAATATTAATAAAATGTGTCTAGTCCCAATGTATCTGATTTGAGATGTATGGACTCTATCTTACCAATTAGATTATGATTTAAATCAGTGTTATATATAATACAAATATAGTCCAAGCTACATGTGAAATTTTCAATTTTCTACTAACAGTTTTAAGTAATGAAAAGAAACAGTTGAAATTAATTTCTGTAATAGATTTTATTTAATCCAAAATATTATAATTTCATCATGTTATACTACCTACATTTGAAGTGCTCAATAGCAAATATGGTTAGTGGTTAGAGTACTGGGTAGTGTAGACCTATACTGTTAAATACGGCAGAGACTGTGCCATATTCAGATGTTTCCTCCCTCTTACACAATGCAACAAGCACTAAATAAATGCTGAGTGAATAAGCGCTCAACAAATATTAAATGAATTGCTGAATTAGTAGTTGGAGGAAAGAATACCCTGCTTGAGGTCATTGAGCTTCTTGGAGCTTTAGGTTTTCATCATTGTCTTCAAATATTTTCTTCCACCCAGATTCTTTTCTTATCCTGGGACTTCAGTACCATGTAAGTTAGATCATATGATATTGTCCTGCATATTTCCAAAGGACAGATCATTTTCCTCCAATCTTATTTTCAGTATTTGCCTGACTGGAAAATGTGTGTGGATATATTTTAAAGATCTTTGTCTCACCCAGCTAATCTAAGATGTGGGCTGTCTTGGGGTGGGGATTGTGCTGATATCTTTTTTTTTTTTTTTTACTATGAAAATGTGATGTTAGAGGGTACCAGTTCAATCAGAGTTGCAGGTAGGCAAATCAAATACTAGATCTTACATTTAATGTGACCACAATAACATGAGTGCCTTGCGATACACATATACAAATACACCTCAGAGATCTGTCTGGAGATTTCTCTTTCTCCTCAAGTTTCTACTCTTGGACATAGCTGGTCAAAAATTGACCCCTTTCTCTCTTTCCACACAATCCTTTTTAAGACCTGGTCTGTCTCTCCCATTTACTTTCTTCCTTTTCAGGGCGCCCCTTCCCAGCCCTAGCTGATCTATGAACCACTCCCTGCAAACAAGGTTTTTGCCTTGGGTAGAGAAACAACCTCTTGCTTGGGCTGATTTTCTTGGAAAGAGAGAAAGAATAAAAAAGGAAGGAAGGAAGGAAGGAAGGAAGGAAGGAGAAGGAAGGAAGGAAGGAAAGAAAGGAAGGAGGAAGTGAGGGAAGAAGGAGAGAGGGAGGAAAAAGAGAAAAGAAGGAAATAGAAAAGAAAGAGTCCTATTTGGAATTTCCCAATGTGCACTTGTGAGCAGAGCTTAGCTCTTGGCCATCTTGAGTCAAGTGTAAAGGCTCTTCTTAGTTACCTTTTGGGCAAAATGGAGAAACCCAACAGCTTCCTCTGCCTGAAGGCCACCCTGATGATACTGATTGGGAATATTTTCTCCTCACTCAGTCATGCTTTATAACAGCATATTTGTAAAGTAACTTTTCCCTTCTTGTTTTTCGTCATCGTTTTGTTTGTTTGTTTGTTTGTTTTTTGTTTTTTGTTTTTTTTGCAGTTAACAATCTCAGGAAATGGGAAAAGGTAAATAAACAAGGTAAATACAAAGATAAAAATTAAATTCTAAAGTTTTATAGCTTGTGTCCTGGCTCCTAAGTGAAGAACAGTCTATTTCCTGACGGGTTTTCTAGGCTCCCCATTGCCCCTCCTGCTATGTGATTCTGGATCTCAGAGTCAGCCAGAGGGGCAGTGTTGCTCAGCGGTTATGAGGCAGGTTCTGAGACCTGCTCCGCGGCAGGCTAACGACACTCTGTGCCCTGTCTCTGCGTGACAGGCTGTCAGTTAGAGGCACTGGCATTAGGAATAGCTGCCCAACTGTAATGATATCCTGGGAGCCTGCCTGTCCCCCTCTGTCTGTGGATAAGGCCGCATCGCCGAGTTAACCTGAATCTAAATGATTTCAACTCACTATCATTCATATAACAAAAGCTGTGGCATTCTGGGTTTCTAGTGGTTGTTTTTTTAAATGTCTGAAGCCACTCTAATTTTACCCAAAACAGTTCCAAAAAAGTAATCAAGAATAAATGAACTATCCTGAAAATAGTTCTGAGGCTTTATAATGTGATTTTAAAAAATGTAAGGGTGCTGCATAGATGTCTCTAAAGAAAATAGAAAGTAATTTTCTCTCAATTCCAACAGTTTTGAAATTCTATTTTTCAAGGAATTCTAGGCACCCTGGAGGAAAAAGTTATAACAATTTCATTTAAAGTTTCCATATTAGTAAAAAAGAATTAACATCACTTTATTTCTTTAAATAGTTTTCTAAATTTCCCCTTTTATTATATGAAAAAATTTTTAAGAAAATAAATAAAAATAGGTAGAAACTAGCTCACCTATTTTTCTTTCCAGAGGATACATTTTAGTGCCTTGCACAATATCTTTTCGGTTCCAGATTATTTTTAGCAAAAGGCTTTTCAATTTGAAGCATAACTGAAGATAGGATATGAACTACTTCCACTCTTAGACTACATATGGATAGACCTCTAAAACAATGATCATTATCAAGTAGAATTTAAATGGCATTTTTTCGATCTATAATAATAAAAACGTAATATGCTAACTAGATGGGATGTCCTTCCAGACAACCTTATGGACGAAGCCGGGGCTGTGAGGGAAGCCCAGGTCCCGGGTGCCAGAGGGAAGCTGGTGCCGGCAGCTGGGGGAAGGAAGGCCTGCTCTTGCACGAATTTCGTGCATCGGGCCTCTAGTAGTAAAATATAAGGCTATGATTAATAGCCATTATTGAAATGTCAAATTATGGCACACTCTTTTCATATCTTACAGTCTCTGATTAGCCGCTTTGGAGGAAAGGTATGACCCTGATACGCTGCCTTTGATTGACAAATTTTCCACAGATTCTTTTAAATCATATTTGCTTCAACTTTCTGTTTAAATGAAGTTGTCTTAGAAATTAGATTGGCTGAAAATATCAGATGCCTGTTTGGAACGAGACTTTGCAAAATCAGTGTCTATTCCCTGTGCCTTTTAAGTCCATTGAACTCAGTGCCATACATTAGTTGGGAATATACATATATATAGTAGAGGAGCCTAGAGATTTTAATTTATTGGGCTAGAGTGGTACTTCCAAAAAAAGCCAAGATTTAAATCATTGATCTTTCCTAAAAGGGAACATTGAAGAGTCAGGGGAAACTGCAAGACTGGGAGTCTGTTTGTATATATGTTTTTATTCCATGAAGGATTTAAGGTTAACGGATGATGGAAAAATGCCTTATCTCCTTTCATGTTTGCTATTCCTATATATTTTTGTAAGTTTGGTCTACCCAAATTCATGTGGGGCTTTATTTTGAGCAAGCATATGGGGCAGGCAAACTTAGAGAAACTAAGAATGATCCATCTTAATTTAGATGTGAAACTCACAGATGAACCTCCTTATGTGGAGATCTGGGCCAGAACTCTTCATGTTGTCATTTCAGGACCTGACCCAGGCGGGTCTGAGGGCTGCAGAGGATGCCAGGCCACAGAAAACACAATGCTTCTGACTCTAAAATGGAAAGTCTCGAGGGGTCATGTCCAATCCTCCGCTGAGGCAGAAGAAGGTAGAAAATCTTAAAGAGCAGGAGTTCCAGGAGATGCAAAAGGCCTGGGCAACAATGCTGGAAACTGTCTCCTGGCTTCCCGAAGGATTTGAGTTCAGTAGCACGTAGCTCATGGAAAGGACACACTTAGAGCAAACTCCCCCATGCCTGGCACATACTAGCTAGAGGCTCTGTAAATATTTTGTAAATTGATCAGAACCATGGCAATATTAAAATGCTTGACCCCACAGGAAAAGATGTCTTCCTTGGTTGAAAGCTTACTGATGTACAGTGATAAAGAATTTTCTTTTAATTTAACAAACTTGGTCCTCTGTGTCCCTAGAATATAGAAACACCTCAATTGGACTATTGTGCTAGAAGCGTATGCTGAGAAAGAATAGCTGATAGAAAAATACGGTCTTGTGTTCACAGTAAAACTGGAACAATTGAAATTTATCAATGGGGTCCGTAAGAGTTTCTATTTTGTTCAGAATACTGTACTTAAGAGGACAGGAAAATATCTAATATACATAAAAAAGATGTGACTTAAATATGTACATGGCTTAAATATAACACTGAATACATTGTAAACCTTTATTATAAAATCTTAATGATGAGAAACAATTTATTTTCTGGTAAATTTACATAGATGAAACTATGGTCTTTTTTTTTCTATAAGAAATTCAGACTCCTGGTCCTAGAGCACGTATATGCTTCCCATGTTCCCACTGAAACCCATTCATTGGCACACGTCTTCCTGTTACCGTTCTCCCAATGGATGGAACACCAGTCAATGTTAGCTACCGACTCCTGGGAGCTTCTGACGCTTTCATGCTGACTCTATAATTCAAAGCCTGTGCGAGGAAGCAACTGGCAGCTCAAGCCTTCTCTCCGGTTGGATGGCTGTCAACTCAAGGATTTATTTTTTTAATATGAGAAAATGTCAGTTTCCATCTCAAGTACACTTTTTGACGATTCAGAGAAGCATTGAATGCCTGATGGTTAAATAAGAAAAATACAAAAAATTCATCATTGCTTTGAAAGCAACTCCTTTCACACTGTGATGAAGGTTTTACCCAAGAACTCAGCATAGATCATAAGTGTGACATATTCCTGTTTTATAAATGAAGGAATATGTACACACCTGTAAATGTGCACATATGTTTGTATGTATGTTCTGCAGATAGTATTTTTTTAACAGAAAAACTCAGGATCTCTTATTACTGCATCTGTTCCTGTGAACATAAAACATGTTTAGTAGAAAAACATCATGAGGTTTACTTATAAAATTGTATATTGATGGGCACTTAGGTTGCTTCCATATCTTGGCTATTGTAAAAAAAAATGTTGCAATAAAAATAGGGGTAAACATATCTTTTTGAATTAGTGTTTTGCATTTCTTCAGCTAAATACCCAGAAGTGGAAGAAGTGGTGTGATGCATATATATGAAACGTGAAAATTGAACTGGAACGTGCAGTGTTCCCTGGGCAGGATGCAAAGGTGGCCTCCTGGGTTCTTGTCCAGTTGCATTCAAAGAATGAAGCCACGGACACATGGTGGTATAGGAAAAGGTGGACATTTATTGAGAAACAAGCACCGACTCCCAAGTGGGGAGGGGGAGAGAGTCCCATCAATTCCCTTTTTTCTAAGGTTTATAAAGGCTGCAGTTCTTTGTGTCCTGATATCCCCTCTGATTGGTCACTATAGCAGCTTCAGAGCTCAAACCCCACAGGGAGTTCCCCTCTTCCTCTCCCTTTTATTTTTCTATTCCCTTTGGCCTTCTTCTTTATTCTGTGAATGGATGGCTTCCTCTCCTTTATTCTGTAAATGTACACCTTTTGGCAGTTCTCTTATTCTGTGAATGTATACCTTTTGCAGCTCCTAGCTTTGTAGCCCTGTGGTTCTCCCCATGGACCCCCCTAATTCCTAAAATTTCCTAAACCTGCCTATTTTACCCCTCAGAACTCCTTTCATATACAATAAAATATAATTCAGCCATAAAAAAGAATTAAATTTTACATTTGCGACAGCATGGATAGTCCTATAGGGCAATATGCTAAAATAAATCAGACACAGAGAGACAAATATCATATCATTTTTTTACATGTGGAATCTAAAGAACAAAATAAATGAATAAACAAAAACAGACGCATAGATAGAGAGAACAAATTGATGACTGCCATATTGGAGGGGGATTGGTGCTGGGTGAAAGAGATAAATGAATTAATAAGTAAAAATTGGTAATTACAAAATAGTCATGGGGATGTAAAGTACAGCATAAGGAATATAATCAATAATGTTGTAATAACTATGAGTGGTGCCAGGTGGATTCTAGACTTATTTATCAAAGGGATTGTTTCGTAAATTATAGAAATGTCTAGCCACGATGATGTACACCTGAAACTAATATAAAATAATGTTAAATTGCAACTGTAACTTTAAAATAAATAAAGATGATATTTAATCATCGTGAGTTTTAACACTTGATTGATAGTAAGCCTATCCTCATTTCATGCCTAAATAACAGGCTAATGTTCTTTTAATCCAGAAAAAAACAGTTGACATGTTATTAATATAAGTCCATGGTGGTATTTCTTTACTAAATTAATTCATATAAGTGTGAGTATGCCTTATCTACATTTATTTATCAATGCCCAACCTATGATTTTGAAGGAGACAGAATAATGGTAATAGTTTATCTCAGTCTTGCCAACTCATCAACTAAACCTTCAGCCATATAGCTTTCATCAACTACTTCCAGGACTCCCATGAATGACATCTGTCCCCAGACAATTGTAATTCTCTAAGAAATTACTGCTGCCTCACCACATTTCTTCCCCTTGGAATCTTCCCTAGAAGGAACAGTGGGGCCAAGGGACACTAACGTCCTCACAGTGTTGTCCATCTGTCATTTCATATGTGTGTCCTGAAAATAGGTCATTCTTCTTTTATGCCTGTTCCTTCTCCCATAGACATTTTGGCTGGAGACTTACAGCAAACTGTTCCCTTCACTTCCTCCTTCTCTCTCCCATCCTACCTGAGCCCTTCTGGCACTGGAGCCTTCCTTCTCTATTGACATAAACAAAAGACCTCATACAAAACGACTCATCCAGATCAGTCCCTTTAGGGTTTGCCCCAAATGACTTGTCTGACTGAACCTTAAATCACAAGGAAGGTAATCTATAAACATTGATTCCTTTAGCAAACATTTTGAGGCTTTTCAAAATTCCCAATGCACCATTTTAACAAGCTATATAGCATGAAGAGTAATGACAGGATGCTAAGAAAGATAAGTACACTAACGTAGGAGTGTGCTGCCTTTATGATAGCTTCTAAATGACTTTCATTACAAATAGTAACAATTCCATCTTAATTTAATAGTTTTGAAAGGAGTGTTTAGGAGTAAAATAGGCAGGTTTAGGGATTTTTAGGAATTAGGGGGTCCATTGGGAGAACCACAGGGCTGCAAAGCTGGAGCTGCCCAAAGGTATACATTCACAGAATAAGGGAGCTGCAAAAGGTATACATTTACAGAATAAAGGAAAGGAATCCACTCATTCAGAGAGGGAAGAGGAAGACCAAAGGAAATAGAAAAACAAAAGGGAGAAGAAGAGGGGAACCTCACGTGAGGTTTGAGCTCTGATATCCCAGTCAGAGGGGATATCAAGACACAAAGAATTGCAACCGTTATAAACCTAAGAAAGAGGGATTTGGTGGGACTCTCTTCCCCTCCCCATGTGGGAGTCTGTGCTTGTTTCTCAATAAATGTCCACCTTTTCCTATACCACCTTTTGTCTGTGGCTTCATTCTTTGAATCCACCTGGACAAGAACCCAGGAGGCCACCTTTGTATCCTGCCCAGGGGAAGCCCACACGTTCCAGTTCAATTGTCACGTTTCAGTTTTAGGAATATATCTGAAGGTCTATTTGAGACGTACACTCAATAAACCCAGTTCAGAGCCGATACCTCTCTACTCTATGATCACTCAATTGCTAAAACAAATCAACAAATGACAAGTGCTGGAGAGAATGCAGAGAAAAAGGAACATTCATGCACTGCTGGTGGGAATGCAGACTGGTGCAGCCACTATGGAAGACAGTATGGAGTTTCCTCAAAAAGTTAAAAATGGAACTCCCATTTGACCCAGTGATCCCACTGCTAGGAATATATCCCAAGAAATCAGAAACACCAATCAGAAAGGATATATGCATCACTATGTTCATAGCAGCACAATTTACCATAGCTAAAATTTGGAAACAGCCTAAGTGCCCATCAGCAGATGAATGGATTAGAAAACTGTGATACATCTACACAATGGAATACTATGCTGCTGTAAAAAAGAAGGAATTCTTACCATTTGCAACATGGAACTGGAGAGCATTATGCTAAGTGAAATAAGCCAGTCAATGAAGGAAAAATACCACATGATCTCACTCATTCATGGATAATAAAGACCATTA
>NW_005370153.1:185104-186137 GCF_000412655.1 Myotis brandtii
GAAAGGTCAAGGGGGAAAAAAAAGGAGACATATGTAATACCCTTTGTAATACTTAAGCAATAAAACACAAAATTTAAAATAAATAAAAATAAATAAATAAAGTACGTGAGTTAATAGAAAAAAAATCAAGACTGTTAAAAAAAAAAAAGAAGAAGAAGGTGGCGGAAGCTAAGTGCTTATTTGCAGACATTGAAATAAATTTTGATACCACACAACTAGAGGTAGGAATTACTAAAGATGCCATGTCCCATTACTAATCTCTTTCTTGCACAATCAATAAATACATTTGACCTCCTACCATGTATAAGAAACTATGGTAGGTATTTTAATGGATTTAAAAAATAAAAACAAAGTCACTAACTTAAATATATTTACCATCTAGTTTGGGAAGAAAACCATATATATACAAATAAATACAAGGTTATATACTACTAGAGGCCCGGTGCACAAAAATTTGTGCACTCGGGTGGGGGGGAGGTCCCTCAGCCCGGCCTGTGCCCTCTCGCAGTCTGGGACCCCTCGAGGGATGTCCACCTGCTGGCTTAGGCCTGCTCCCCAGGGGATTGGGCCTAAGCTGGCAATCAGACATCCCTCTGGCAGCCCGGCAGCCCTAGGGGGATGTCCACTTGCCAGCAGGGAGCAGACCTAAGCTGCAGTTGGACATCCTTAGCGCTGCTGAGGAGGCAGGAGAGGCTCCCACCACCACCGCTGTACTGGCAGCCATCAGCCTGGCTTGTGGCTGAGCAGTGCTCCCCCATGTGGGAGCTCACTGACCACCAGAGGGCAGCTCCTGCATTGAGCATCTGTTTCCTGGTGGTCAGTGTGTGTCATAGTGACCAGTCATTCCCAGTCTTTCTGCTGTTAGGGTCAGTTTGCATATTACCCTTTTACTATATAGGATAGAGGCCTGGTGCATGGGTGGGGGCCGGCTGGTTTGCCCTGAAGGGTGATCAGGGTGGGGGTCCCACTTGGGTGCCTGGCCAGCCTGGATGATGGGCTGATGGCTGTTTGCAGCTAGTCACACCCCCTTCAT
>NW_005370153.1:186385-221422 GCF_000412655.1 Myotis brandtii
TGCCTGGCCAGCCTGGATGAGGGGCTGAGGGTTTTCAGGCTGGCCAAGCCCGCTGGCAACTGAAGCTCCCAGCCTCTCCTTTTTTTCTTTTTTCTTTTTTATTCTGGGATTTATTTACCTTCTATAATTGAAACTTTGTTGCCGCTCCAGCTCCCAGGCCACGGCCTGCTGAAAGCAGGTATCTGGGGTTTGTTTAGCTTCTATAATTGCAACTTTGTTGCTTAGAGTGGAGCTCAGAGCCTGGCCACAGCAGGGAGGAAGCTTGGCTTTCTCCATCACTGGAGCAAACAAGCCTCCTGCTCACTTCAACTGCGTGGCTGCCAGCCGCCATCTTTGTTGGCAGTTAATTCGCATATCTTGCTGATTAGCCTATGGGAAGCGTAGCGGAGGTATGGTTAATTTCAATCTTTGTCTATTATTAGATAGGATATTCCAAGTTCATAGAGTTGATAAAGCTATGAAAATTTAGAATCCTAAAAAAAATGTACATTTTTGCTTATAAGAGAGCATAGACCCTTGATTAGCCATTGTACAGAGAGAAATTCTGTGGGCTTAATATTTTGCCCCCAAATCTCTATGTAGCTTATCAAAAGTGACTTGTTGAAAGCTGGTCATGGATATATGAATTTCATTCTTTTTGAAATAAGAACATGGTTTCTTTGAAATACATTCTTTTGTTTGTTTGTTTGATAGATAGGTAATGAATGTACTTGATATGCTATCCAAAAGTTAAAGTATATAAACAGTGAAAGGTGAATGTCAATCTCTTTTCTCTTCCCTGATTACTGGGCCCCTCTCCTTGGTGCCAATGCTTTTTATCAGTTTCTGTGTATCTTTCTAGAGAAATATTATGCCTTTACAAACTAGACTCTGTTTTTCTGTTTTTTATATAAATGACAGCATTTTATACACACTCATTTGTACCTGTTTTCTTCACCAAATACCATAATTTAGCGCTTTTATGATATTTCCATATCAGTCCGCATAAGTGAATATGCCATAATACATATTTAATCAGCTCCCTATTAAATATTTATTTTCCAACTCTTACTAGTAAAAGCAATGCTTTACATGAAGTGAAACTGCTAGATTAAAGGGAGGCGCATTTTAAATGTTGATTGAGCCCTGGCCAGTTTGGTTCAGTGGATCGAGCATCAGCCTGCAGACTGAAGAGTCCCAGGTTCGATTCCAGTCAAGGGCACATTCTCAAGTTGTGGGCTAGATTCCAAGTAGGGGGATGTGCAGAAGGCAGCCAATCAATGATTCTCTCTCATCATTGACATTTCTATCTCTCTCTCCCTCTCCCTTCCTCTCTGAAAGCAATAAAAATATTTTTTAAATTAATAAATTAATTAATAAATAAAAAAATGTTGATTGATACAATTTTCGTCCAGCAATAAATTTCTTTAAAGGAAATCACTTATGAGAATAGAAAATCTATGGGAGATATTTCTACCTTGACATAATGAATCTCTTTATTCTTTAAAGGTATAAACATTCTTGTCTTAATGAGAAGTAGCATTTATAATGTAGTAAATTCATTGGAAATTATAAAAAGAATATGGGGGCATAGAAAATTCCTTGCTCCCATCTACTTTTATAGAAATTAACACAATATGCGATGTTTTGTGACTTGTCAAATTCTTCATGCATTTACTGTGAATTCCAGAGTCATTGTCCTTCTTGGGATAGGCTAAAGATTTTAAAGCACTGCTAAGTAATTTTTATCAAGTGTCATAGTAAAGTTCATGGTGTTCA
This sequence comes from Myotis brandtii, assembly GCF_000412655.1. Lineage (NCBI taxonomy): Eukaryota > Metazoa > Chordata > Mammalia > Chiroptera > Vespertilionidae > Myotis > Myotis brandtii. The sequence continues at coordinate 188,144 of NW_005370153.1, forward strand.
ATGAATACCAAATACCTTAGACAAATACCAGAGACATATAGATCTTTAAGCAAACTGAGCATCTGCTTTCTTATGCAAGAGACAAGCGGTTCAAAGTCTTACATTTTAAAGCTGTATCTATAAACAGAGTGGGAAAGCCAAAATTATTCAAGAACTATTTCAAATGTAGCATTTGTCTTTTAAATTAGCCATGATCCACAGAGTACAATAGTCAGGGGACACATTTGTGGGGCTTTTATTTTTAACTAGCATTAAGGTCTTAAGCAGGGTAAATTTGGAAATTTTCTGTCAGTAAGATCTATAAATATGGTCTAATAATTTTTCTGAACATTTTCCCAAAGTACTTTATATCTTTAAGTCAACAAACAATATTTGAAAAATATTTATTTAGTATCTGTCATGAGTCAGGCACTGTTGTAAATAGATACTGGGTACATGTCTCCTGACTTTTATTAGTGTGTAGCTCATACAGGGAGAAAAATCTGTTAATAAAAAAAAGCAGTGAATTATTATAGAAGGGTAAACAAGGACCAATGGAAATACAAAGGAAAAGATTTATTATATTCAGAGAGAAGGAACAGTTTTATAGAGGAGACAACACTTGAATTGAATTTGAAAAGATAAGTTGATATTTAATATGTACATTAAAGATGGGATAACAAGAGAAAGTAGAGACCAAGAGAATGAAGAAATTTGACACATTCTATGAAGACAATTCAGACTGGCCAGAGAGATACAGATGTAGATATTGATATAGATACACAAAACACATATATATTCATACATATACACTAGAGGCCCGGTGCACGAAATTCCTGCACAGGTAGGGTCCGTAGACCTGGCTGGCAATCAGGGCTGATCTGTGGGGTGACCAGCGGGGCAATCAGGGGGCCCCCGCTGGCACCTGCCTTGGCTGGCCTAGGGGCCTACAGGCTGAGGGCCGCTCCTACATTGAGCGTCTGCCCCCTGGTGGTCAGTGCACATCATAGTGACCAGTAGTTCCACCAGTCATTCTGCCTTTCGATCGGTTTGCATATTAGGCTTTTAATATATAGGATAGGATATAGAATATATTATACTAGTGCCCAGGTGCACAGATGTGTGCACATTGAAAGGATATTAATTAGAAGGTGGCCGGCGGGATGGGACTGGGTGAGACAGGCCGGACACACCCTGAAGGCAACCTCCTGCAGTCCCTCCCTGGCCAGCCACACCTGGGGCGGCGCAGCGGCTCTCAGAGTATCTGCGGAGTGAGCAGGATCCCTCTGGAAGGTGAGGTCCCTCAGCCTGGCCTGCGGGGATCGGGCTGAAACCGGCTCTGACATCCCGTGCATCGGGCCTCTAGTATATATCTCACTATTGATTGGGGAGGGTAAGGAACAAAGCTATGCTAAGGGAAGGAGCAGAAAAAGAATGCACTTTGTGTTAAGGTTGGAAGGGAAGGAAAAGACTAGATCCTGGGAGAGCTGAGCATAACATGTTAAGATATTTTGACTTCATATCTTCTAAGCCAAAGCTTCCCAAACAGTGCGCCAAGTTCAACTGATATACTGAATGCGTTATGGGTACATATTCCACGAGCAACTCAGCTCTGGGGTGGATGTGGGAAGTCACTCTGGACAAATAATCTCATCCATTTACCCCAAGATATATAGCATTTTACAGGTGTGCCATGGTAAGGGAAAAGTTGAGATATACTCCTCTAGAAAGTAAAGAGTTTAAATTCAACTTAAGCTAATGACTTACATACAGTCTAAAAGGATCACTAGAAACTGCATGAAAGGTAAAGAAGGTTTAAAGACCAAGTACAGAGTTCAGAATTCATAACAAGAAGGTACAATTGATATCTTTGAGAAGGTAAAAGGATGGCACCGCATTTTGGTTTAACTAAGAGAATAATGATGCCTTTCATTGAGTTTACGAATAAAAGGTAAGAAAGAGCTTTTGAAAGAAAGATGTCTCAAACCTTAGAATCCTCGCATGTCTAATGTCAGTGGGACATATAAGATACATGTGACATGCCAGTAGAAATATCAGATATTACCATCAGGTATATGTGTACTTAATAGAAACTATGCATAGTACAGTTACCCTGTTTCTGTTAGAAACTGCCCTGATGGTGAATAACAAATATGTGAAAAAGTGGATTAAACAAGTAGAGACATTTTTCCCCCCAGGGAGCATGACCAATTTTGAATTGGACATTCCAGCATTTGATGCATCAGCTCCAGGTTGTGGGCCACAAGCCAGGACCCCCTCGTCTTTTCCATGCAATTGTGCTTTCCAGTGGTTCCCAGCCTTAAAGTCACCACAAGGTCATCAAACGGCTGTTGAAGTTCTAGCCAATACATCCACATTCTGTGAAGGAAGAAGGAGCCAGAGGAGAGGACAAAGGGCACATGCCAGCTGAGTTTAGTTATTCTTTCAAGATTTCCCAGAGATCCTAACTAGTAACTTCTGTCCATACCTGGGTGATCAAAACTGACATGAGGCCCTAGCCGGTTTGGTTCAGTGGATAGAGCATCAGCCCTCGGACTGAAGGGTCCCAGGTTTGATTCTTGTCAAGGGCACCTAACTCGGCAGCCCCATCGATATTTCTCTCTCTGTGTGTCTCCTCCTCCCTTCCACTCTCTCTAAAAATCAATGGAAAAATATCCTCGCGTGAGCATTAACAACAAAAAGCTGACATGTGGCTACTTTAATCTGCAAGGGAGCTTGAGAATGTGATTTTTTTTTAAGCTGGGGACACTGCTATCTTAACTAAATCAAAGTTCTGTTAGAAAGGAAAAGGGGGATATTAAATACTAACTGCATTACTAGTAGTCCGTGGCACTAGATCTGCAATACGGGGAAATATCATTTGAATGCTTATTTTAAGAACATTCTTCTCCATAATTATATAATTCTTGTTTGTACTTTTCAAAGCACTTTCTCACACATTATTTCATTTGCTCCTTAAAACAACCCAGTGAAATAGTGGGAAGTAAAGCTTTCCCAGTTATTTTAAAAAGCAACCGAAAAACAAGAGATTATTAGCAGTGAAAACAACACTAAGAGCCTAATTTTTTATAAAATTGGGACTTTTGCCATGGTAATAAGGGAGAAAACTGACTGGCTTTCAACTGAATTGACAAGATGTTTTTAATATCATGTAGGCCCAGTCTCTTCCTCCTTCCGAAGATACAGGAAATTACAGCAGTTTATTTTCAAGGTGACATCGACTTGAAAACAAGAGTCTACAATTTGCCTAAATAATTCAAGAACCAGTATTAGGATGGCAACACAAAGTCCCTTGAAGTGGATGCTTATCCAATCTGTGATGGGGTAAGAGGCTGTCAGGAGAATGGATGGTCAATTTGTTCTCTCTCTCTCTCTCTCCTTTATTCCCATATGCTGCTTACTGTGATGGGAAGGGGCTTTCGGTAAAGCAGACTTTGTGTGTTTGCCTGTGTTTAATAATGTTGCCGTGAGACACATTGAATGTGTACTAGTATACTGTAGATAGTTCATGCTGAAGAGACTGGGAAAAGAAGCAAGAAGCCTTTTGCTTTGAGGGGCGGGAAGAACCTATCAGTACCTGGTTATGAGAACTGTCACTCACCCTTACCTCAGAGCCACTGAAACTTGCCTCCAGAAAGATCCTAGACTCTGTAGGGGTGACGGAAACTAGAGAACATGGAGGACAGCCTGGAGGAAGAGGAGGGCAGGAAGCTGGCGAAAGAAGGTGTCCCCATGGGTGGCAGCCTTTGTATATACAGAGGCAACTTGATGTAAAAAGTAAAGTTGCACCCACCTATGGGTCTTCATTGGCATCTAAATCAGCTGGCCATGAATTTGTTTTCTTTCTCATAATGGACTATTCGACTTTATTCTTAGATGTTGTATGAAAGACCACTGATCGAAATAAAAGAAGTCATTGAAAATAGTTTCTAAATTTTATTTGAGTCCTAAAATTTGTATTGCCGTTTATCCTTATTTATTAACGCCTCTTTATTATATAGCTCAGCATACCATAAGAAAGCAGAAGCACCGGTGTAACCTATATACAAGTATTGAGTTTTTACAAGTACGTAGAAATTTCAGTTGGAGGAGGGGAAAGAAAAGAAAGTTGGAAGGTCTGACCTTCTTCACAGACCATGGGCCTGGGTTCTTTTTGTTTTGCCACATGTTCACGATATTAATCTTCACATCGGTGGTTACAGCCAAATTATTGTCCTACGTCCAAAATGAGAGGTTCTTTCCAGCTGACAATGAATTTAAACATCTTGGTGTAGCTGGGATAGATCTTTAAACAAATCAAGACTTGAACACATGACAACAAGGAATGTCACAAGATGAGAAACAAAACGAAAGCGTTCTCCACTGCCTTGGTCAGGTTAGAGCTCAGATATCTTCTCCACAATTGTTCAGAAGCTTGCCAGCATCAATGGGAGAAAGTTAAGAGACATGGAGAAGTGTTGCTTGGTGCTTTTTAATTCTAGAGAGAAAGAAAAAGTGACCCTGCCCTGGCCAGTGTGGCTCAGTGGGCTGAGGTCGTCCCATCCACCAAAAGGTGGCATGTTCCATCCCTGGGTGCATGTGGATTTCTCTCTCTCTCTCTCTCTCTCTCTCTCCCCTTCCTTTCTCTCTAAAATTAATTTCAAAACTTTTTTTTAAAATGACCCCATAAAAATGCAGTCCTTTTCACAGTGATCCTTTCTTTCTTTTTGTCCATGTGTGGTGTTTGTTTCCAGGTAATTATGCCATGAGGGTCAATTTTCTTGATTGTATCCTGGTATTCTCAACTGCCAAAGGATAATACAATAATAAAATTTGCTAAATATTTCATTTTCATCTAAAAAAAAAAAAAAAAAAAAAAAAAAAAAAAAATTTTTGTCCATTGGTGTTTGTTTCCAGGTAATTATGCCATGAGGGTCAATTTTCTTGATTGTATCCTGGTATTCTCAACTGCCAAAGGATAATACAACAATTGGTTAGTCAAAGACGGGTAAGATTCCTCTGGGAGGAACAACCTAAGACAGGCACAGTCGCAAAGGGGCCAGCAGACGAGAACTTGGGGGTCTACAGAGGTGGGACACAGATCCTCACCCCCCCAACCATGCAGGGGCTTGAACACTTGCCCCTTCTGAGGGAGGTCTCCTGCCCCCATGGCTGCTTCTTGCTTCCCATGCCCAGCCCAGATCGGGACCCAGGTAACAAAAAGAGACTTGGCCCAGCTGAGATCGGTACCCAGAAAACAGAGACTTGGCTGACAACAGCTACCCTATATCTACATCCAGCCTAACACCAGGAATGCTCAGGGCCTTCTCAAGGATGCAAAAATAATCCTTTCCATTAATATTTACAGTGTAAACTAAGATTGTTTTTAAAGTATTAAATTTGACAGTAAAATAGCAGTCAGGTTTTCAGATTAAAATTGGCTCAAGAAGTATTAACCAAAATTTTCATTTCATGGTAAATTTGCTTAACATGCAATGATCCTAAAGCAGTCATATTTTTGTGCAAAAAAATTAAAAAAATTTAGAGTTACCTAGACTGCATTGTAACTTTTCCAAAAAATCCTCCTAATAATTAAATCAAAAAAAGGGGGGATAGTGGAAAAATACCATGTAAGGAAAAATATCCTGTAACTAAATTACATCTAGAAAAATTTTTTCATTTATGCTAACAGCAAGACACCCAGGAAAACACACATGGTGTCAAAATAAGCCAAAGGAAAATCATTTGGGCAAATATAAAAAAGACCCCAAGTAAAATTCCCTTTATTAACCTTCGGTCGAGAATATGTTTGTATATTTTCAGAAAACAACTCCAAGACCATGTGGATTCCTGCAACAGAGAGGAATTATCAGGAATGCTCCAGCCATGAAGACAAGAGGAAAAACAATCCAGAGATGAAGGACGCTGACGTCACTTTGCCATGCTAGCAGTCAGCAGCTGTGCGTCGCTGCAGGTTGCCCAGGATCAAACCAGAGAGGGTCGGACCTGCATTGCCACCATTTGTCCACCATCCAGAACTGAAATATCATTGCTGACACCTACACATAAGGAACTGTCGGACATTGAAACTTGGACTCAGAACTCTTGGACATTGAAATTGGGACTTAAAACACTTTTTGTTCTTGAAATGTTATGCTCAAGTTTTAAAATGTTTTAGGTTAAAAAAAAATAGAAGCAGGGGCATAGAAAGGGAATGGACTGATAATTCTTGGGGGGAAGGAGGTGTGGGGGGTGTGGGAAGAGACTGGACAAAAATCTTACACCTATGGATGAGGACAGTGGTAGGGGGTAAGGGCATGGGGTGGGGTGGGAACCTGGTGGAGGGGAGATATGGTGGAAAAAAGAGGAACATCTGTAATAATCTGAACAATAAAAGATTTATTAATTTAAAAAAAATAAAAATAAAAAAAACCATTTGATAGTCTTTGTCTAGGCAATTGCCCATTGAGTAAAAATCATTTATTATGATCATAATTGTTACATAAGCAGATCAGTTTTTGAAATTTCTGCTTTAAAAGTATCATACACACCAATTGTTGTCGGAAGACTGACCTTTCCATGGGATCATGAGAAAAACATTTCAAGGATCCACGCACAGGAGATTGTAATGTGGATGTGGCAAGAAGATTTATTCATTCCCCTCCTGGCTTCCCAAAGTCCCATCTCCCTCCATCCATCATGGAAAAAGTCTAACCATGTTTCCAGCAGGACCGAAATAAAAGCCAGTGCCCAGAGTTTCTGCTTCATGTTAAAGTTCAGTCTTTTCAGAGCCCATGAAGTCTGGGGCTCCCATTGCTGCTAGACCCACATGGTCATGTGCTCTTGGGTGAATGCATCAACAAACAGGCCAAGTGCAAGAGAGAGAGAGAGAGAGAGAGAGAGAGAGAGAGAGAACTTCAGTAAAACCTCAATATAAAGGACTAATTTGGGTGAGGAGATATCTGTTAAAGCCAAAAGTCCATTATATAATAAAGTAGATTTTCAGAATGGATATGTTAAAAAAAGTGATAAATTAGTTAGCATACCTGTTTTTTACTTATGTAGACATGTTTTTGTAATTAAAATTAAATTTAATTTCACAGAAAAGTTTTATGCATGTGTTATAGTAATTTTAAATTTAGACTGAATAGGTCTAGTAAATTCAGGCATTCACCAGTATGTAAACAAATGCACACAGCTGGACGTGGCTTAGACCATGTCAGAACATGGGCCAGCAAATGTTAAAACTGCTCCAGAAAGTCACACCATGTGACAACAGAGCTCATTACTATGTGATGGGGTGTGATCACGTGCCAATCATTCACTGAATGTTGTTTACCAGCAGTGACCTTTGGATTTAAATATGTAGACTATAGTTGTGGACATGTAATATTTATTTACTAGAGGCCCAGTGCACGAAATTCATGCATGGGTACTGTCCCTAGGCCTGGCCTGCGATCAGGGCCATCTTCCTCAGCTGCCCACAGCTGGCCCCACCCCCTGCTGCCACCCACCCCCTGTTCCCTGTTTGTCATTGGGTGATCAGAGCCTGCTGGCTGGGGGGAGGAACCAAGAGGTGGTCAGGGAGCCTCATAGTGACTGGTTGAGCGGTCGTTCTAGTCATTATGCTGTTAGGGTCAATTTACATATTACCTTTTTATTATATAAGATGTTGGTGAAATTGCTACAGTGTTTTTTCCAACATATGCAATACCCTTTGTAATACTTTTAGCAATAAAAAAAATAAAAAATAAATAAAATAAAAATTAAAAAAAATAACATTGAGTTAATAACAAAAAATAACCTATCAATTTAATTATAAGAAAATCTTGGTTAAAAGCATTTTTAAGTTAACGGTGTTAATTTTCACGTATGACATACAAACCGGAAATTTTGTCTGTTAAATCGAGGTCCGCAAAATCCAGGGTTTACTGTTCTTTGCACATATGGAATCATATATTCTCAGGCTTGGGAGGAATCAGAAGTTTTTTCAAATAACTAATCAGCTTCTCGGGCTTTCACTTGGGCCCACCTCCTAGACAACTATCTTTTTCCCGGGTTAGACTTCCAGCCCTCTGTGGGTAAGCACCTCCCCCTGTGCCATTTTGACTTTACGGTGCATGTCCTTATCTCTCTTTCCCACTGGGAACTGAGGGTGGGGGCCAGAGGATAGCTCAAGAAAAAGAAATTCCTGAGACTTGCATAAGAGGATGAGTGATTTTCATTTGCGTGAAATTACATCCCTGGGTTTCCAAATCCCATTCCAGTCATAGAAGAAGTGTAGCTGGGGTTCCAGTAATGCTAGAAGCAAAGCCAGTGTCTAGGGTTGCGGTTCCATGTTGCAGCCAGATCCAGTTCAGCATCAGGCTGGTTGGAGTCCACGTGGCCTGGGTGATGTGGGCAAATGTCAGGAAGTAGGCGTTAAAGAGCCCCACAAGCTGAGTCAAGGGCAACACACCAAGAGGAACCAAGCAGAATAAGCCAGCGAACTCTTTTGTTTAGGGAACTAACTATCCCAAACTCTGTGCCCCAGCAGTGACCACTAACAGGCAAGTACCTTCACTAGTACCCCCAACTTTACTGGGCACGTGCCTATTTTCCCTCTGCCCAGTCTCCCGGGGAGTATAAAGTTGTAACTTCCTGGCGAAGCTTTCCAAATGGCATGCCTATCATATTTGCCTTCCTTTTGCTCCTTTCCTGTTATTCATAACTAGGTTAATTACAAGGGTATCACTCCCACACACACAATCTGGTACCAGAGTTGGGGGCGGGGGGGGCAGGGGATGGATGTCAATCCCCTTGGAGGGACAATGCTGAGATTTTTGGGGGTGTGAAGCAAACAGGCCTCTGCTTCCCAGCTGAAGAAGTTCAACAATGTCTGACTCTCCCTTTGCTTCCTTTCCCATCAATCATTAGCTAAGGATGGTACACAATCACCCTCTCCTTTCAACATTTTCCCTTTGTGACTAATGTTTCCTTTTCAATTACCACCCTACTTACCTTTCAAAGTAAAACTTAGTGAAAAATGTGCTATGACAATCTCATAATAATCCTACAATGAAACCCTTAATACTTTTATGTTCCATTAACCTCTTTTGCAAGTGTTGTTTTTGTTACTCAGAGAAAGGCAAATTTATCCACCAGGAATCACAGTAAATGGAGTGATTCCCTATCTTTGTGTGTATTCTCAGCTCGGGGACGACACACCACACACCTCTCTGAGCTGCCCAACATCTCTGCTCAGTTGAGTACTCAACACCCTACAGTTGTCTTTAGTTCCTTAGGAATGACAAATGCATTTTCCAAGGGGTAAACATTCTTGGAAGCTCAGGTAACTTTTCAGATTTGTGTTACTACTTTTGGCAGGACTCATATCACCTGTTGGGGGATTTATCCATTCCTCCTGTCTTCTCTTTTCTTCTACTTGCAACAGCTAGGAAAGATAGGAAGTGTCTTTTACTTAAATTCTTGAACTTTCAGTCCTTCACAAATAGTAAAGAGAAAAATGTCTGAAGTTAATGAAAGGCAATTTTTAAAAAATTTATCTTGATTGTTGAAAGTATTACAGATATTCCCATTTTTCCCCATTGACCTCTTCTAGCCCACACGGTTAATCTCTCCTTCACCCACTGGGGAAATTGAAAATATGACCTTTTCAAAAGACATATAGAGAGGCAGCTTAAAGCCTTATAAAATCTATGTGAAATTCGGTATTCCCCATTCCATAAATGCCCATCAAGTCATTAGACTCCGTGAGGATTACTTAAAAGCCTGCCCATCTTGTGCAATTTACAAATACTCTCTCCCCCTTTTCCCTGTGAATTACCCTTTAGTTTCATCCCCATTACTTTTCCCTGTCATTTCTCAGCTTTCACCCATTTTCTGATCAAATTACACATCAGATACCAGTAACCTTGAACACCAACAGCTAGCCCAGAAAATTGAAATGAAGAAGTTCAAAGAAATATCTTTTTCACCAGAAAAGAGCATCTTCATTTCTATGCTGAGAAGAAAATCTATGTTCTATTCTGGATGTAGATATGACTAGCAATTTAACTTGCAATTAGTCTCCTTTTTAGGTTGTGAAATAGGGATGAATAATCCTTTTAGAGTAGTTATGAGAATGGATAAAGTCCCCATTATCCTATCTAATAATAGATAAACATGGTAATTGACCGTACCTTCACTATGCCTCCCATTGGCTAATCAGTGTGATATGCAAATTAACCACCAACAAAGATGGCGGCTAATTTGCATACGTAGGCTCCAAGCGGTGGAGAGAGGCCTGATGTTTCCAGGCCGGCAGAGCAGCGAGGCCTGACGTTTTGGGGCCGGCTCTGGCCAGAACTCAGCCAGAGTGAAGGCCTGGGCCCCAGGTGCCAGAGGCAAACCGGTGCCAGCAGCCAGGGGAAAGGAAGGCCTATTGCACGAATCTCTTCATGCAACAGGCCTCTAGTATGATAAATAAAAGAGGTTTTGCTAAGAATGCTAATAATAACATGAAGCAAATGATTATCTAGTACTTTCAGCAATGCCAAGGGGTTTCACAGGCGAGTTTAATACATGCGTAATTTCTAACTTAACCTCACTACAAACTCGAGAACTAGATAGCTATCAGATGTTACAGATGAGGAAACTTAGAGACTTCAAGCACCTTGATCAAAGTCACACATTTAGGAGGAATCAAAACCTTGACTAAAAAAAGGTCATCTGATTCCACTCCCCAAACTTTCTATGCTTTTAAAATAAAAATTAAATTAAATTAAATTAAGTCTGCATATCTTCATTTATGAAATAATATTGCTTTGATCATTAAAAATAGACTCAAAAAATAGAGAAGTCTTATAGCCCAGTCTCTCACTCTATTCATATGTATTTTCCATTGCATAGCAAATCCTCTGGATTCCTCTTTTTTCCAGTGTCAGGGAGCATTCCACCTTGCATAGAGCAGCATGTTTTGCTGTTAGTTTGAGTTGTCCTATCTTCTTCCCTCAACTTGAAAGCATCTATACAGTTTATCCTCTCAGTGCACTCTGTCTGGCATTTGGTTAGGTTCCCCAGATCCTGTTAGCTTAGCCCACTAGATAACAGCTCTATGAAGGCTCTGCATATATTTTAAAACAGGTTTACCTTCTATTTTATCTTCTCTTGGGTAAGTTTTCCCAAATCCTCATATGAGACATTTACCTGCTTTCTCTTTAGTACTGACATCTCTCTTTTGGACCTTTCTTGTCAAAAGAGGATTCAGAAGAAATCTTAGGTTTCTTTCCGCTAAGACATTAGAGGAGTCATGTAGACATATGAGGTCTCATCCACTCTTTCCTACCCATTTCTCCAGGGATGAGAAAATCAAGACCAAAGGGCTAAGTGTCTAGGGACACAAAGGGTGTGGAACAGGACCCCTGGATGACCTCTGGTAAATCTGATTCTGTTATTATCATGACAATAATGCTTCTCCCTTCTTTGACCTGCAAACATGAAATGCTGAAAAGTCACTAGAATGTTAGAACAATCAATGAAAGAATATTCTCAGTTAATTCTACAGTAAATTGGTCATTTGATGTATCTATTTCTTAGGCCTAAATCCTGAACAGTGTCAGGGTTGCCACAGAAGCAATGCTTGCCCCCCCCCCCAAAAAAAAAATCACTTCCAAGATCATTATAGCTCTAGCACCCTCTGGGTCTATATTAGATGTCAAAGGATATTGTGCATTCTGCTTCCAGGAGATGGAACTTGCAAGACTGTTGTTGAATCTCTGCTGCTGACCTATTGAATAAGTGAATGATTTAAGGAAAGGTCTTGAATGTCTCCCAGTTACTAAAAATAGGCTATAGGGAGTACTGTAAAAAAGAGTATTATATATTTAAAGTGTATTTCTAAGCTCTTGTACAAACAAGCATTAACTACACAAATATTTATTAACTGGTAAAATTAAGAATAGGTTGTTTTGATTGCTCCTCAAGTGAAAGGTCCAGAGTGGGCTGGGCTTGTGCACCTAAGACATGAGGCCATAATGTATCAAAATAGATTTTATTTCTGACACCTGGGTGCAGGTGGGCTGAGACCGAGAAAGGCATCAGCGAACAGAGCAAGGAGAGAACAGTTTTTATTAATTTTTGCTGGCTGCAAGCCACTCTGCTGACATAAGGGTCTGGTCTGTCCTTGGTTCCTCCCGTGCCAGGTGTCTTCTGGTTATCTGAGCTATGCTGTGCTCAAGGCTGCAAGCTTTCTGCAAGATATCTGCTAAGCACAATAAGTCTTTCTCTGCCCCGTTTTATTCTCTTTAATCCTTTCATCAAGGTTTCTAGATAATTGAGCATTCATCTCCCTATGTAATAAAATTACTGGGGCAATGCAAGAATTTGCCACAGAAATTTTCTTCTATGTCTGTAAAATTTCAATTTTTCATTTTTAAACAATGTGCTCTTAGAATATGGTAATTTTACACACTAAAATTCAACAGCAATATAGCCAATAACAATGTTAATACATTTTTAATATTTTTATTTTTAATATATTTTTATTGATTACAGAGAGGAAGGGAGGGGGAGAGAGAGATAGGAACATCAATGATGAGGGAGAATCATTGAATCGGCTGCCTCCTGCACTTCGTCCTACACACCCCACACTGGGGATCAAGCCTGCAACCTGGGGAATGTGCCCTGACAGGGAATTGAACTGTGACCTCCTGGTTCATAGGTCATTGCTCAACCACTGAGCCATGCTGGCCTGGCCATGTTAATACATTTTAAAAGGAGTTTAATTAAGTAGGCATACAGGAAAAATAAATTTTCTAAGTTTTACATAAATAGAAAACGTAAGGAATTAATAACAATAAAATAAAACAATCAGAAAAATAAGAAGGCTGAGGTATTTCTGAGAAATAATAGAGGCCTTAAAAGTATTTGTGATGCTCACAATTAAAATGCTATGGTTTGTTCAGCCATCCATCCTGCTTTATCATCTTAGAAGTTATAATTAGTATGCTTACATACATAAAGCTTACTTCTAAAAAATATTTATCCCAATGGATTAATACTGAAATTTCTTGGAACATATTTACCCTTTTTATTAGTACAATGATACATATTCAGCTTAGAAACTGGAAACTATAGGGAAAAATGTCATATAAAAATTAAAATTATTCACACTTCATTACTGAAATGTGAAGAACAAGAATTTTGTTATATATTCATTCAGCCTTTATATATGCCTATATGTAAGTGTTTTAATAGGTAATATTAAAATACTCGTGTATTTAATAGAGTATAACTATTTTCACTTATGAAAATACCATAAAAGCTTTTTCATATTTTTAATATTTTTCAAAAGCTATTTTACTAAAGATACTGTTGGTACATTATTATGGATATATCAAAATGTGTTTAACCAATTCTCCTACGATGCATTAAGTTGTTTCCATTTATTGTAATTAAAGTTCTTTCTGATAAACAATATTGCATATGTATATTCTGGGAGGACAAAAGGATATAGTTATTTTGAAGTTCTTTGTCTTATAAAATTTAGCTATATTTTTACTCCCACCAGACAAATATGGAATGCCTGCATTTTTCTAGACATTCATTGTTTTAACTTGCTTCTGTTATTACTATTGAGACTACTGTGATAGGCAAGATAATGATTCCCAAATGATGCTCTTGTTCTAATTCCAGAAACCTGTCAGTATGTTCCCTTTCATGGCCAAAGGGACAATGCAGATGTGATCAAGTTAAGCATCTTGGGCGGGGAGATTATCCTAAATAATCCTAGTGGAGCCAACAATTGCAAAGGTCCTCATAAGGGGAAGGCAGGAGATATCAAAGAAGGCAGTGTGACAACAGAGACAGAGAAGCAGATGTGGTGACTGACGAAGAGGAGACAGTCAGACATTTGAAGATGCAACACTGTTGGCCCTGAAGACGGAAGTAGGAGCACAAGCCAAAAAATTTTAAAAAATTTAAAAATGCACGCAGTGTCCAGAAAGCTCAAAAGGCAAGGAGATGGGTTCTCTGTAGAGCTTCAGAAGGAATCTAGCCCTGCAGACCAGAATGGTAGGATCATAAATTTGTGTTGTTTTAAATCACTATGGCAACTTATTAAAACATAAATAGAAACTAATACAGCTACTCTTATTGTGATTAAATTATCATGGTTGGTTTATAGTTTCTGATTTTTGAATTGCCCAAACTAAGAAATATGTACCTAAATCTTTTAGAGTATAAATACATTTGCTTTTTTACTTCTATATTCATGAACATAAAGTGCTTGACAGTAGTCACAGACCATCTGGGGTTACCACTCAAGTTAATAAAATCACAGGCCTTAGATCAATAGAAGAAACAAATTTCACTTACATACTTACAGACACATAGACTCAAGGCTATTAGCTCTCCAAGGAAATTTAGAGACTATATTAGTCCCACAAAAACTAAACATTTTTTTCATAAGAAATGTGGTATGTTATGTTGATTGATTTGCACATTTTGAACCATCCTTGTGCCCCTGGAATGAACCCCACTTAATCATGATGTATTATTTTTTGGATGTATTATTGTATTTGATTTGCTAGTATTTTATTAGAACTTTTACATCTGTATTCATCAGAGATATTGTTCTGTAGCTCTGTGTGTGTGTGTGTGTGTGTGTGTGTGTGTGTGTGTGTGTGTGTGTTATCTTTGCCAGGTTTTGGTATCAGGGTTATATTGGCCTCATAGAATGTGTTAGGAAGTATTGCCTCTTCTTCAATATTTTGGAAGAGTTTGAGAAGGATAGTTTTTAAATCTTTGACATTTGGTAGAAATCACTGGTAAAGCTATCTGATCCTGAATTGTTGTTTTGGGGAAGTTTTTGATGGTTGTTTCAATTTCCTCAATGTTGGTTGGTCTATTTAGATTGTCCAATTCTTCATTATTTAGTCTAGAAAGGTTATACATTTCTAGGAACTTATCCATTTCTTCTCAGTTATTGAATTTGGTGGTATATAGTCTTTCATAATATTTAGTATGATCCTTTATATATCTGTGATGTATGTGGTGACTCCTCCTCTCTCATTTCTGATTTTGCATATATGGTTCTTTTCCCTTAGTGAGTCTAGCCGGGGGTTTGTCAATTTTATTAATCTTTTATTGATTTATTGATTTTTTTTGCATAGCCTTTTTGTTCTCTATTTCATTTAATTCTGCTCTAATTTTTATTATTTTTTTCTTCTGCTGACTTTGGGTTGTTTTTGTTCTTCTTTTTCTAGTACTTTAAGATGTGATGTTAGATTATTTACTTGGGATTTCTTTTGTTTCTTGAGATAGGCCTGTAATGATATAAACTTCCCTCTTATTACTGCTTTCGCTGTATCCCAGAGGTTTTGATATGTTGTATTGTCATTCTTGTTTGTCTATATATTTTTTATCTCATCTTTTATTTCTTCTTTGACCCAGTCATTTTTTAGTAATATTTCATTTAATCTCCATGTATTTGTGGGTTTCTCTACTTCCTTTTTGCAGTTGATTTCTAATTTCAAGGCATTATGGTTAGAAAATACGCTTGATATAATTTCAAATCTCTTGAATTTGTTGATGCTAGTTCTGTGACCCAACATATGGTCTACCTTTGAGAATGTTCCATGTGCACTGGAGGAGAATGTATAATCTGATGTTCTGGGTTGCAATGTTCTGTAAATGTCAATTATGTCCATTTGGTCTACTGTTTCATTTAAGGCCAATATTTCTCTATTGATTTTCTGTTTGGTTGATCTGTCTAGAGCTGTCAATGGAGTATGAAGGTCTCCAACTATAGTTGTGTTTTTATCTGTTTCTCCCTTTAGTTCTGTGAGTAGCTGTTTTATATATTTCGGTGCTCCCTGGTTGGGTGCATATATATATTAAGAAGTGTTATGTTTTCTTGATGTAGAGTTTCCTTTATCGTTATAAAGTGTCCATCTTTGTCTCTTGTTATCTTTGTTATCTTGAAATCTATTTTGTCAGATATAAGTATGGTACACCTGCTTTTCTGTGGATGTCATTTGCTTGGAGAATCATTTTCCACCCTTTTACTTTGAATCTACCTTTGTCTTTGCAACTTAGATGTGTCGCTCGTAGGCAGCATATGGTTGGGTTTCATTTTTTGATCCACTCTGCTACTCTGTGCCTCTTTACTGGTGAATTCAGACCATTTACTAGTACATTTAGGGTAATTATGGATGTATGAGGATTTCCTATGGCCATTTTATGTTTCATTTTCTGGTGTCTCCATTGGTTCTTTTCCTTTAGGTTTCTGTCTGTTGTTTTTGTTTGGTCGTATTCCGTACATCTTTCTTCTGTTTCCTCTTTTTTTAAGCTGTATGTCCTGGTTTGTGGATTTTTGTGTGTGGTTACCATTAGGTTTATAAAAAATGAAGTTTCATATATACCGTAGTTTTTTCCCTTTTGAGTGCATCTGACCTTCATCTTCCTTTGCCAATTCAGACCTTTTCTCTTGCCCTTGTATGTTTTTGTTGTTACAAATTGTCCCTGTTTATCTGCGTTGAGCAGAGACTTCTTTGTTAAGTTGTAGATGGTTAACCTGTTGAAATGGCAGGGGGAAAGGAAAAGATGTGCCCTTACCCTGCCATTCCTCAGACGCCACTCCTTCCTTTCTCAAGATTTTAAGCAAACACCAAATAACAATGTTAGTCCAGGTTCTCTGAGAAGCAGACATCAAGACAGGATTAAATGTGCAAGGGTTATAATATGGGAAATGAGTGTAAAAAAGAAACAGTGAGGATGCTGGAGAAGTCTGGAAGAGGCTGAGATACAAGTTGGACTTCAGGTGAAGAGAGAGCGCATGTTTCTCCATCCAGCCAGGGACACCATGCTCTAGAACAGTGGTTCTCAACCTGTGGGTAGCGACCCCTTTGGCCGTTGAACGACCCTTTCACAGGGGTCGCCTAAGACCATCCTGCATATCAGATATTTACATTATGATTCATAACAGTAGCAACATTACAGTTATGAAGTAGCAACGAAAATAATTTTATGGTTGGGTGACAACATGAGGAACTGTATTTAAAGGGCCAGAAGGTTGAGAACCACTGCTCTAGAAACAGGTTCTAAATCCCAGCTCCACCCCACTATTTAAAAGATGTGTGACTATGGGAAAAGAAACTTCATTTCTTTGGCAATTGAATGGGGATACTAATATGTTCTCCTGCTATACTTGTGCTAGTAAATGAAATAATGCATATAATTCTACTTTTCAGCATATACTAAGCTTTCAATAAATGTAGCTGCTCCAAACACAACTTGATTAGCTCACTTCCCTTCTAGATAAAAAGAAATTGGGTTTAAAACAATATTTCTCTTTTGAGATGCAGCATAGGATAGTGAAAGGTGCTATAAAGACATTGGAAAAGCTTGGGCTTTGCAATCCTAGAGACCAGAGTTTGAATCATATTTTAGCCCTCAGCCCCCAAAACTTACTGACCCATTGCAAATTAATTAAAATACCTGAGACTTCCCAAATATGTAAAATAAGGGCAATAATATTTACTAGTATATGACATGGTTGTTTCAATAATTAAACGAGATAATAAATGTATTCAAAATGCCTACCTAATGCCGAGCACATAATAAGAACTCAGTAAATGTTAGTTTTCATAGATTCTTGTTCTCTATTATATAACTAGAGGGCCGGTGCACGAAATTCATGCGGGGGGGGGGGGGGGGCGGGCCGCGCGGGTCGTCTGTCAGCCTGGCCTGTGCCCTCTCGAAATTCAGGACCCCTCGGGGGATGTCTGACTGCCGGTTTAGAGGTTAGAAAAAAACCTTGTGAGAGAAAAATGCAAAACAAAACAGAGGCCACTCCAGCAAGGGTGGGTTCTGAGGAGCTAGGGTTAACTTTCTGTGTGAAGATTCGCCAGGCCAGGGAAGAGGGAAGGAAGGAGTGAGTGTGTGTGTGTGTGTGTGTGTGTGTGTGTGTGTGTGTGTGTGTGTATGAGAGAGAGAGAAAGAGAGAGGCACACCCCCAAAGACTCCAGACTCTTTTGTTCTAAAGCACAAAACTTTGCTTTCCCCACATTTATCGAATGTCTAAACACAAACCATCGTGTACTTCAAGCAACATGTATTAGGGAAGGAGAACGCAGCCTTAAAGCAAAGGGTGGGGGTGTCAGAAGTGTAACTCCTCTCGCCCCCCCCCCCCAGCTGAAGCTCCTCGGGGGCCTGCCTCTTTGCGAATCCACATTTATCTCTTGGGGTGTAGGAGGTTAGGGAGCACAGCATTATCCTGGGAGGGGAAGGTCAGGGGGATTGCACCCATGATACTGGCCCCAAGTTTCATTTCCTCACCCTCCCGGGTTGCTTTCCACCCACCACTGATCTAGTTAATGGGGTCAGAAGTCTGCAGCTGGATGCCTCCAGGTGGAGAGCATGCTGGCGGCTGGGTGGTCCAGTTCTGAGGCCCCTGCATTCACACCCCACCCCTGCCAGCTTCCCGCCTGTGGGCAGCGGCTCAGGGTGTTCCGCCCCATCGAGTGCCAGACTCAATACAACTGGATGCGGGGAGAGATTTGGCGGCTCTGCAGCAGGCGGCTCCACAGCTAGCACCTTTGAATTGCATGCCACTGGGGGAAAAGAAAAGCCTCCTCAGAAAGAGGTTTTTCAAAAGCCTTCAGAGACTGGAAGGTTTGGCCGTCTGGGGCCTTCCTTCCCCCGGCTTCTGGCAGACGGCCCCGCCCCCAGCCTGCACCTGCCTTGGCCTGATGCCACCCACGTTCACCGCCACCCACTCCCGGTTCCTGTTCCCCATTGGGCGATCAGCACCTGCTGGCTGTGGGAGGGACCAGGAGGTTGGCTGGCAGGCCCTGATCAGGCGATCATGGTGGTCAGTGTGCATCATAGCAACCGGTTGTTCTGTTCTGGTCGTTTGACCTTTCCGCCCTAACAGTTGCTTAGGCTTTTATATATATACACTTGAGGCCAGTGCACGAATTCCTGCACAGGTGGGGTCTGGCCGGTCTGCCCCAATCAGGGCTGATCAAGACAGGACTGCTGGGGGGAGGGGCCGCGGGCGGATGGCTGGCTGGCCCCGCCCCCTGGTTGAACTCCTGGTCGAACTCCCAGTTGAGGGAACAATTTGCATATTAGCCTTTTATTAAAGAGGTTACTTTCATGGCTGACGAGTTAAGTAGGGTCATCAATTCTTTTTTTTTTTTAATATATTTTATTGATTTTTTACAGAGAGGAAGGGAGATGGATAGAGAGTTAGAAACATTGATGAGAGAGAAACATCCATCAGCTGCCTCCTGCACATCTCCTACTGGGGATGTGCCCACAACCCAGGTAGATGCCCTTGACCGGAATTGAACCTGGGACCTTTCAGTCCGCAAGCCAACGCTCTATCCACTGAGCCAAACCGGTTTCGGCGGGTCATCGATTCTTAAAGCAAATAACTGTGAATGATTACCCTCAAGGTTTTCATCATCCTTTTAAAAAAGTCTTTAAATATCTTTTCTTGTCATTCATCACTCATGTACTCAGGGGTCATTGTCACCAGAGTCAATGTGCCCATTTTAATGTCTTTGTTTCTCATCTTCTTAGATTTTGCTTCTAATCTGTTTAGGTGCTTGGTCACCAGAGATTCAAATATAATCCAATTGTGTATAAAATAAGAATAAATATATTACGAATGAAGGTCTGAAACACTTTCCCTGTGCAGAGCATTCAGTGTGAGTACCCAGACTTCTATGAAATATGTTGTGCTTCCCAAAGGTCACATTCGCATGCCTCCTGACCTTGATTTTACCCCATCAGATCTAAGCCTCAGGTTACAGTTGCTAGTAACTACAGTCCTAAGCATATAGAAGATTCCAAAAAGAAAAAATAAAAGGTTGTTAATGGAATGAAATGGAAACAAGTTGAAATTTAATGACATTATGACCCTCTTCTCTGAGTATGATGCACAGTGCAATTGACTAAATGGTCTATAAGTGTCTATATTATTTTATTTCTATCAATCACTTCACATATGTGGTCATGTGTTGTTAGTAACTTTGACTTTCTATCTTTTATACCAACAGAAGAATGAATGAATACTTTGCTAGCCTTGTCGTTTCTTCTATGAGGACCCACTCCTGTGCCTGATCCCACAAGTATTGGCATGTGGGACTGCCTTTAGTCATGGCAAACATTCAATACTTCTCTGCTTATTTGACTTTAAAAAGATTTGTGAAGTGTATGTCTGGGTATTCTCAGCATTTCCTTTTCCTTTTTTTTTTTCCAACGAGCATTTAGTACTAAACAAAAACTGATCAGAGGTTTAGAATTATCGTTGGCCCATTGTGTTTCCATGGTTACAGGTCTGTGTTGTTCGTCTTCCAAATTCAGCCTCAATGACTTAGGCAGCCTTTGTGACCATGCTTATTAAATCTTGATTACTATGATCCATCCATGTTGGCCTCTTACTTATATACTACAATTGCTTCTAAAGGAGGCAGTATTCCTGCATTGTGAACACAAACACCACTTGTTCAATACCTGTCATGATGAAGTTCACACTAAAATCACAGGCCCCTTTTCAAGTTATTCTTCAGGAAAGTAACATTTTTTAAACCTTTAACAATGTTGTTCCTTTACAATTCTCTCCAGTGTACGATTAATCATCCACGTTTCTACCTTCCCATCTAGCGAAACCATTGTTTGTCTGTGTTGCTACCGGGATAATGAACAGATGAATGTAATATAGAAAACAATGAGGTTTTGTTACCAAATTAACAGAATATTACAACATTAATTAATAGAAAATATTTTGAAAATAAAATGGTAATTCAACTCTGTTGGTGTGCCTGCTGTCCTTTGTGAGTAAATTTTGGAAAATCTCAGATAAGAATAAAGTAAAATAAAAACAATTAAAGTAAATTATCCAAGGGAGTTAATTGAAAAATAGTGTCAGAATTGGGCACAGCTGCATGTAAAGATAGTAACAAAAATAACACCTGGAGTAATATAGAAGTTTACATTTCTCCTAAAAGGGCTCCAAAAGCAGGAGTCTGTGAAGAGGTGGCAGTTCCATGGTCGTCAGGGACCAGGCCCCCCACACCTTGCTGCCTTAGAATCTTCAGCGGCTGATCACGAGCCAGTATGGTTGCTAGAGCTCCAGCTCTTATATTTACACTCTAGGCAACAAGGTGGAGAAAGGGAAGAACTCTTTGAAACTCTACACATCAAGTGTGTTTACATCCTTTTAGCCAGAACTTAGTTATATGGCCATGTGTAGTTTGCAAAAGAGTGTAGGGAATGCAGTCTCTTAAATGGACTTCAAGGTGACCAGCTCAAAATCAAGATTCTGCTACAGCCAAAACCGGTTTGGCTCAGTGGATAGAGCGTCGGCCTGCGGACTGAAGGGTCCCAGGTTCGATTCTGGTCAAGGGCATGTACCTGGGTTGCGGGCGCATCCCCTGTGGGGGATGTGCAGGAGGCGGCTGATCGATGTTTCTCTCTCATCGATGTTTCTGACTCTCTATCTCTCTCCCTTCCTCTCTGTAAAAAATCAATAAAATATATTTTTTAAAAAAAGATTCTGCTACAGAAGAAGGGGAAAATGGATATTGAGAGCAAGTAGCAGTCTCTATCACAATTTCCAAAAAATATATAAAATAAAGCACATAAAGAATACAGTGAACAATGGGCACTACAGACAAAATCATATTAACCTATGTGCTGTAGCACCAAAAAAAAAAAGCCACAAAACAAGTTCTGGTAAGGAAGTGGGGGGTGCATATACCTGAGTTTCAGGTTCACTCCCGCCTCAGGTGGGGCATTTGTGGGAGGTAACCAGTCCATGTGTCTCTCTCACATTGATTTTCCCTCTCTCTCTCTCTTTCTCTCTTCCCCTCCCTCCCTCCCTTCCACTCTCTGTGAAAAGCAATGGAAAAAAATAGCCTCACGTGAGGATTCAAAACAAAACAAAACAACAAAGCAGAAAACCCCCACAAATGCCCCTTCTCGGCAATTAGGCAAGAAAAAGAAATAAAAGGCATCCAGTTTGGAAAGTAAGACGTAAAACTATTTCTATTCTCAGAGGACAGAATATAGAACATAATAAATATATATATTTCAAATATTCCTTTGTTTTAGGAATATTTTCATCTCTCCCCTCTTCTCATCTCTCGCAACACTACCTGTATTTTCTGTTGGCAATTTGATAATAAAGATAATGGACATTTATTGAGCATTTACTAAGTGCTAGGCAATGAGCTAATTTCTTAACATGAATTTTTTAAACCTCAAGCCAACCTTTTGAGGTGGTTATAATTGCATTCCCATTTTATAGGAAACACATTTAAGGAGGTAACTCATTTGACCAGTCACAGAACTATTAAGTCTGTTTTCCCTATACTACATTCTTCATTTACTGTGATTATCATGTCTCTTGCACTGTTCCATGTACAGTTCTTATTTCTCGTTCCTTCTACTTTTACATCGTTACATTTTCTACTCATTTTTCACTCAGCACTCAGTAAGTAGCCTGATCATTCTCCTTAGAAGCAACTATGTATGTTCATTGTCTTCTCTTCCTTTCACAGTGCTGACTATAGTCATTTGCATAAGGAAATTATTAGAGGCAAAATAAAAGAAGGCCAGAAGATATTAATTGGTGATATATTGGTAAGTTCAAACTTCAAGGCAAATGATTGAAGCAGAAATAAATTATAAAGTATGAGCAGAATAAAAAGCAGAAATGTTGAATGAGTCTAAACACTCTAGTTTTGCATTAAAAGATTAGAGGTTGAAGATTGATGGCTGTCAGAGGAAAGGGGGCATGTTGAGGATTTTAGCGTCTATGTTCATCAGGGATATTGGCCTGTAGTTTTCTTTCTTTGTAGTGTCTTCATCTGGTTTTAGAATTAGAGGTTGGAAGTGTTCCTTCCTCTTAAATTTTTTGAACAGTTTGAGGAGGTTAGGTGTTAGTTGTTCTTTGAAGGTTTGGTAAACCTCCCCTGTGAAGCTGTCTGGACTGGAGCTTTTATTTGCTGGGAGTTTTTTGATTACTGCTTCTGTTTCATCAGTTGTTATTGGCCCAGGGGTGAAATCTTTAACAACCAACCCACCATATTGTGTCAGGCACTCTTTGTGCCCCACATAACACTAATGGTCTTCTTTGCTTGTTGGGGTATGAGTGAGTCAGTTGTCAAACCCTATCTTTTTACCTGCTTCTCAGTCCACTCCTGGTACCCCTTATGCTTGTTCAGATTTCCAAAAAGTAGACACCTAAGTAGTATTAGATGTACAAGAGATTCATTGGAGAAATGCCTATGAAACAAAAAGAGGATGATGCTGGAGAAGACAGAGCTGGAATTCAAAATGAGATGAGATTTAACCTCCATAAAGGAATGGAGGAAGGAAAGATTAGGTCAGAAGATTCTTAGACTGCAGTGCAGTTTTTAGAATGTTCTGGCCTGAATGAAAAGAGTGTCCTTGAGCCAAAGGCACACAGTTGAGAAGCCCCATTCTCACGGGAATGGGTCTGCACTATTCCTCCTTTAACACCGCCATGCTCAGCCACTGGGTGGGAAAAGCCCATGGGAAGCGTGGCTCTTATTGCAAAGGTGGATGTGGATCTAGAAGAGCAGAAGCTGGACCATCAGTCAGTGATGCTGTCAGCAGCAGGAAATCTGAGCCGCACATTTTCATAGCCATAGCCGCCACCGCTCCGTGCTAACTGGTCTATGTAAATGCTTCCCTTTGGAGTTCTGCAAGGCACAACCCCTGAGGTCTCTGATACCTAAATTCCTACTGCATCAATTCTCCTGTGTTCTAATGGCAACATTTCATTTCTTCCTCATTCTCAACTCATGGGGACTTCCTTCCAACTTCACCAGAAAAATAGGCACAATAGGAAAGGAACTGCTAACGTGTTATCACCATCTACACGAATCATGTGTATATTTTTTTCCTTCTGCAAAGCTTTCTCTTTCTCTTTCTCTTTCTCTCTCTCTCTCTCTCTCTCTCTCTCTCTCTCTCTCTCTCACCTGGCCCATCATTTTCCCCTCATTTCCATCATATAAAAACATGCTATTATCCATATTTTTAAAATTTATGAATTTATGGGAATGAACATTTGAGGGATGGGAACTGGTCCTAGCAGGATAGTGGCATGCAGTTGGCATCTTTCTCCCTGAGAAATGATTGTTTCCAAACTCCAGGGACATAGCCCCAGCAGAGCCTTCCTTGTCCCTATAAAGAGGGTTTAAGTAGCCTGTGAACAAGTCTGGATTCTGAGGGATGGGGCAAAGACCAGGAGGCATAAGAACTCTTGCCCACTTTGTCTTCATTTCTTACTCCTTTCCTTTTCTTCCTCATCCCGTCTTTCCTTCTTGCTCTTTTTATTTCCCCTGTTGTTTCTCTTCTGCAAATCTTTTGGGTGGTACAGACCTATCTAAGTCATCCACGAGGTTTGGCATCATTGTTTGCACTCAGGGCTGGCTGATGAGTTACACTCCCAGAAGTTCTGATTCAGTAGGTCTGGGTAGGGCCTAACAATTCGCATTTTCTAACTATTTTCCAGGAGGTACTGATGCTGCTAATACACAGGACCATGGCTGTAGACACTGTAAGAGAGGACTGCCTCTGAGAGCAGTGTTTATCATTCTGCCCAAGCCTTCCCAGCCTCATGGACTTACACTATGTCGTAGGATGGTGATTTTCAACCTGTGTGCAGCAGGAATTTTTAAAAATGCAATACCTGACTATTTAGTCTGGGACACTGACCCCTTTTCCCTTAGATTGCCAAATTAAAAAAAATAGTCAA
Source organism: Myotis brandtii (assembly GCF_000412655.1). Taxonomy (NCBI): domain Eukaryota; kingdom Metazoa; phylum Chordata; class Mammalia; order Chiroptera; family Vespertilionidae; genus Myotis; species Myotis brandtii. Next base: position 212,901 of record NW_005370153.1, read on the forward strand.
CACAACAATAGCCATCTGGTGGGAATGCCCTGTCTTGAACCATAAATATATAGGTCATATAATAGAGTTGCATCTCATTGGTCATGTCGAATGATAAAGTTGTGTCTGATTTGTTAATTCTTGGTATCAGAAATCCTTATACACCAGTATAGGCACCTGATTTTTTTAAAAAATCGCTTCGCAGCCAAAAAGGGTAGGTAATTACTGTTATTATTATTTTTTTGTCAGATTGGCAAAAATATATATTTTGGTGTGCTGCAGAATTTTAGCAATTAGTTTATGAGTGCCATGAGGTGAACAAGGTTGAAAATCACTGTCTCAGGGAGGGAGACAAAGTCCATAAAACATGTCTGAGGCTCTGGGGTGTGTCTGTGGCTTTGGTAGCCCTGTAGTTGAACATGTAATGGAGGGTGAGGTGGGGGAGTTATTCTCCTCTACACTAGTACATGCAGATCACCAGACGCTCTGCACCACGAGTGTTCAAATGTTCTAGGGCATCAGGAATAATTCCTGGTAAATAGGATGAAAAGAAAGGTACTTCCTAGTGGAGTTACTAGTGTCACCTAAAACACAGTAGTTTTGTTGATGATGACTCCTTTTAACTCCTTTTGTTCAGAATTTTACCTAAAGCCTATGGTTGGTTTCATTTTAGTATTGAATTGTAGTTTTTGTATTATCGATCATTAGCAACTTGCCTGTTGAATACATACATGTGCCCAGGGTTTCAGCAATGTGTACACTCAATAAACTGCATACTGAACAAATTCATGCTATGATTCTTATTTAAAGAATAAAATTTTAAAAAATTCCTTACTTCAGGCCACACAGGTTGGTGACAGAAACAAGAAAGAGAATGTGCTCTGCTTCTGCGCTTGGACCACGTTAGTTACTGTCAGATGCTGGCCATTTGGGTGTTGTTGTTGCATGAAAAAGAACAATTCTGTCATTGAATATTAGTAACAGAAGGAAGAAAATGTGTTTGACTAATTGGGAAACATCTGAACCCACTGTCTTCTACTTCAACAAGGGTCAAAGGCACAAAACTCCAAGACAAGTTGTGGGGAAGGAGTTCTATTTTTCAGGAAAGGGACTTAGGAAGGGAAAGGCAGGCAAGCAAACCATGCTGCTCATTTTATGATGAGGTTCAAAGTCTTCAAAAATGGATGCCCTCTTCCTCCACAGAGCAAATATATACCAGGCTAAGTGAGACTGAGTCACAGACTGAAAAGAAGCTTCGCTGGAGGAAGCAAGAGCAGGCTATTACCGCCAACGCTGAATTATCTCCGGGTTTATAGAGCACTGGGGGAGAAGAGGGACCCGGAGTACAGGTCTTCGCAGGCTCTTTAGAAAAGAAAGCTTTGTTTAGAGGCCCTAGATCTTGCCTAATGTGCAGGCTCAAATGCTATTAGGTAATTATAACGCATATAGGGTTGGTGAACGCTTTGAAATAGTGAAATATAGGTAGTAAACATTTCATTTCAATATAGAAAAAGTGGTGGCTTTTCTAGCCATAACCAACACATCAGAGTTGGGGGTAATATCAGAAGGACCTTATGCATATTCACAAATTTGGGAGCAAAGAAAGCTCCAGAAAGTTTCATGTGGTGTGAGTGCACGAAGGGGTAGAGCTACACTGAAAGAGGGCCATTCTCATAGCATGGACTGACAAAAATATGTCCTGCAGAAGCGGACACTCCTGTCCTTTTCCAACCACTAGCTACTCATGAATTTAAGAGCTCACTTCCCTCCTCACTGATGATTTGCAAAGTAAAATATTTCGCGGTTTTGTTATTCTCACCACCCATGCAGTTGTCTTCTCCACAGGTGGTTCTAAAGCAGTGGGTCTAAAACTGAGCTGCACTTAGAATTAGATGGAGTGATTTCTTAAAAATCCTGATACCCAGGCTACACCCCAGGCAATTAAATCACAGTATAGGCTTCAGTTATTGTTTTAATTTTACTTTTAAAGCTTTAATGAGGTATACTTAATATACAAAGTGATATATACATTTACTGCATACCATGTGATGATTTTAGACAAATACAAACACTGGTGATACACAATCAAGGTAACAGACATAAGCAACACCTCCCAGAACTTCCCTCTGTTCCTGATTTTTGTTTTATCTTTGTGGTGAAACACAGCATGAGATTTGCACTCTTTCTTTTTTTTCTTTAATCCTCACTCGAGGATATTTTTCCATTGATTTTTAGAGAGAGGGAAAGACAGAGAGAAATATCAATGTGAGAGAACACATCGATTGGTTGCCTCCTGCATGCGCCCTGACCAGGGCCTGGGCAGGAGAGGAGCCTGCAACTGAGGTACATGCCCTTGACCGGAATCTAACCCGGGACTCTCAGGTCCACAGGCCGTTGCTCTATCCCCTGAGCCAAACCGGTTAGGGCAAGATGTGCCCTCTTAATAAAGTTTGAATGCATGATACCATATTGTTAACGTAGGCACCATGTTGTGTAGCAGATCTCCAGAATGTATTCCTCGCGTAACTGACAATTTGCACCCATTGAATAAAATTCCCTGTTCCCTCCACCCAGCAACCACTATTGCATTCTCTGCTTCTATGCATTTGACTAATTTGGGGAACTCGTTTAAGTGGAATCATGCATTATTCCTCCTACTGCGACTAGCTTATTTCATTTAGCATAATGTCCTCAAGGTTGTCAGAAAAAGGATTGCCTTCCTTTCTAAAACTGAGTAATATTCCATTGTATGTGTACAGTAGCCCCCCCCCCTTCTCTGAGGTTTCACTTTCCAAGGTTTTTCCTGCTGTAAATTGCAGTCCAAAAGATTAAATGGAAAAGTCCAGAGATAATAAGTGTGCATGCCATCATTATATGCCATTCTGAGTAACCAGATAAAATCTCACGATGTCCGCCTCTGGGGCCCAGGACATGCCTCATCCCTTTGTCTTCACATCCATGCTGTGTGGCTGGATGTGCTCCTGCTCTTCAGTAGCCGCCACCTTGGTTATCAGATCCACTGAATGGTAGTTGCGCTTGTGTTCAATTGACCCTTATTTTTACTTCATAGTGACGCCAAAGTTCTAGAGTTGTCATGCTGCCAATTAGAATATGGACCTGTGAAGTACTTCCTTTATGTAAAAAGGTGAACGTTATCCACTTAAGTAAAGAAAAAAAAATCATATGCTGAAGTTTCTAAACTCTACTGTAAGAATGAATCTCTTATCTGTGAGGTTGTGAAGAAGGAGAGTTCTGGCTAGTTTTGCTGTTACACCTCAAACTGCAAGAGTGTCAGCCCCAGTGCATGACAAGTGCTTAGATAAGATGGAAAAGGCATTTAATTTGTGGGTGGAAGACATGACATCATCATGGCTTTATGATCGTCCTTCTGAATTATTACCAGAAGGTCAGTAGCAGCCTGCCAATACCTCACAGTGCCTACGCCATTCACTTCAATTCATCTCATCCTGCAGGCCTTATATAGTCACAAGAAGAAGGATGACTGTAGTTCATTAACATATTTTGAGAGGAGAGAGACTTTCATATAACTTTTTTACAGTATATTGTCATCATCTATTTTATTATTAGTTATTGTTGTTCATCACTTACTGCGCCTAATTTAGAAGTTAAACTTTATCATTGGTATGCATGTATAAGAAAAAATGCATACATCCACCTGGGGTCTTGGAAAGTATCCCCACAGATGTGCAGAGGGGACAGCTGGATACCAAATTTATGATCTTAAAGTTTTGAAGGTCAGAGTCTTAAGTGGGTCTTATGGGTCTAAATCAAGGTATCGGCAGAGCTGTGTTTCTTCTCCAGAATCTGTTCCTTGCCTTTCCCTGCTTTTGGATGCTGCCCGAATTCCTTGGCTCATGACTCTGATCTCTGCTTTCATCAGTTTCATTTCCCTCTGACCCTCACCACCCTGCCTCCCTCTTATAAGCACCTTGGTGATAACATTGGGCCCACCCAGATTTTCCCATCTCGAGATCCTTAACTTAATTGTATCTGAAAATCCCTTTTGCCACAGAAGGTAAGATATTCACAGGTTTGTGGAATTATGATGTGAATGTTTTGGAGCCATTATTTCACCTACAACAGTGTAAATAAACTACCCTGTGATGGAGGCATGACCAGAGCATTATTGAATTCACATTTTATTAACTTGGGGTCCATTTTACCAGTCCCATTGGTCCAAATACTGATCAATAATGCATGTTCACAGTACAGATCATAGGAATAACTCTCTACAATGGGTCCATATGATGGGGGAGGGGGATAGTAATCACCACTTGTGTCATTCAGTTTCAATGCATTTGTTCAAAGGAAATATCAAAGACACATGTTTTTTCCTAAAAAAAATAGCTGTCAATTTGGCACACTTATTACTTTAGCATATTTGCCAATTTCTGTTGTTTGAATGACATAGGAATATAATCACATGTAATCACATTGTGTATTTCTCTACTATGCAAGGGTGCTGGTTTTATGCTTTTCCAGGCCTTTACACATGTAATATAGTAGGACGCCTGCCTCCAGTCTGCTCTCCCTAGTCTCATCAATCAGTCCACAGATATTTTCTAAGTACCTACTGGGTGTTGTAGTTGTAGTGTTCTAGTTGCTGAATCAAGGGCCCTCAGAGATGGCTCTGCAGGATTCACACGCACACACAATACAAGAGCCAGACTTTGAACTCCTCACCCCAGGGAATATCAACCACCAGTCTAGGGACCCATTTTGAATGTCTCCCATTCAAATTCTCCCAAGAGAGTGTCTGGGTTACATAGTCAGTCACTGACACACAGAGAGTGCCCTGGGGTGTAGAGTGGTGTTGGGCCATCTCTCAGACCACAGGCCAGCCTAGGAGAGGTTGCTTTGGGCAGATGCTGATTCTTAGTCAAACTGCTGTGTCTGGTATCCAGTCATGAGGGCTGTAGCATGGGGGCTGCATTCAAAGACCCTCAGACGGAGGTTTGGCGCATCACAAGCTTTCTGGGGTTTCTCAGAATGAGGCATGTCTGTAGAGTGGTGTTGGGCCATCTCTCAGACCACAGGCCAGCCTAGGAGAGGTTGCTTTGGGCAGATGCTGATTCTTAGTCAAACTGCTGTGTCTGGTATCCAGTCATGAGGGCTGTAGCATGGGGGCTGCATTCAAAGACCCTCAGACGGAGGTTTGGCGCATCACAAGCTTTCTGGGGTTTCTCAGAATGAGGCAGTATAGTTAGGAGGCAACATGCTTAGTGTATCCAGGGGGAAAAAAGGCAAATGTTAATACTATTATTGTATGTTTCCCTACTTACCATCATTTGTTATCTTTCTCCCTTCTTATTAGGTCTGGACACATTTCAACTGATTCACCTTTTAATTGCAAACTATGGTTTTGTTATCTCATTTTTTAATTTCCTGATTCTTACATTTTATTGAGACTGCAAAGCAGATGCTTTTCTAACATTCTGAGTTCTAGTGTAATTTTTTTAATCCTCACCTGAGGAGGTTTTCTTATTGATTTTTAGAGCAAGAGAGTGTGGGAAGCCACCCACTGCCGATACTATCATGAGAGTGCACCAAGGAACGCGGAAGGCTGATGGACCTTGGGCGCTGGCAGGGCTGACAATAAGCACCTTATCTGATGAGATAGTGGTGGATCAAGGCAATTCCCTAACCTGATAATCCTTTTACTATTTACCAAACTTTACCGTTGCTATGCCTATATGCATTGCTAAAAGGCAAATGTGTATTCAAGTAAATAAATAGTGGACCAGGTCAGAAGTCGGTGAGGCTCTTCAAGAAAGAGGTCTCTACCTGGCCCCCAATGCCTTCTAAATTCATATTTCTTGTATAGTATTTTCTTTTGTGTGTCGGCCCCTCCTTCAGATCCTGAACCCCGTTGCTAAGGTCCTGGCAAGAGAGGAAGGGAGAGAGACAGAGAGAGAAACATTGATCAGTTGCCACCCCTATGCACCCAGACTGGGGATCAGTCCTGCAACCTAGGTATGTGTCCTGACCAGGAATTGAACCAACAACCTGTGGTGTATTGGATGATGCTCCAACCAACTGAGCCACCGGGACATGGCCTAGTGTAATATTTTATAACTATAGTTTACCTTCGCATCATGAGTTCAGTGGTTTCTTGTTTTATGTTCAAGAATTGTAAATTTTATGTTATATTACTTCTGTTTTCCCTTCCTTGAATAATTAAAGTCCACCCACACTTGCTGCTTATCACACACAGAGTCAATGACTCACTTTGTCTTTCTCACCAAGTAACAATTACTAGAATTCTCCTCTCATTTTTGAAGTCACTAATTCAATATTTGGTGTCTATCCGGTATAGATTTCCTGAATTAATTTCCTGCATTTATTCTCTAGCCTACCTAGATAGCTATGAATTAATTTCTAGATATCTAGAAGTAATGTGTAATTTGTCCATTGTCCAAAACAGCACTTGAAGTCTACAGATTCCCAAGTTCCCGCCTTATAGGGATCCTTTTGCCTCTGAGCCTTTTAATTCTCAGCTTTATGTTACAATCTACCACACAACAAGTGTCACTTCCACACCAGCAAACACTGGATACTCAAGAATGTGGTCCCAGAATCGAGATAGAAAAACACCTGGCTTCATGAAGGTGCTATGGTAGTTGTTTTGGCAACTACAAACCCAATTTTCCTCTGCTGAGATTACAAAGGCTAGAAGGACCAGTTGCCTCAAACAGCTCAGAGTGTGGACACAGGTCTTCACCACAGACCACTGGCTGCTTAGCTCAGGCTCAGAGTCTGGGGGATGGGCTTTGAGCAGCATGAGCACGTGACCGGGATGGTGCAGCAAAGGCCATGCTATGCTGCTGGAGAAGGAAGCAGCTGGCAGGTGCAGTCGCTTCAGCAGGTGCCTAACAGATCAGATCACCCTTCATCCACTGGCGTCAGACTTCCTTGCAAGCCCACAGATTCTTCCAGAAATATCTAATGGGCACTTTCTAGAAGAGTGCAATTATACAAAACCAGATTACACCAGAGTCCATGGCATTTTATGTTAACACCATCAGTGATAGATTTGTCTCCACAGTCTGGTCAGAGAAAGGTAAGCACAAAGATAATAAATTGAAGAAAAAAAAAAAAGTGAGCAAGGCTCTAGGCCAGGGGTGGGCAACCCCTGGCACGCGTGCCAAACATGGCACGCCAGTAACTTTTGCTGGCACGCGAAACCCTCTCTTATAATCTTCCCTTTACAATCGTGAATCTTTGTTCTCAGTGATGAATTTTGTTAAGTCTTGTAATAGGAGTAGCCTGATGGATAAAAGTAGTAGCTAGTGCATATCTCTGAAGGTCACGAAATATAAACCTGATGTAAAATCTCTGTCATTAGTGATGCAGCAGCAAAAGTCCCACTGATAATATCAAACGGAGTCATAAAGTTTTCTGTCAGACTATCAGTGTACATTAAAAAATAAATGTATTTTTCATCATCACATACTGTGTTTTTGTCGCTCAAATGAATTTTATTATTTCTTCAAGGTTCTTCACATACGTACACCTTAAGAGATATCAAGTAGGCATAACATGTTCTCAAAAAAAATAAATAATTTTACATAACAAGTTATCTTAAAGACCATAGACATGGATTGACGAGAGAGGGGAAGAGCAATTTCTATGCCTCTGCCTTAACTCTCCCTGCCTTCCTAGATCCGACCAGTGTTTTGGTTTCATTCACATACGCTTGTGAATCTTTGTTCTCAGTGATGAATTTTGTTAATTGTCTCATAATAGGAGTAGCCTGATAGATGGAAGTAGTAGCTCGTGCATATCTCTGAAGGTCACAAAATAGAAACCTGATGTAAAATCTCTGTCATCACTGATGCAGCAGCAAAAGTCCCACTGATAATATCAAACGGAGTCATAAAGTTTTCTGCCGGACTATCAGTGTACATGTATACATTAAAAACTAAATGTATTTTTCATCATCATATACTGTGTTTTTGTCGCTCAAATGAATTTTATTATTTCTTCAAGGTTCTTCACATACGTACACCTTAAGAGATATCAAGTAGGCATAACATGTTCTCAAAAAAACTTAGGTTGGCATGCAGAAGAATTTTGAGTCAGAGATTTTGCTGGTTTTGGCACGCACTCACAAAAAGGTTGCCCAACCCTGCTCTAGGCCTTCCTATCCAATAGGCTTAATTTTAAAAAATTGTTAACTCATTTATTCTTTTATTTTCAGCAGTGTGAACAGTAACAGAAAGAGCTTAGCTATGTAAGGAGAAAACACTAATATTAATGGCACAAGAACAATTTCCAAAGATATAAAAAGGTCAACGCTTTTGAACTGGAAGATCAACAGCAAAGGATGCCACCCTCCACGTAGGGAGTGCAATGGGGTGTGTGCGGTGGTTTCTTTTTATTTTTAATTGTTATATTGCTTAAAGTATTACAAAGAGTATTACATATGTCTCCTTTTTTTCCCCGCCCTTGACAATCCCCTGGCCTCCCCTACCCCCCAGTGTCTTCTGTCCATTGGTTATGCTTATATGCATGCATACAAG
>NW_005370153.1:225220-244568 GCF_000412655.1 Myotis brandtii
GTCCTCCGCTTCTCCTAGTCTACTGTTGAAACTTTCAATGATGTTTTTTAATTGCAGCTATATCACTCTTCATTTCTTCTTGGTTCTTACATATGTTATTGATTTTTTCATCCATTTCTTTTTGATTCTTACATAAGTTGTTGATTTTTTCATCCGTTTCTTCTTGATTCTTGCATAAGTTGTTGATTTTTTCCTCCATCCGGTTTATGCATTCTAGGACCCTTAATCTGAATTCTTTTTCTGTCATGCTGCATGCCTCTGTTTCACTTAGCTGTTTTTCTGGCGAGTCCTCCTTTTCTTTCCTTTGGGAGTTTCTTTGTCTACCCATGTTTGATCTCACCAACATATCTAGATGTTGAGTTATTCAGGGGCTGCTCCTTGGGTGGCAGTGGCTCCTCGGGCTGTGGTTGCTCCTCGGGCAATTATGGTAGCAGCTGCTTCTCAGTTGGCAGCAGCTCCTCTGATGGGTGCTGTTCACAGCTGTGGTGGCTCCTCTGGCTGGCGGGGGAGGCTTTAAACACAGCTGCTGTTCCTCAAACAGAGGGTGTGCTGATCACGAGGCTGCTGTTCCTTGGATGGGGGTGGGCTACACATGCAGCTGCTACTTCTTGAACTGGGGCGGACTACTTACGTGGCAGCTGATCCTTGAATGGGGGCTGGCTGCATGCTGCTGTTGTTCCTCTGATGTGGTGGGCTGCTTGTGGGGCTACTGCTCTTGGACTTGGACAGGTTGATTGCAAGTCTGTTACTCCTTGGATGGGGGTGGGCTGCTTGCAAGCCTGCTGCTCTTTGGACGGGAGTGAGCTGCACAGGTGGCTGCTCCTCCTTGGACGGGGACGTGCCACTCACCCGGCTGCTGCTCATCGGGCAAGTGCCGGCTATTGTGGCTCTGCTCCTCGGACCGGTGCGTGCTGCACAGAGCTGCCACTCCTCGGACGTGGGTGGTCTACTTGGGTGGCTGCTCCTCCTCAACTGGGGACAGGCAGCTCTCAGAACTGCTGCTCCTCGGATGGGGACAGGCTGCTCACACAGCTGCTGTTCCTTGGATTGGGCAGGCTGCTCTTGCAGCTGCTGCTGCTTGGACGAGGGCAAGATGCTTATGCATCTGCTGCTCCTCGGATGGGGGCGGGCTGCGCAGGGCTGCCGCTCCTCAGACATAGGTACACTGCTCATGCGGCTGCTGCTCCTCAGACAGGTCGGACTGCTCCCGTGGTTGCTGCTCCTCAGACAGGGAAGCGGGCCACTCACACAGCTGCTGCTCCTTGGACAGAGGCAGGTCACATGAGGCTGCTGCTCTTAGGCTCGAGGCAGGCTGCTCATAGGGCTGATGCTCCCTGGACAAGAGCACGCCGCTCGTGTGTCCGTTGCTCACGTGGTTGAAAAAATAATGTGAAAAGAAGTAGGAAATAAAGGAACAAACAAAAAAAGGAGAACAAAGAAAAAAGCAAAAAAAACAACAAACAAAAAAAGGGAAAACAAAGAAAAAAGCAAAAAAAAGCTAACAAAATAGTAATAAAAAAATAAAAATGAAAAATTGAAATGTCATGCCTTTGGCTGGCTTAAGATCCCAGTTTTCTGGAATGTCTGTGATTTTTGTTGTTGTTGTTGCTGGGACTGAAAGCCCCTCTATAGGCCAGACCCTGTTAACTCCCAGGGACTAATCAGATTATTTTAATCCTTCATCTCATTCAGTGTGGAATCTGGGTGTGGCTGTATTCCTTGCCTGGATCCTGGAGGGAGGAGTTATATTCTCAGGAGAAAATGGCTGCCCAAGTCCTGGGCTCAGGGGTGACTCAGCACTCAATTTGCTGTCACCTCTCCTGGGCCCCCTTCTCTCCCCAGCCTCTCTCCAGATTCCACTCGTCCGCACCTTCTCCCGCTCTTCAGCACAGGTGAGTGTCTGTATCCAAAATGTCCTATGAACAGAGTTCAGTGAAAACAAACAAATAAACGCCAGCCACAGAAACAGGGAAGGCTGAGTATCTGTAAGCTCCTCTCTTACCGGCACTGCATGGTCTGGTCAGCGCTTCAGGCTGTCCCTTTTAGGCTCAGTCCTCCCTAATTACGGAACCCAGATCTCAAATCCCCCGGGACCAACAGTCCCGTGGATTTTTCCACAGTCAAGGTCTGTGCCTGTCCCAGGAGACACGGCTATGTGCCGCTCAGTCTCCTTCTGACCCTCTGAGCTCAGAGGTCTGGCAAACTTTCCTGCCCAGAACCCTGGTTTTTACCTTTCCAGGGGAACTCTGCCCTTCCTGGCTGCAAACTGTCTCACCAGCTGAGTATACTTTGCCAATTCGGGGTGGGTGTTATTAGTTTCAGCTGCTCACTCCATTTGCTCCGGGACAGGCCCTGGGACGTGTCTGCCTATTCTGCCGCCATCTTGTCTCCGTGCGGTGGTTTCTTGAGTTGAAGAATTTGATAGGCAGCTATGAAGTGGTCTGTATTTGCGGGTGATATATGAAGGTCTGGGGTTCCAGCAATTTTGTGGGTAGAATCTCAGAGTAAAGACTTTTCTTTATTATTATTTTATTGACACTCATACTTTGGTTGCTGCATCTACCCACAGCTCCTGTGGAAGCTGGGGAGACAGGGATTCTGAAGTTGTCATGATTACAGCACTCAGTTAGCAAAATAGATATAGCACCCAGGACAGGAAAAAACAGTGAAGGATTTGTCTTTCCTGCGGTTCAAATTGTAGGTTAAAAGAATGAGGCTATCATTTAAAGGAGATGGGGAAAAAAGTTAAAGACAAGACACCTCACAGAGATAAAGAGGAATCAATGGCATGGTTAAGAAACAGGCATTTCATTTCTGGGAATAATCAAATAACCTAACGAGCAAAAATCCACATTCAAATAACATTTCCCTGCATCCCAGGTCTGATAACAAACCAGCAAGCATAAGCAAATTCTGTAGATAGGAACATGCAAAATCAAAATTGAGTTAGGGAAAATTTGCATCCATAGAGAGGTACTTTCTTGCATGAGACAATAGGCCAGGAATGTATTTTCTACTTGGAAATTATTGCAGAGATTCTGGGTCTGTGAGCAGGAAGATACTTTGCAGTGGAAGAATGATACCCAACCAACTCACTGTTTTCTTCATGACCATCTATCTGCTCGAGTCCTTGACAATAATTGTGCAGAGCAGCATAATTGTTGCGGTGCTGAGCAGAGAGTGGGCGCAGGTCAAAAGGCTGTCACCTGTGGACATGATTCTCATCAGCCTGGGCGTCTGCCGCTTCTGTCTACAGGGGACATCAGTGCTGTACAACTTTTGCTACTATTTCAACCCTGATGATGACCTTTGGTACATAGCAACCATCTGGGAATTTACTAATACTCTTACATTCTGGTTAACCAGCGTGCTTGCTGTCGTCTACTGTGTCAAAGTCTCTTCCTTCACCTACGCCATCTTCCTCTGGCTGAGGTGGAGAATTTTGAGGTTGGTTCCCTGGCTGTTGCTGGGCTCTCTGATGATTTCCTGTGTGACAATCATTGTTTCAGCTCTTAGAGTTGTCTTCTTCAAGAGTCATTTAATCTCCATGATGCAATTACCTGGAAACAACACAAAGACTGAGACACTTAGGACATTCCTGGAGAAAAATTACGTACATCAGTTTCTGGCAACTTCGTTCATTCCTTTCCTCCTGTTCCTGACCTCCACCATCTTGCTCATAGCCTCATTGTGCCAACACTTGAGGCAGATACGACATCATGACACTGGCCACAGCAACTCCAGCATGAAAGCTCATGCCACTGCCCTGAGATTTCTTGCCTTCTTCCTCATATTTTTCACCTCTTACTTTTTGACCATAATCATCTCCACTACATATTACCTAAGGTATAAGAGTTACTGGTTCTGGGCCGGCGAAACTATTATCTATGCTACAGTCTCTATTCATTTAACTTCACTAATGCTGAGTAGCCCTACGTTTAAAAAGGTATTAAAGGTAAGCTGCTGTGGCCCAAAGCTGCCTGAGGCTCCAGGTACAGCAAGACCCTAAGCAAATGGGAGCTTGCATTGATGCAACCTAGACCAACAACCAGCTTTACTCTTCACGATCCTATGTGATAGTACTGTTCCCTAAATGCAAGCAAACCCAAGCAAGCCTCGTTCTCTTCCATTCCCACAGCCATTCATCTCTAAACAGCCAGTCTTTCTCTATTCTATGACACTCCTATCTTTTACTCTCTATAGTCCCCAGGTTGTTTGAAACTTTTTCATGACTTCCCCTTCTCTCCTCAGTCTTCTCTATCTGTGGAGTTTACTCCCAGTGTATTCTACACAAGAGAGCCAAAATTATGGTGTCCATACATTACATTTATTTTATCCTTTTCATGACTGCAAACTGCTTCACACCTTAATAGAAATAGCTTCCCCACAATAATTTATTGCCTCCACCCTGAAGGTTCTCCATGCTAAGGTCTCAATTAATCAATTTTTCTAAATTTAGTCAAGAAACTGTCTGGCCATCTTCCTTTCTCTCTGTTCTTTCTGGACCTTTATCCAATGGCATAACTTTTCTTATTTGTTTCTCTTCCACACAATGTGACTTTATTCCTTTAAAACGCAAGTCAAAACTTAACTCTTCCTTCATTTTCATTTGTCAAGACATTATATTCACCCCAGAACAGCAAACTACATACCCAATCTAGATTCTTCCTAGAACATCTCCAAACATTGGCAACTTAACTGCCTCAATTGCATATGGTTTCCATTGGCAGGATTCTTGCCTCTCAATTGTACTACAATTTGGAATAAATTATCTAGAAAGATTCCCAGATTGAGACTTAGCTGGTTTTCTTACAGATATAACCCAGATGTCATCTGGGAACTCTTCTTACTTCATAAAATCTGAGTGATATTGGCTTAAACTCTCTATACTCTTCTCTTTCTTCCTCTGCAACAGTTCAAAATCCTCCCATATTGACAAGAATATAGGAACCATATAGTAATCAATTATAAACCACTGATGGGACTTTTCTGTGCTTCATAAGTCCTTTTCCGCTTCCCCAATCCCCTATTCCCTTCAGCTTATCTCAAACCCTTTTTCTTTAGGACTCTGTCTCACTATCTCCCCATGGCATCTCTCTCATTATTTTTGTCCTCTTCACCCTCACCTACTAGCAAAAAGGATCTTGGTAACAGCTAACTGCCAGGCTTTTGGGTCTCAGCTTCCATCTGCTTCAGGCATTTATTAGGATGTTTTGCCTTAAGACAGCTTCATCTCTTAAGGCTTCCTGATGCCAGAAGTTAAGAATATAATTTTTATTCTGCTTTCATATATGTATTGGGCATATCTGGAAACTGAACTTCTGCATCTGCCATTAGAAGATTGAAACACATCCGGAGAGAAAACCATCATGTGGGGAAAGGAATGGAGGTATTTCAAGCTTGACTATGAAAGGAACACTTAGGCCCTGGGGTGGAAATTTCTGATCTGGTCTTGTGTACCACTCTGATTTATCTCCCTGTATCACTTGAGTTAATATTTGAAACTGAAGGTGTGAAATATAAGCACAAATGGAAAGACCACTTTAACCAAAGACACTGTGCCAATTGGCACATCTCAACAGCATCTTTACCATTGCACAGAAAGGGGAATAAAGCCTATTTTCTACTTTGCAGCAGCCCGCCATGCAGCCTTGGCATCTCCCAAGCTCCAGTGGTTCAACAATAGTAGAAGGTGGGATGGAACCTGGTGGATGCAGTGATATCTGTGGAACAGAATCATAACTAGATGATGTGGGACTGAGGAGAAATAAAAAGTAGATATCAGCATTGAGTTATCTGCCCAGAGACTTCTTAGAATGCTTCCTAGGCTGGTGAGGAGGAGGGTTGCAAGAGTTTAGTGTCCTGACAGAGTAAGTGGGACAGAGGCCAGCTGCCGCAACATTTCGCAGCAAGGATTCAGGAATCTGAAGAAGGGGCTGCAACATAAATGGACACACTACACAAGAAATATAAATTTAGAAGGCATGGGGCAAGGCAGGCGAAGGCCTCACCCATAATTTGGAGTGGGCTTCCCAAATCTCCCTACCCACACCTTTTTATTTTCTAGAATATACATTTGCCCTTTAGCAAAGCAAACAGACAACAATGGTAAGGTTTGGTAAACGGTAAAGAATTATCAGCTTATGGCAGTGGTTCTCAACCTTCTTAATGCCAGGACCCTTAATACAGTTCCTCATGCTCTGGTTACCCCCAACCATAAAATTATTTTTGTTGCTACTTCAAAACTGTAATTTTGCTACTGTTATGAATTTTAATGTAAATATCTGATATGCAAGATATATTTAGGCGACCACTGTGAAAGGGTCATTTAACCCCCAAAGGGGTCTGGACCCACAGGTTGAGAACCGCTGGCTTAAGGCATTGCCTTCAGCCATTTGGCCTGCAGCACGGTAATATAATGCTGATTTTTCAGCCCTGCTGAATATCACAGTCCATCAGCCTTCTGAGAACTTCTCCCATTTATTATGACCTGCTGTTCTTAACCATCAGCATATCTCCCTTTTTGTTTTAATAAACTTAACAAGAATGTATGCCATTTGCAGACCTCTGGTCCTTTTAAGATTTTTAAATTCAATGAAAACGACTGAGTTCTATCATGTCCTTTTAAAACTGTTGTCAGGCATCAAAGGAACTAGTTTGCAGTAAGCTCCCTTTTGGGCCATCAATTCTTTGAGTCCCCTTTCCAATCACTGTCCAAGTTTTTATGGGTTCCCTTCTCAATCACTGTCCCCTGTGACATGACAACAATTATCTTCCAGTTATGGATGGTGGACAAATGGTGGGCAATGGCAATCTAGGTCCAACCTTCTTTAGCTTGGTCCAGGGTAACCTACACCCATGCACAGCTGATGACTGCTAGCATGGCAAGATGTCTTTACCATACCCTATCTCTGGCCTGTTTCTCCTCTGTCTTATCAGTGTGTTGCTTGGGGCCACTGCTATCTGTGGTTGGAGTAGTTGTCTGTCTGCAGCCACAGGTACAGAGGAAGCAGTTCCTCTCTCAGATCCACTGTTGCAGGAATGCACATGGCTTGAGGGGTTTTCTGGAAATATATAAGCATATCCTTGACCACAGGTTAATAAAGGAACCCTTCCATAAACTGAACTTAGGATCTTTTCATTTTGCCAAACCATTTTCCTTTGGCTTATTTTGAAACCGTGTGTGTCTTGCCATCAGCATGACAAGTGAAAATATTTTAAAGTAAAAAAAAAGTTGATTTTCTATTTGAGAACCAAGATGGCGGCCTAAGGTACAGACCTGTGCGTGCTGCCTCCCACAACATCATCGAGACTACCAACTATAAAACAAACAGTTGTCATTCAGAACCATGGGAAAGCTGGCCCAGTGGAAGCTCTACAACTGGAAGGAAAGAAAAAAGAGGATTGAGACTGAGTAGGTTGTGCAGAGGCTCCAAGAACGAAGGTAACAGTTTTAGGTATTTAAAGGGAATCTCCTTTTGCTTTTTTTCTCCTATAGTAATTCCTAGGCCACATTTAAAGAGTTTTTTTTAAAAACTTTTTCCTTTCTTTTAAAAAGAGCAACAAACTTAATTGCTTTTCAGATGCTGGCCAATACTGCCCTGCATACATTTTAAGTGACTCTCTTTTCACTTATGGTGACTTATTAATGATCAGCTTTAATGCTTGAATAGTAACTTTTAGTTTACCATGTGCATAGAAGCAGAAAAGATTTTAAAATTTCTCCCTTTTATTAAGCTTAAAATTTACTTTTAAACAGTATTCTTTTTGGCTAGTGCTCATTTGCATACATATGCAAATTTTTACTTTGGCCTTTGTTAGACCCAATTGCTTATAAAAATACTGGCTTCTCATATAACTGAATTTATATGAGACCTTGATTATATTGTAGAAAGCTAATTTATTAAGTAATTAAAGTAGGCATCTTATTGAAAAAGCAAAGTAAGGCCCTAACTGGTTTGGCTCAGTGGCTAGAGCATAGGCCTGTGGACTGAAAGGTCCCAGGTTCTATTCCCTTAAAGGGCATGTAGCTTGGTTGTGGGCCCATCCCCCGTAGGAGGTGTGCAGGAGGCAGCTGATCGATGTTCTCTCTCATTGATGTTTCTAACTCTCTGTCCTTCTCCCTTCCTCTCTGTAAAGAATCAATAAAATATATATTTTTTAAAAAAGCAAAGTAAGCAAACATATATTTGAACCATGAAATACAGATGCCGCCCTACCCCCCAACCTATCTGACAAGCTGGCTGCCTGAGGGCTTTAAAATTTCGTTGCTGAATAACCTGGTATTGCTTAAGAAATATTTGGCAATTTTATCTTGCCCTCCCTTAGAGGTTGAAATCTTTATAACATTTAAAATATATGTATATAAATAAAATGTAGTTATTAATTTTTATTTGATAGAGCTTTCCACATGATTTCAAGTATATTAGATTGGCCTAATTGGGTTCAAAAATATTTCTTTTAAGACAAGAGTAAATCCTTGAATCATTCCAGGGCCCTTGTAATGTCCCAAGGCTATCTCTCAGTTAAAGTCTTGAAATTTAACTTAGAAAGACCATCAAATATACATAACCCAAATATTATATCATATATTCTTTGTAATTATTCTAAAATATATTAATTAAATTTAAACTGGTTTTTATATTAAAAATTTGGTTCAGACTATAGAATTAATCCTCCTTTTTTAATTAGAGCATATAAAATATTATATCTTAGGTTGAAATTTTACCACATGTAGTACATATAAGGACTCTAATATATTTTGAACTACTAATTTCTCCAGAGAAAATGCAAGAACTTTTTTTCAAAAATAAATTTCTATACTTTATGCATTTTGTTATTACAACCATATAATTTCTCCCAATTTAATTTGAACTTTAAACTCTTAGAAATCTCAAATTTTCTGGTGGCAAGTTAAATACTTAGCATTTCTTAGATTAGTAATACCTTCAGATTTTTAAGGATATATTTTAAATAGAATACAAGACATATTTAATTAATAAATTCAATTCTGTCCTCTAGATTTTTCATATGAGGCAAACTCAGAATAACATTTCAGAATTTTCTTATTTTAAAATACCTACATATCTAATAAATTTTTATTATTTAATTTAGCAAACTCCAAAGTTTTAAGTTGCCAAAGACTTTGGAAAACTATGTTTCTGGCTGGTGAAAGGAGGGTGAAGCAGGGAAGCAAGCTTATAGCTATTTGAATGTAAAATCACCCCATTCTTTCCTTAGAGATCTAAAGTTTCTGCTGTGGGAAATGAGACCAGCCTCCTCTTCCATCAATATACCTGTACTTATCACTGAAAAGCTCCACCACAAATCCTTCATTTTAGTTATGTTTATTTATCCATGTTTTAACAATTTTGAGGTTTAAAAGACAATTATTATTATCCAAGGCATTTACTTTGGCAAATTCTGTAACAGAGATAACTTATTGACTTTTAGTAGCCTTAAGGTTAACTTTGGAATGTGGTCCATTATTATTCAAAAACTACAATTTATTATGAAAACACTAATCTTGTTGCTTAGAACCAGCCTGTATTTTTTCCTTGGGTCATTTTCATCATATTGGTTTATTGTATACCATCTGTAAAGAGATGGAGCTCAGTTTAAGAAGCCATCCAAAGTTGGTGGGAGTGTGCCATTTCTCTTAAACTGTCCTTTTTCTCTTCACGAGTACAGAAATCCTAGACGTATCCCTTAAATTGTGCCAAATTTTAAATGATGGACCTGGAAATAAAAAACATGGCAAAAAGGAGATTTTTCTTTTTGTTATCTCTACCTCCCTTTGTCCCCTAGGACAGGTACCCTTGGCCACGTGTCTCGCTCATATTCTTTCTACCCACCCCTGTATAGGTTCACGGCACAGAAAACAAAATCAGAGAGTTAAAAAGCCAGGCAAATCGAAGGTGGTACTTTAATATGCACTCCCAGGCGAGCTACTCGGGCCCAAAAAGCAGGGCCAGTGAAGTCAAGCTGAGAGTGAGTAGAGGCATTTTTTTGTACAGCTGTTCAGTGAGGGTGGGGGGCATGAGCTGTGGGAGTTTCTGCCATGGGCAGGTCCGTCATGGGTTCCAGGAAGGAGTCTCTGTCGCCATCTGTCTGGCATGCTGACCTGTTAGGAATTCCAGGGAGGGTCCAGTATCTGTGCCACCATCTACCAGGTGCTCTGATCTGTTAGAAATTCCAGGAAGGGTCCAGTATCTGTGCCACCATCTGCCTTGCGCATGCATGGGATCCTGGGCTTCCCTCTGACCTAACATCCCAACCTTTTGGTGATAGGGGGCATCGAAATCGTTCTGACTACTTCCGGCTGGCCAGGGGCGAAGAGAGAGGGGGGTTTTAAAGGCCAGGGTCAGGCAGAGGCAGGTCGGAGAGCAGCCGAGTGTAGGGGTGGAGCAGGAGCTGATTAACAGTCACCTGTGACATCTCCGTGATCCGGGATCGGATGAACTTGAGGAGGAAGGGGGCTAGGAGAAAAAAGACACAGAGGAGAATCAGGGGCCCTATCATGGGTAGGACCCAGGTAGCTAAGGGGCTTTGGAACCAGCTGAAAAGAGAGTTGTCCCGCGAGTGTCTTGCACATAGTTCTTCATTCAGCTTAGTCAGGGTCTGCACATTTTGCTCCACTACTCCGGACTCGTTGATGTAATAACAGCATTCCTCCTGAAGGAATATGCAGGTTCCTCCTCTTTCTGCAGTTAGATGGTCTAAGGCGCGCCAGTTCTGTAGGGCTACCTAGTCTACTGATATTACTTGTCGCTGTAGGGAGACTAAAGAGGTGGTAGTAGACTCCAGAGCTAACTGGAGCTTCTCATTGAAATCCTGAGCAGAAACCAGGCTGTTCCTGATGGCCGCCCAGTGAGGCCTACCGAGACAGCGCTATTCACCCCTAACATGTCAGGGAGTAAGGCGGCCCAGCGGGCCCAGGGGCGGGATGAAAAGAGCAGCCAGGCGAGCTCTGACCCTCCATACAAGGTTAGTTGGGGAACTACTGTGACCACGAAGCAAGGCTTGGGGTCAGAGGAGTTTATGCAGTTGCTTAAGGTGCTGTTGCACCAAAAGAAGGTACCCAGGCTGGCCTTAGTGAGACTGGCTGCGGTGTGGTTTTGGGTACAGTTCCAAGTGACTCGTCCCCCAGTTACCGGATTACTTGTCTGGTAGCATGTCTGTGGAGGCAGGGTGGGCTCTGGAGTTTCAGGAGGCATCATGGACCTTGAACCTCTACACATAAGCGGGTAGGGGTGGGTGTAGGTTGCTCAGGGCTGTGAGGAGAGGGAGGGCAACTAAGGTGGACCTTAGTGGGGCCCAATACTTCACATTTATAGAAGTCATGCTGCTCCGGGGTCCTCTTGAGCCTGGAGAGGTGGTGCCAAGACAGATTGCCAAGCAGTTTGGCCTCGGTGGGGGTTGTAAGGATTACAGTATGAGGTCCCGTCCACCTAAGCTCCAAGGCTTTTGGATGTAGATTCTTAAGGAGGACCAAGTCACCAGGGTGAAGGGCTGGTCCTTGGGAGCCCTGGTAGGTCAGTTCTGGCTTGGGCAGAAACCTGTCCGTGTGTTCTTGGAGCAGCGGTCTGAGTAAGGACAGATATGGGAGATAAGTACCAAGGGGAGGGGGATCAGTAGGGAGACGGTGGTTGAGCAAGAAGGTCTCCCATATAGGAGTTCAAAAGGGCTTAAGAAGGTGAGGCTCCTTGGTGTAGCCTGGATTTTGGTCAGGGCCATGGGCAGGAGGTCCGGCCAGGAGCTGCGAATTTCTAGAGAGAGTTTAGTTAGATGGTCCAAGAGGTTGGGATTGAGTGGCTTTGATGGGGGTTCGAGCCAGCGATAGACAAATCCAGCAGGATGTAGAGAAGGAGAGATTGATGTTAGAGAGTGAATGGAAAGTTCTGTTGATGAGGGTGGGCAAAGGAGTAGGTCCAGGGTCCACAGGGACAATTATAGTAGAATTGATGACTCCCTCATCATCCCAAGTCCTTTTCACCTGAAAACACAAAAAAACCTTCATTGGTGCATTCATTGCTAGCTGCCTGTAGGAGGATTATGGCGAGGAGACGAGACATATAAAAAGGAATTTGAAAACCTGAGCTTCTTCCGGAGTAAAAAATTGGAGGGTCCCTTGCCAGGTATGATGGGTCATCAGGTCCTGGATGGTGCTGCTGAGTCTTCTTCTGGGATGGTGGGGAGACATTTGGTGGGCCTGAGAGAGGTGGGTATGGCCCCGAAGCCTGATCCCAGGCCTCTAGCAGCTTGGATTTCAAAACTGCTGCATTTTTCCTAGAGATAATGGACTCAGTTTCTGATAATAGCCGGACTGTTGAGTAAGCCTGTGCAATCAAGGAAGTATCCTTTGGGAAGGGTGGAGTGGGAGAGGGGGATGAGGTGAGAAGGCGCTGAGATCAGAGCAGTTTTCAGGGCATTAAAGGGGTGTGAATGTTGGCCTTGGGATCTAAAGGATCAGTGAAGGGGTCCCTTCGCCATGTCACGTCATAGAGGAGCTTTGCAAGAAGACTACAGTTGTGAACCCGGATGCGAGAGTACCCAGTGAGCCTGAGAAAGGAGAAAATTTCTTGTTCAGAGGAGGGGACAGTCATGAAGGAGATAAGGAGATAAGGCGTTTACAGTCCCAGGAATGGCACAGTCTGGTATAGGGGCTTAGCTAGGAGAGCAAAGTTTGGGACCCAATGGTGGAAGAATCCTACCAGTCCCAAAAAGGACAAGATCTGGTCAGTCCTCGGGAACTGGGCGTCAGACAGATCCCCTCGGTGATGAGTTAGGGAGATAGGAAACTGGGGATGGGAGAGAAACGAGGTGGGTTCCTTAAGGCTGTTCTTGACTGGGGCATGGTGTCTAGCAACCACCAGGGTAGAGGTATCCCACACTTTTGGGTCAACAAGGTACACAGGCAGTGGGGGATCGGCGTCCCCTTGAAGGGAGGGAGCCAGGAGCAGAAGGAGCAGGGAGGCTGAAGGGCTCCAAGTGAGCTGCAGAGTGGCCCCTAATTTGGTGAGGATATCTGGTCCTAAAAGGGGCACGGGGCATGAAGGCATGACTAAGAATGAGTGGGTTATAGGGCTATTACTGAGGAGACAGGGAAGGGGTCCAGTGGCCAACAGGCTGATGGATTTGCCGTCAATACCCATGACTGAGATCATGTAAGGAAAAAGGGCCATGAAAAGAAGGGCAGGACAGAGAAGGTAGCCCTCCGTATAGACCAGGAAGGAGATCGGCTCCCCCACTACCATTAGCGTTACCCTGGGCTCAGCGAGGGTGATGGGGGTCATCGAGTCCGGGCACCTTCAGTCTTCAGCCAGTCCCAGCATGGCCAGCTGCTGGTCATGACCTGGAAGGGCGGCCCCTCCACGCTGAGACACAAAGGGCCCGTCACTTTTCCAGGGGCAGTCACTTTTCCAGTGGCCGCTTTGACTGCACACCGGGCAGGGCTTGATTGGAGCCCAGGGCCGGGGCACTGCTTTGCCCAGTGGCTTTCATTTCTGCATTTGAAGCATTCTCTGGGTGGCATTCATCCTCTCGTTGCACCCCCACCGCGCACAACCCCCCTTGGATCATGCGCGGCTGCCGTCGGCTCCAGGGCCATAACCAGGGCTTGGGTCTGCAGGTCTACCTTCTGTCGAAGGCGGGCCTCCTGATCTGACTCTGCCTGCTCCTCACAGGCATTAAAAACCTTAAAGGCCATGTTCACTAGATCTCGGACCAGGGTCTGAAGGCCATCCTCAGCCTTTTTTAACTTTTTCCAAATATCTGGGGCCAACTGCAAGATGAAGTGGGTAGAGAGAAGGGAACATTGACCCAGACAACGCCCTCAGATGCTGCAACCTCCCGGAGGCGACAGAGGAAAGGAGGGACCTGCGTTTGCTGACTGGGTAAGCAGGCGAGGGTGGGGGAGGGGGAGACACCTGGAGACTTGGGCTTCCGGTTCCTGCGGTGGCCTGGCCGTGGTAGTGTCCCAGGAGTGGGGCAGAGGAGGGGGAAGGTCAGCAGGTAGGGGAGAAGGTGTTGCAGGAGGGAAGTCAGGTAGGGAAGGGGGAGAAGAGGGTGCGGAAGGTGAGGTGGAAGGAGCTTTGGGGGAAGGGCCTGGGTAGGGAGGCGGATGAGTCAGAGGGGAGGAAAGATTTTGGGGGGGGGGGGGAGAGGGTGGGGCGGGAGTGCAGACAAAGAAATGCCTGGACATATGGCACCTCAAGCCACTTCCCGGCTCACTGGCAGAAATTACTGAGGTCAGTAAGGATGTTAAAATCAAAAGTCCCATTTTTGGGCCATCTTGACCCAATTCAAACTGTGGCCATGCCACGTTACAAAAATGAATGAGGCATTTAGGATGCAGATCCTAGGACAGGCCCAGTTTAGCCAGGTTGGCGAGCAGGCACCCTAGAGGTGTGCTCGGATCAGGTTTAGAATTTTGATTACCCATGCTCAATGCCTGAGGTCAGTAGCCGGGGCTAAAACCAGTCAGATATACGGATGGACAGAGGGATGGTAGGGACATCTCTACTACCTCCCAGGGTCTGGAGAACCCTTCCTGGAAGGGTCGGAGAACAGGGCAATCTCTGACGCGGCCGCGCTTTACAAACAGAGACGCCGGAGGACGACTGTCAGGGATCTGCACAGGGCAGGACTCACTGCTGATGCTGCTGAGCCGGGAAAGCTGCCAAGTGGTCCTGAGCCACGAGAAGGGAGAGGAGGGCACCCTGAGCCGTGGAGGGACAGCAGGATGGAGTGCTCGCTCCTCCCAGGTTTCACGGCACCAAATGTAAGGGTTCACGGCACAGGAAACAAAATCAGAGAGTTAAAGAGCCAGGCAAATCGAAGGTGGTACTTTAATCTGCACACCCAGGTGAGCTATAAGGGCCCCAAAGAGCAGGGCCAGTGAAGTCATGCTGAGAGGGAGTAGAGGCATTTTTCTATACAGTTGTTCAGTGAGAGCTACGGCATGAGCTGTGGGAGTTCCCGCCGTGGGCAGGTCCGTCGTGGGTTCCAGGAAGGAGTCCTTGTCTCCATCTGTCTGGCATGCTGACCTGTTAGGAATTCCAGGGAGGGTCCAGTATCTGCGCCACCATCTGCCTTGTGTATGCATGGGCTCCTGGGCTTCCCTCTGACCTAACAACCCCCACTATCCTGTTTGCTCTGGGCAAATTCAGTAAATGGCCTGGCCACCTAGGTTTCTTTTCCCATTAAATTAAATTAAAGGCATGCTTAATAGACTAACAATAAACACATTAAACCAAACAAGATGAACAGATAAAACCACAACAAATAATCACCCATAACACATAGACAACTCTTAATAAATCAGAGTTCTTTTCATAAATCTTTTCCTATTCCACTCTCCATAGCATTGACTAGCCTTTAAAGTTATTTTACCTAAAATCTGCCTGTCCCAAGGCATCATATGGTAATTTTCAGAGAAAGCCTCAAAGAGTCCCCTGCGAGAGAGCTGACAGCTCTATCCTCTCTAGCTGCCGAGCCTTTCTACACTAGAGGCGGAGGATCCTGCGGGGCTTTTTTAGTTATTACAGACTTTTGATCCCCAATATGAATTAGGCATTTTGCAATTTGAACAAGAACCCACATAATTAAAAATGACAAGGGCGCTCATTTTCCTTGAGCCTGATTTAAGAGAGTACCCTTTGACATTTCAATTTCTCTATCCTTGAGTATACAAGCTGTAAATTTATGATAATATTTTTGCCTTTAGTCAAATTCTTGCCCATTATAACCTGGGTCGAAACAGAAGACATCCTTGCCAGCTTTGGATCAGGACTTCCAAAGCTGGTGCAAGCTTTATGCACAGTGAATCTCTCCACCTTTTTCCGGTGATCCCAACCTTTACCTGTGAACTTCCTTTTTCGCTCCAGCGAATCTTCTTCTCCAATCCCTGTCTCAGGCTCCATAAATGCCTCAACCTTTTTTTTAAATTGTTTTATTGCTTAAAGTATTACAAAGAGTATTACATATGTCTCCTTTTTATTTCACCCCTTGACCTTCCCCTAGCCTCCCATACACCCCAGTGTCTTGTGTCCATTGGTTATGCTTATATGCATGCATACAAGACCTTCAGTTGATCTCTTACCCCCCCCCCAACCCTCCTCAGCCTTCCCGCTGTAGTTTGACAGTCTGTTCGATGTTGCTCTGCCTCTGTATCTATTTTTGTTCATCAGTTTATAATGGTCTTTATTATCCATAAATGAGTGAGATCATGTGGTATTTTTCTTTCATTGACTGGCTTATTTCACTTAGCATAATGCTCTCCAGTTCCATCCATGCTGTTGCAAATGGTAAGAATTCCTTCTTTTTTACAGCAGCATAGTATTCCATCGTGTAGATGTACCACAGTTTTCTAATCCATTCATCTACTGATGGGCACTTAGGCTGTTTCCAAATCTTAGCTATGGTGAATTGTGCTGCTATGAACATAGGGGTGCATATATCCTTTCTGATTGGTGTTTCTGGTTTCTTGGGATATATTCCTAGAAGTGGGATCACAGGGTCAAATGGGAGTTCCATGTTTTGTTTTTTGAGGAAACTCCATACTGTCTTCCATAGTGGCTGCACCAGTCTGCATTCCCACCAGCAGTGCACAAGTGTTCCTTTTTCTCCACATCCTCTCCAGCACTTGTCGTTTGTTGATTTGTTGATGATAGCCATTCTGACAGGTGTGAAATGGTACCTCATTGTTGTTTTGATTTGCATCTCTCGGATGATTAGCGACTTTGAGCATGTTTTCATATGTCTCTTGGCTTTCTGAATGTCCTCTTTTAAAAGGTGTCTATTTAGGTCCTTTGCCCATTTTTTGATTGGATTGTTTATCTTCCTTTTGTTAAGTTGTATGAGTTCCCTATAAATGTTGGAGATTAAACCCTTATCGGTGATAACATTGGCAAATATGTTCTCCCATGCAGTGAGCAATGCCTCAACCTTTTGCAGCAAGGCTTCAGGAATCTGGAAGGGGCTGCAACATAAATTGATACACTAGACAAGAAATATAAATTTAGAAGGCATAGGGGAAAGGCAGGCGAAGGCCTCACACTCTATTGGAGTGAGCTCCCAGAATCTCAGGACCCATGGCCTTTTAGTTTCTAGAATATACATTTGCCCTTTAGCAAAGCAAACAGATATCAATAGTAAGGTTTGGTAAACAATAAAGGATTATCAGCTTAGGTGATTGCCTTCACCCACTTGGCCAGCACCAAGGTAATATAATGCTGATTTTCAGCCCTGCTGAATATCAAAGTCCATCAGTCTTCTGATGAATTTTCCCATTAATTATGACCTGCAGGTCTTAGCCTCCAGGAGCCAGTGAAATTTGAATACTGCTATTGATCAGTTGCATCCACATTGTGCATGTTCTAAAAGTTCAGATAGCTGGAAGAAACCGTTTCCTTTATATCAGTAGAGAATGGGTAAAGTATAAATCTCCCTCACTCCACAAACACATACACAGAGACATTCTTCTAGATTCTGTTAAATATTTATAACCCTCTCACTGTCTTCTTTTCCAGAAAGTGCAAGGAAAAATTTATCCTGGATGAGTATTACAGGAAGTTGGGGGGAATGCAGAAATTAAAAAAAAAACACAGAAATAATATCTATCTCTTATATTCAGGGCATGTAATAATTCACAAAGAGCTTTTACATATATTTTCAACTGAAAAGGCAGGTCAAGATTATTCAATCCAACTCAGCTGGAAAACAGACCTAAGAAGGTCAAGTGAATTACTTAAATTCACGAGACTGGTTAATATCATCCCTAAGAACCAAAGAAAAAGGAGAGGAAAGCAGGGGATACATTTTAAAGGAGCAACAAGTTTAAATTTGGGGAAAGATGGTTAGGTCTTAAAGGGAGGTACATTTAGAAAGATGAACAACACCTCCAATGCTTGAACCAAGAACAGGACATTCTTTTGAGTTTGGGTAGCTTGATATGAATTTCAGGCACCAGGAGGCTATGCACCTGTGTTGTCTAAACGGTAAGTATGCTGCCCTGTAGCACTTATAAAGACTCATGAAAAAAGTATGCTGCATGATAACTCAGAACAGAAAGCAGAAGATAAAGACGGCTGTGTCCCTGGGTTTTAGGAGCAAATGTCAGGACACTTGTGAGTGGCAACATTAAATTTAGTAGGAGTTATGTGACTTCTATAGCCCAGCACCTGTGTACAAACATATATAAATCATATATACATGAAACCATTGACAACTGGAAAGTACCCCCTACCCTTCACACAATGTCCCATGTGGAGGAGACTAGCAAAAATGGTGAATTCTTGGTAGCACCTGACATGAACTTTGTTCCTAATTAAGCACATTACAACATTTATTGAGTGGATATTTGTATGCCCCCTGCCATGCCTACTGTTCAAGTTACATGGATTCACAAACTTCAGTTGCACCATTTGCCTATTTAGGATCCTGGTATTCAAGGATTTTCAAGATCTACCTCTGAACTACTGGCCCAGCCTTAACTTCCAATAATCTCCAACATAAACCCAAGTGTTTGCACCCAATGCATCTGCTCCTTGTTTCCTGAATATCCATGCATAGCTCTACTTCCTCACATTTGCTGATGCCGTTTACCTGACTTGGCACCAAATGAAAGCTCTGTTTACACTAGTAAATTTCTCTCCTTTTACCTCTTTTTTAATTACAATAGAATGGGTATGCAACACTGTAAGTTTAAGGCATAAAACATGTTGATTTGATATCTTTATATATTGAATTATCATCTGTCACGTCACATAGTTATCATTTCCTTTTTGTGGTGAGAACATTTGAGATATAGTCACTTGATCTCACTCATATGTGGAATCTAACGAACAAAATAAACTGATGAACAAAATAGATCCAGAGACATAGAAACATAGAAAAGACTGTCTAGTCTCAGAGGGAAGGCATGAGAGGGTGGGAAGAGATATAGCAAAGAACTTGTATGCATATATGCTTAACCCATGGTCACTGACAATCGGGTGGTGAAGGCCTGAGGTGGAGGGCAGGGGTGTGCTAGAAGAGGTCAAATGAGGAGGGGGGGGGAATGGGAACATCTGTAATACTTTCAACAATAAAGATATTTTAAAAGATATAGTCACTTAGAAATTTTCAAGTGTATAATACAGTATTGTTAACTATAATCACAGTGCTGTGCATTTAATTTCCAGAACCTATTTACCTTCTTAACTGCAACTTTGTACCCTGTGACCAATATATTCCAAATTTCCCCATGCTCCAGCCCCTAGTGACCGGTATTCTACTCTGTTTGTACAAGTTTGGCTTTTTAATATTCCATTCTAAGCAATATCATACAGTATTTGTCTTTCTCTGT
>NW_005370153.1:244754-246159 GCF_000412655.1 Myotis brandtii
AATGCCTTCTAAATTCATATTTCTTGTATAGTATTTTCATTTGTGCATTGGCCCCTCCTTCAGATCCTGAACCCCGTTGCTAAGGTTGTGGCAAGAGAGGAAGGGAGAGTGATAGAGAAACACTGATCACTTACCACCCCTATGCGCCCAGACTGGGGATCAGTCCTGCAACCTAGGTGTGTGTTCTGACCAGGAATTGAACCAACAGCACTTTGTTTGTTTGTTTGTATTTTTTAATATATATTTTATTGATTTTTTACAGAGAGGAAGGGAGAAGGAGAGGGATACAGAGTTAGAAACATCAATTCAGCTGCCTCTTGCACGCCCCCTACTGGGGATGTGCCTGCAACCCAGGTACATGCCTTGACCGGAATCGAACCTGGGACCCTTCAGTCCAAAGGCCGATGCTCTATCCGCTGAGCCAAACCGGTTAGGGCAAACCAACAGCACTTTGGTGTATTGAATGATGCTCTAACCAACTGAGCCACCCAGACACGGCCAAGTGTAATATTTTAATGCTATAATTTACCTTTGCATCATGAGTTCAGTGGTTTCTTGTTTTATGTTTAAGAATTCTAACCTTTATGCTAGATTACTTCTGTTTTCCCTTCCTTCAATAATTAAAGTCCATGGGTGATAAGCACAAGCCTGGTGCTTATCACACATAGAGTCAATGACTCACTTTGTCTTTCTCACCAAGTAACAATTACTAGAATTTTCCTCTCATTTTTGAAGCCACTAATTTAATATTTGGTGTCTATCAGGTATAGTTTTCCTGAATTAATTTCCTGCATTTATTCTCTAACCTGCCTAGATAACTATGAATTAATTTCTAGATATTTAGAAGTAATGTGGAGTTTGTCCATTGTCCAAAACAGCACTTGAAGTCTACAGATTCACAAGTTCCCACCTTAGAGGGATCCTTTTGCCTCTGAGCCTTTTAATTCTCAGCTTTATGTTACAATCTACCACACAACAAGTGTCACTTCCACACCAGCAAACACTGGATACTCAAGAATGTGGTCCCAGAATCGAGATAGAAAAACACCTGGCTTCATGAAGGTGCTATGGTAGTTGTTTTGGCAACTACAAACCCAATTTTCCTCTGCTGAGATTACAAAGGCTAGAAGGACCAGTTGCCTCAAACAGCTCAGAGTGTGGACACAGGTCTTCACCACAGACCACTGGCTGCTTAGCTCAGGCTCAGAGTCTGGGGGATGGGCTTTGAGCAGCATGAGCACGTGACCGGGATGGTGCAGCAAAGGCCATGCTATGCTGCTGGAGAAGGAAGCAGCTGGCAGGTGCAGTCGCTTCAGCAGGTGCCTAACAGATCAGATCACCCTTCATCCACTGGCGTCAGACTTCCTTCAAGCCCACAGATTCTTCCAGAAATATCTAATGGGCA
>NW_005370153.1:249296-253432 GCF_000412655.1 Myotis brandtii
GGTGGTTTCTTGAGTTGAAGAATTTGACAGGCAGCTATGAAGTGGTCTGTATTGGAGGGTGATACTTGAAGGTCTGGGGTTCCAGCAATTTTGTGGGGAGAATCTCAGAGTAAGGACTTTTCTTTATTAATTTTTTTATTGCCACTCATAGTTTGGTTGCTGCATCTACCCACAGCTCCTGTGGAAGCTGGGGAGACAGGGATTCTGAAGTTGTCATGATTACAGCACTCAGTTAGCAAAATAGATATAGCACCCAGGACATGAAGGAACAGTGAAGGATTTGTCTTTCCTGCGGTTCAAATTGTAGGTTAAAAGAATGAGGCTATCATTTACAGGAGATGGGGAAATAAGTTAAAGACAAGACACCTCACAGAGATAAAGAGGAATCAATGGCATGGTTAAGAAACAGGCATTTCACTTAAGGGAATAATCAAATAACCTCACAAGCAAAAATTCACATTCAAATAACATTTCCCTCCATCCCAGGTCTGATAACAAACCAGCAAGCAAAGCATAAGCAAATTCTGCAGATAGGAACATGCAAAATCAAAATTCAGCTAAGGGAAATTTGCATCCATATAGAGGTATTTTCTTGCATGAGACAATAGTGAGGCCAGGAATGTATTTTCTACTTGGAAATTATTGCAGATTCTGGGTCTGTGAGCAGGAAGATACTTTGCAGGGGAAGAATGATACCCAACCAACTCACTGTTTTCTTCATGACCATCTATCTGCTCGAGTCCTTGACAATAATTGTGCAGAGCAGCTTAATTGTTGCGGTGCTGAGCAGAGAGTGGGTGCAGGTCAAAAGGCTGTCACCTGTGGACATGATTCTCATCAGCCTGGGCGTCTGCCGCTTCTGTCTACAGTGGTCTTCAGTGCTGCACAACTTTTGCTCCTATTTCAACCCTGACAATGAACTTTGGTACATAGGAATCATCTGGGAATTCACTAATACTCTTGCATTCTGGTTAACCAGCTTGCTTGCTGTCGTCTACTGTGTCAAAGTCTCTTCCTTCACCTACGCCATCTTCCTCTGGCTGAGGTGGAGAATTTTGAGGTTGGTTCCCTGGCTGTTGCTGGGCTCTCTGATGATATCCTGTGTGACAATCATTGATTCAGCTCTTAGAGTTGTCTTCATCAAGAGTCAGTTAATCTCCAGGATGCAATTACCTGGAAACAACACGGA
Organism: Myotis brandtii; assembly: GCF_000412655.1. Taxonomy (NCBI): domain Eukaryota; kingdom Metazoa; phylum Chordata; class Mammalia; order Chiroptera; family Vespertilionidae; genus Myotis; species Myotis brandtii. The sequence goes on from NW_005370153.1 coordinate 250,486, forward strand.
GACTGAGACACTTATTTCATTCCTGGAGAAAAATTATGAACATCCACTTCTGGCAATGTCGTTCATTCCTTTCCTCCTGTTCCTGACCTCCACCATCTTGCTCATAGCCTCATTGTGCCAACACTTGAGGCAGATACGACATCATGACACTGGCCACAGCAACTCCAGCATGAAAGCTCATGCCACTGCCCTAAGGTTTCTTGCCTTCTTCCTCATATTTTTCACCTCTTACTTTTTGACCATAATCATCTTTAGTACATACAACCTAACGCATAAGAGTTACTCGTTCTGGGCCAGCGAAACTATCATCTATGCTACAGTTTCTATTCATTTAACTTCACTAATGCTGAGTAGTCCTGCATTGAAAAGGGTTTTAAAGGTAAGCTGCTGTGGACCAAAGCTGCCTGAGGCTCCAGGTACAACAAGAACCTGAACAAATGGGAGCTTGCATTGATGCAACTAATACCAAGAACCAGCTCTACTCTTCACAATCCTGTGATAGTAATGTTCCGTAAATGCAAGCAAGCTCAAGCAAGCCTCATTCTCTTCTATTCCCACAGCCATTCATCTATAAATAGCCCGTCTTTCCCTATTCTATGCCACTCCTATCTTTTCCTCTCCACAGTCCCCATGTTGGTCACAACTTTCTCATGACTTCCCCATCTCTCCTCAGTCTTCTCTATCTCTGGAGTTTTACTCCCAGTGTATTCTACACAAGAGAGCCAAAATCATGATGTCCATTCATTATATTTATTTTATCCTTTTCATGACTGCCAATCACTTCACACATTAATAGAAATAGCTTCCCCACAATAATGTATTGCCTACACCCTGAAGGTTCTCCATGCTAAGGTCTCAATTAATCAATTTTTCTAAATTTAGTCAAGAAAATGTCTGGCCATCTTCCTTTCTCTCTGTTCTTTCTGGACCTTTATCCAATGGCATAACTTTTCTTATTTGTTTCTCTTCCACACAATGTGATTTTATTCCTTTAAAACGCAAGTCAAAACTTAACTCTTCTTTCATTTTCATTTGTCAAGACATTATATTCTCCCCAGAACAGCAAACTACATACCCAATCTAGATTCTTCCTAGAACATCTCCAAATATTGGCAACTTAACTGCCTCAATTGCATATGGTTTCCATTGGCAGGATTCTTGCCTCTCAATTGTACTACAATTTGGAATAAGCTATCTAGAAATATTCCCAGATTGCGACTTAGCTGGTTTTCTTCCAGATATAACCCAGATGTCATCTGGGAACTCTTCTTACTTCATAAAATCTGAGTGACATTGGCTTAAACTCTCTATACTCTTCTCTTTCTTCCTCTGCAACAGTTCAAAATCCTCCCATATTGACAAGAATATAGGAACCATATAGTAATCAATTATAAACCACTGATGGGACTTTTCTGTGCTTCATAAGTCCTTTTCCGCTTCCCCAATCCCCTATTCCCTTCAGCTTATCTCAAACGCTTTTTCTTTAGGACTCCGTCTCATCATCTCCCCATGGCATCTCTCTCATCATTTTGGTCCTCTTCACCCTCACCTACTAGCAAAAAGGATCTTGGTCACAGCCAACTGCCAGGCTTTTGTGTCTCAGCTTCCATCGCCCTCAGGCACTTATTACTGTGTTTTTCCTAAAGACAGCTTCATCTCTTAAGGCTTCCTGGTGCCAGAAGTTAAGTATATAATTTTTATTCCTCATTCATATATCTATTGGGCATATCTGGTAAACTGAACTTCTGGATCTGCCATTAGAAGACTGAAACACATCCGGAGAGAAAACCATCGTATGGGGAAAGGAATGCAGGTATTTCAAGCTTGACTATGAAAGGAACACTTAGGCCCTGGGGTGGAAATTTCTGATCTGGTCTTGTGTACCACTCTGATTTATCTCCCTGTCAAGTCATCGCTTGAGTTAATACTTGAAACTGAGCATGTGAAATATAAGTACAAATGGAAAGGCCACTTTAACAAATAACACTGTGCCAATTGGCACATGTCAGCAGCATCTTTAGCATTGCATAGAAAGGGGAAGTAAAGCCTATTTTCCCATTTCACAGCAGCTCGCCATGCAGCCTTGGCATCTCCCAATCTCCAGTGGTTGAACTATAGTAGAAGGTGGAATAGAACCAGGTGGATGCAGTGATGTCTGTGGAGCAGAGTCATAACTAGATGATGTGGGAATGAGGAGAAATAAAAGGTAGATACCAGCATTGAGTTATATTCCCAGAGACTTCTGGGAATGCTTACTAGGCTGGTGAGGAGGTAGGTTGCAAGAGTTTAGTGTCCTGACAGAGTAAGTGGGACAGAGTCCAGTAGCCGCAACCTTTCCCAGCAGGGGTTCAGGAATCTGGAGAAGGGGCTGCAACATAAATGGATACACTACACAAGAAATATAAATTTAGAAGGCATGGGGGAAAGCCAGGCGGAGGCCTCACCCAAGATTTTCACTAGGCTCCCTAAATCTCCCTACCCACGGCTTTTTATTTTCTAGAATATATATTTGCCATTTAGCAAAGCAAACAGACATAAATGGTAAGGTTTGATAAACAATAAAGAATTATCAGCTTAGGAGATCGCCTTCAGCCTTTGGCCAGCAGCAGGGTAATATAATGCTGATTTTTCAGCCCTGCTGAATATCAAAGTCCATCAGCCTTCTGAGGACTTCTCCCATTTATTATGACCTGCTGGTCTTAACAACAGCATATCTCCCTTTTTGTTTTAATAAACTTAACAAGAATGTATGCCATTTGCAGAGCTCAGGTCTTTTTAAGATTTTTAAATTCAATTGAAATGATTGAATTCTATCATGTCCTTTTAAAATTGTTGTCAGGCATCAAAGGAACTAGTTTGCAGTAAGCTCCCTTTTGGGCCATCAATTCTTTGAGTCCCCTTTCCAATCACTGTCCAAGTTTTTATGGGTTCCCTTCTCAATCACTGT
>NW_005370153.1:253974-254589 GCF_000412655.1 Myotis brandtii
TCATTCAGAACCATGGGAAAGCTGGCCCAGTGGAAGCTCTACAACTGGAAGGAAAGAAAGAAGAGCATTGAGACTGAGTAGGTTGTGCAGAGGCTCCAAGAATGGAGGTACAGAGTCGTGCGCCAGCTGGCTGTAACTGGATGCCCGGTTTTTTTCAATCAGAAGGGGATGCAGACTCTCAAATCCACTGAGCGTGTTTACGGCGGGATCCTGAGGTCCCAGACCCCTACAGGGAGAGGCGAAACAGCCTTGGAAAGGGTCGGAGAGCGAGAGTGACTGTCTCGAGGAGCTGCTCGCCGGCACTCGGGGACGCGGGTCGCTGAGTCGCAGAGAGGCGAGGAGACACGGAGACGCCATTGCCACTTGCTCCGCCCTGGTGATTCCAGGGGACCCAGCCCTACTCAATTTACACCCCCACCCAAGCTGTGCTAGTGGCACAAAGAGAACCACCGGCACTTTTGCAACCCAGCCCAGCAGAATGTAGATTTCAATTCCTCGCATACATAAGGGACACACTCAAGAAGCAGAACCAGGTTCAGAGGAAGCCGGAGCCGGACACGGCTGGGCTGGTGACGTGGAACCGCTGTACCAGCAAACGCACAGGCAGGTCCACCA
>NW_005370153.1:260517-274119 GCF_000412655.1 Myotis brandtii
AGGCATTTTGCAATTTGAACAAGAACCCACATAATTAAAAATGACAAGGGCGCTCATTTTCCTTGAGCCTGATTTAAGAGAGTACCCTTAGACATTTCAATTTCTCTATCCTTGAGTATACAAACTGTAAATTTATGATGATATTTTTGCCTTTTAGTCAAATTCTTGCCCATTATAACCTGGCTTGAAATAAAAGACATCCTTGCCCATTTTGGATCCTGACTTCCAAAGCTGGTGTGAGCTTTATATGCAGTGAATCTCCCCGCCTTTTTCTGGTGATCCCCACCTTTACCACTGAACTTCCTTTTTCCCTCCAGCGAATCTTCTTCTCCAGTCCCTGTCTTGGGAGCCATAAATGCCATAAGCTTTAGCAGCAAGGGTTCAGGAATCTGGACAAGGGGCTGCAACATAAATGGATACACTACACAAGAAATATAAATTTAGAAGGCATGGGGGAAAGCCAGGTGGAGGCCTCGCCCTCTATTGGAGTGAGCTCCCCAAATCTCTGGACCCATGGCTTTTTATTTTCTAGAATATACATTTGCCCTTTAGCAAAGCAAACAGATATCAATGGTAAGGTTTGGTAAACAATAAAGGATTATCAGCTTAGGGGATCACCTTCAGCCAGTTGGCCAGCAGCAGGGTAATATAATGCTGATTTTTCAGCCCTGCTGAATATCAAAGTCCATCAGTCTTCTGAGGACTTCTCCCATTTATTATGACCTGCTGGTCTTAGCCTCCAGCAGCCAGTGAAATTTGAATTACTTCTATTGATCATTTGCATCCACATTGTGCATGTTCTAAAATCTCAGATAGCTGGAAGAACCCGTTTCCTTTACATAAGTAGAGAAAGGGGAAAGTATGAATCTCCCTCCCTCCACCACTGCATACAAAGAGACACTCTTCCAGAATCTGTTAAATATTTGTAATCCTCTCACTGTCTTCTTTTCCATAAAGTGCAAGGGAAAACTAATCCTGGATGAATATAAGAGGAAGTTGGGGAGAATCCAGAAATTAAAAAGACAAACAGAAATAATATCTATCTCTTATCATTGGTGCATCTAATAATTCACAAAGAGCTTTTACATATATTTTCAACTGAAAAGGCAGGTCAAGATTATTCAATCCAACTCAGCTGGAAAACAGACCTAAGAAGGTCAAGTGAATTACTTAAATTCACGAGACTGGTTAATATCATCCCTAAGAACCAAAGAAAAAGGAGAGGAAAGCAGGGGATACATTTTAAAGGAGCAACAAGTTTAAATTTGGGTAAAGATAGTTAAGTCTTAAAGGAGGTGCTTTTAGAAAGATGAACAGCACCTCCAATGCTTGAACCAAGAACAGGACATTCTTTTGAGTTTGAGTAGCTTGATATGAATTTCAGGCACCAAGAGGCTATGCACCTGTGTTGTCTAAACAGTAAGTATGCTGCCCTGTAACACTTATTAACACTCATACAATAAGTGTGGTGCATGATAACTCAGAATAGAGAGCAGAAGATAAAGACAGCTGTGTCCTGGGTTTTAGGAGCAAGTCTTGGGACACTTATGAGTGGCAACGTTTAATTTAGTAGGAGTTATGTAACTTCTATAGCCCAGCACCTGTGTACAAACATATATAAATCATATATACATGAAACCATTGACAACTGGAAAGTACCCCCTACCCTTCACACAATGTCCCATGTGGAGGAGACTAGCAAAAATGGTGAATTCTTGGTAGCACCTGACATGAAGTGTGTTCCTAATTAAGCACATTACAACATTTATTGAGGGGAAATTTATCCCCCCTGCCATGCCTACTGTTCATGTTATATGGATTCACAAACTTCAGCTGCACCATTTGCCTATTTAGGATCCTGGTATTCAAGGATTTTCAAGATCTACCTCTGAACTACTGGCCCAGCCTTAACTTCCAATAATCTCCAACATAAACCCAAGTGTTTGCACCCAATGCATCTGCTCCTTGTTTCCTGAATATCCATGCATAACTCTACTTCCTCACATTTGCTGATGCCATTTACTTCTTGACTCACCAAATGTAAGCTCTGTTACACTAGTAAATTTCTCTTCCTTTTACCTCTTTTTTTTATTACAATATAATGGATATGCAACACTGTAAGTTTAAGGCATACAACATGTTGATTTGATATCCTTATATATCAAATTATCATCTGTCACATCACATAGTTATCATTTTTTTTGTGATGAGAATATTTGAGATATGGTCACCTGATTTCACTCATATGTGGAATCTAATGAACAAAATAAACTGATGAACATAATAGATCCAGAGACATAGAAACATAGAAAAGACTGTCTAGTCTCAGAGGGAAGGCATGAGAGGGTGGGAAGAGATATAGCAAAGAACTTGTATGCATATATGCTTAACCCATGGTCACTGACAATAGGGTGGTGAAGGCCTGAGGTGGAGGGCAGGGGTGTGCTAGAAGAGGTCAAATGGGGGGAAAATGGGAACATCTGTAATACTTTCAACAATAAAGATATTTTAAAAGATATAGTCACTTAGCAATTTTCAAGTGTATAATATAGTATTGTTAACTATAATCACAGTGCTGTGCATTTAATTTCCAGAACCTATTTACCTTCTTAACTGCAACTTTGTACCCTGTGACCAATATATTCCAAATTTCCCCATGCTCCAGCCCCTAGTGACCGGTATTCTACTCTGTTTGTACAAGTTTGAATTTTTTATATTCCAAATCTAAGCAATATCATACAGTATTTGTCTTTCTCTGTCTGATATACTTCAATTAGCATAATATCATACTGTTGCAAATAATAGTATTTATTCCCTTCTTTATCAAGGCTGAATAATATTTGTGTGTGTGAATGTGTGTGTTTGTGTGTGTGTTTGTGTGTGCATATGTGTGTGTGTGTGTGTATAAGAGAGAGAAAGAAAGAGAGAGAGCTCCATAAGTTGAGAATAGGAAAATAACCAATTTTGGTAGGAATTAAATTGAATCTATAGATGGCTTTGGGTAATATGGGCATTTTAGCAATATTAATTCTTCCAATTCATGTCTGTTGAGATAGTGGTGGTTCAAGGCAATTTCCTAACCTGATAATCTTTTTACTATTTACCAAATTTTACCTTTGATATGCCTGTATGCATTGCTAAAGGGCAAATCTGTATTCAAGTAAATAAATAGTGAACCATGCCAGAAGTTGGTGTGCCTCTTCAAGAAAAAGGTCTCTACCTGGCCCTAATGCCTTCTAAATTCATATTTCTTGTATAGTATTTTCATTTGTGCGTTGGCCCTTCCTTCAGATCCTGACCCCCCCATTGCTAATGTTGTGGCAAGAGAGGAAGGAAGAGGGATAGAGAGAGAAACATTGATCACTTACCAACCCTATGCGCCCAGACTGGGGATCAGTCCTGCAACCTAGGTGTGTGTTCTGACCAGGAATTGAACCAACAACACTTTGTTGTATTGGATGATGCTCCAACCAACTGAGTCACCTGGACACGGCCAAGTGTAATATCTTAAAGCTATAGTTTACCTTTGCATCATGAGTTCAGTGGTTTCTTGTTTTATGTTTAAGAATTCTAACCTTTATGCTAGATTACTTCTGTTTTCCCTTCCTTCAATAATTAAAGTCCATGGGTGATAAGCACAAGCCTGGTGCTTATCACACATAGAGTCAATAACTCACTTTGTTTTTCTCACCAAGTAACAATTAGTAGAATACTCCTCTCATTTTTGGAGCCACTAATTCAATATTTGGTGTCTATCCGGTATAGTTTTTCTGAATTCATTTCCTGAATTTGTTCTCTAGCTTACCTAGATAGCTATGAATTAATTTCTAGATATTTAGAAGTAATGTGCAGTTTGTCCATTGTCCAAAACAGCACATGAAGTCTACAGATTCACAAGTTCCCTACTTATGGGGATCCTTTTGCCTCTGAGCCTTTTAATTCTCAGCTTTATGTTACAATCTACCACACAACAAGGGTTCACTTCCACACCAGCAACACAGGATACTCAAGAATGTGGTCCCAGAATCGAGATAGAAAAACACCTTCATGAAGGTGCTATGGTAGTAGTTTGGGCAACTACAAACCCAGTTTTCCTCTGCTGAGATTACAAGGGCTAGAAGGACAAGTTGCCTCAAACAGCTCAGAGTGTGGACACAGGTCTTCACCACAGACCACTGGCTGCTTAGCTCAGGCTCAGGGTCTGGGGGATGGGCTTAGAGCAGTATGAGCACGTGACAGGGATGGTGCAGCAAAGTCCATGCAATGCTGCTGGAGAAGGAAGCAGCTGGCAGGTGCAGTCGCTTCAGCAGGTGCCTAACAGATCAGATCACCCTTCATCCACTGGCGTCAGACTTCCTTCAAGCCCACAGATTCTTCCAGAAATATCTAATGGGCATTTTCTAGAAGAGTGCAATTTTACAAAACCAGATTACACCAGATTGCATGGCATTTTATGTTAACACCATCAGTGGTCGATTTGTCTCCACAGTCTGGTCAGAGAAAGGTAAGCACAAAGGTAATAAATTGAAGAAAAAAAAAAGTGTGCAAGGCTTCTAGGCCTTTCTATTCAATAGGATTAATTTTTTTCAATTGTTTACTCTTTTATTTTGAGCAGTGTGAGAAGTCACAGAAAGAGCTTAGCTATGTAATGAGAAAATAAATCAAAGCAGTGATATTAATGGGATAAGAACAATTTCCAAAGATATAAAAAGGTCAACTCTTTTCAACTGAAGGTCAATAGCAAATCATGCCGCACCTCGATGTACAGAGTGCAATGGGGTGTGTGCAGTAGTTTCTTGAGTTGAAAAATTTGACAGGAAGCTATGAAGTGGTCTGTATTGGAGGGTGATACTTGAAGGTCTGGGGTTCCAGCAATTTTGTGGGGAGAATCTCAGAGTAAGGACTTTTCTTTATTACTTTTTTATTGACACTCATACTTTGGTTGCTGCATCTACGCACAGCTCCTGTGGAAGCTGGGGAGACAGGGATTCTGAAGTTGTCATGATTACAGCACTCAGTTAGCAAAATAGATATAGCACCCAGGATAGGAAAAAACACTGAAGGATTTGTCTTCTCCGCTGTTCAAATTGTAGGTTAAAAGGATGAGGCTATCATTTAAAGGAGATGGGGAAATAAGTTAAAGACAAGACACCTCACAGAGATAAAGAGGAATCAATGGCATGGTTAAGAAACAGGCATTTCACTTATGGGAATAATCAAATAACCTCACGAGCAAAAATCCACATTCAAATAACATTTACCTGCATCCCAGGTCTGATAACAAACCAGCAAGCAAAGCATAAGCAAATTCTGCAGATAGGAACATGCAAAATCAAAATTCAGCTAGGGTTAATTTGCATCTGTAGAGAGGTACTTTCTTGCATGACACAATAGTGAGGCCAGGAATGTATTTTCTACTTGGAAATTATTGCAGAGGTTCTGGGTCTGTGAGCAGGAAGATACTTTGGAGTGGAAGAATGATACCCAACCAACTCACTGTTTTCTTCATGACCATCTATCTGCTCGAGTCCTTGACAATAATTGTGCAGAGCATCTTAATTGTTGCGGTGCTGAGCAGAGAGTGGGTGCAGGTCAAAAGGCTGTCACCTGTGGACATGATTCTCATCAGCCTAGGCATCTGTCACTTCTGTCTACAGTGGTCATCAGTGCTGTACAACTTATTCTACTATTTCAACCCTGAAGATGACCTTTGGTACATAGCAACCATCTGGGAATTTACTAATACTCTTACATTCTGGTTAACCAGCGTGCTTGCTGTCGTCTACTGTGTCAAAGTCTCTTCCTTCACCTATGCCATCTTCCTCTGGCTGAAGTGGAGAATTTTGAGGTTGGTACCCTGGCTGTTGCTGGGCTCTCTGATGATATCCTGTGTGACAATCATTGTTTCAGCTCTTAGAGGTGTCTTCATCAAGAGACATTTAATCGCCATGATGCAATTACCTGGAAACAATACGGAGACTGAGTCACTTAGGACATTCATAGAGAAAAATTACGTATATCAGCGTCTGGCAATGTTGTTCATTCCTTTCCTCCTGTTCCTGGCCTCCACCATCTTGCTCATAGCCTCATTGTGCCAACACTTGAGGCAGATACGACATCATGACACTGGCCACAGCAACTTCAGCATGAAAGCTCATGCCACTGCCCTGAGATTTCTTGCCTTCTTCCTCATATTTTTCACCTCTTACTTTTTGACCATAATCATCTCCACTACATATTACCTAAGGTATAAGAGTTACTGGTTCTGGGCCGGCGAAACTATTATCTATGCTACAGTCTCTATTCATTTAACTTCACTAATGCTGAGTAGCCCTACGTTTAAAAAGGTATTAAAGGTAAGCTGCTGTGGCCCAAAGCTGCCTGAGGCTCCAAGTACAACAAGACCCTAAGCAAATGGGAGCTTGCATTGATGCAACTAATACCAACAACCAGCTCTACTCTTCACATTCCTATGTGATAGTAATGTTCCTTAAATGCAAGCAAACCCAAGCAAGCCTCGTTCTCTTCCATTCCCACAGCCATTCATCTCTAAACAGCCAGTCTTTCTCTATTCTATGACACTCCTATCTTTTACTCTCTATAGTCCCCAGGTTGTTTGAAACTTTTTCATGACTTCCCCTTCTCTCCTCAGTCTTCTCTATCTGTGGAGTTTACTCCCAGTGTATTCTACACAAGAGAGCCAAAATTATGGTGTCCATACATTACATTTATTTTATCCTTTTCATGACTGCAAACTGCTTCACACCTTAATAGAAATAGCTTCCCCACAATAATTTATTGCCTCCACCCTGAAGGTTCTCCATGCTAAGGTCTCAATTAATCAATTTTTCTAAATTTAGTCAAGAAAATGTCTGGCCATCTTCCTTTCTCTCTGTTCTTTCTGGACCTTTATCCAATGGCATAACTTTTCTTATTTGTTTCTCTTCCACACAATGTGACTTTATTCCTTTAAAACGCAAGTCAAAACTTAACTCTTCTTTCATTTTCATTTGTCAAGACATTATATTCTCCCCAGAACAGCAAACTACATACCCAATCTAGATTCTTCCTAGAACATCTCCAAACATTGGCAACTTAACTGGCTCAATTGCCTATGGTTTCCATTGGCAGGATTCTTGCCTCTCAATTGTACTACAATTTGGAATAAGCTATCTAGAAATATTCCCAGATTGCGACTTAGCTGGTTTTCTTCCAGATATAACCCAGATGTCATCTGGGAACTCTTCTTACTTCATAAAATCTGAGTGACATTGGCTTAAACTCTCTATACTCTTCTCTTTCTTCCTCTGCAACAGTTCAAAATCCTCCCATATTGACAAGAATATAGGAACCATATAGTAATCAATTATAAACCACCTATGGGACTTTTCTGTTCTATAAAATTCCTTTTCCACTTCCCCAATCCCCTATTCCCTTCAGCTTATCTCAAACGCTTTTTCTTTAGGACTCCATCTCACTACCTCCCCATGGCATCTCTCTCATCATTTCTGTCCTCTTCATCCTCACCTACTAGCAACAAAGTATCTTGGTAACAGCCAACTCCCAGGCTTTTGGGTCTCAGCTTCCATCTGTTTCAGGCATTTATTGGGGTGTTTTTCCTAAAGACAGCTTCATCTCTTAAGGCTTCCTGGTGCCAGAAGTTAAGAATATAATTTTTATTCTCCTTTCATATATGTATTGGGCATATCTGGAAACTGAACTTCTGCATCTGCCATTAGAAGACTGAAACACATCCGGAGAGAAAACCATCGTATGGGGAAAGGATTGCAGGTATTTCAAGCTTGACTATGAAAGGAACGCATAGGCCCTAGAGTGGAAATTTCTGATCTGCTCTTGGGTCTACCACTCTGATTTGTCTCCCAGTCAAGTCATCACTTGAGTTAATACTTGAAACTGAGGGTGTGAAATATAAGTACAAACGGAAAGACCACTTTAACCAAAGACACTGTGCCAATTGGCACATCTCAGCAGCATCTTTACAATTGCACAGAAAGGAGAGTAAAGCCTTTTTTCCCATTTTGCAGCAGCATGCCATGCAGGCTTGGCATCTCCCAAGCTCCAGTGGTTGAACTATTGTAAAAGATGGGATGGAACCTGGTGGATGCAGTGAGGTCTGTGAAGCAGAATCATAACTAGATGATGTGGTACTGAGGAGAAATAAAAAGTAGATATAAACATTGAGTTATCTGCCCAGAGACTTCTGGGAATGCTTAGTTGGCTGGTGAGCAGGTGGGTTTCAAGAGTTTAGTATCCTGACAGAGTAAGTGGGACAGAAGCCAGTTGCCGGGACCTTTCTAAGCAAGGGTTCAGGAATCTGAAGAAGGAGCTACAACATAAATGGATACACTACACAAGAAATGTAAATATAGAAGGCATGGGGCAAGGCAGGCAGAGGCCTCACCCACGATTTGCGGTGGGCTCCCCAAATCTCCCTACCCACTGCTTTTTATTTCCAAGTATATACATTTGCCCTTTAGCAAAGCAAACAGATATCAATGGTAAGGTTTGGTAAACAATAAAGAATTATCAGCTTAGGGCAGTGGTTCTCAACCTTCCTAATGCTGGGACACTTTAATACAGTTCCTCATGTTGTGGTGACCCCCAACCATAAAATTATTTTCGTTGCTACTTCATAACTGTAATTTTGCTACTGTTATGAATCTTAATGTAGATACCTGACATGCAGGATATATTTAGGCGACCCCTGTGAAAGGGTCGATCGACCCCCAAAGGGGTCACGACCCACAGGTTGAGATCCGCTGGCTTAAGGCATTGCCTTCAGTCATTTGGCCTGCAGCACGGTAATATAATGCTGATTTTTCAGCCCTGCTGGATATCAAAGTCCATCAGCCTTCTGAGAACTTCTTGCATTTATTATGACCTGCTGTTCTTATCCACTGTTGGGGTCCAACCCCAGCAGGTCCAGGGGTCCCCAAAGGTGTGGACGGAGTCGGCGAAGAAGGAATGACACGGAGACAGCGTTCAGTTGATCAGCAGCCTAGCCAGGATCTCTAGCCAGGATCTCCAGCCAAGTTCTGGTCGGGATCTCCAGCGAAGTTCTGGTTAGGATCTGATCGGGATCTGATTAGGAACTGATGTTTATTATCTTGTTACATCTATATTTATACCAGCCGATTTTAATCCTGTCAATTTCTATTACAAAGGTTAGGGCGTTTCTTATCTCCATTCCAGGGAGTAAAGATTATGTAGCTTAACTACCCGCCTGGCACTTAGTTAAGGGGTTGTATCCCCTCCCTAACCTCGGGGAAAAATCCCCACCTGGGGAAACAACCTTTCTCAGAGAGGTGACCTTGGTTAAAACACATGGCACTAAGGAGAGCAAACATATTAAGAACAATATGCTATATATGCCAGGTCCCTTGAAACATATGCTGTGCAGATGTTTCTTTCCTGCAGCGACTGTGTCAAGCAGCAAGGATGGACCGGCTTCCAGCAAATTCCCCCTTTTTTGTTTTTTAAATGATAGCGCGTGTAAATCAGTGGCCACCTCTCAGATTGGGCTGTTTAAGACTCGGAAGAACACTGGCAAGCAATGACAATAAGCATAGCTATAAACATAGTGGACGGATTGCACAAGGAGCCTTGTTCCTGTAGAAGGTTGCTGGCCTCTTCAGTCAAGGGATTTCAGCTGTCCTCAAGTCAGTGGTTTGGTTGTCCTTGTTGGTCTGGCTAGCGGGCGGCATCACTGGCGATGGGCTTTCCGAAGCGTCAGCGAGTTGAAGGGCTGCATCAAAGGGTCCATCAGGACCGTGGTTGATGGTGGTGTCGGTGTCCGAGGAGGAGTAAGCTATGCCCTCTGGGTCAGCTGATATGGAAGATGGAGGGTAATAGAGAGAAAAAGAACTACAAGGCATGGAAGTGTTTAGAATAAAGAAGGAGGAGAAAGGGAAGAAGGCAGCATCCTGACACAGCCCTTTCCTTCAGCTGCCCCTTTCCCTGTGGTCCAAGGCAGAAATGGGAAATAAGTCCTGTTGCAGTGAGAGGGCAGCTGCTGTCAGCCAGTCTCTGTCTTTACCCCTGCAGCGACTGTGTCAAGCAGCAAGGATGGACCGGCTTCCAGCAATCCACCAGCATATCTCCCTTTTTGTTTTAATAAACTTAACAAGAATGTATGCCATTTGCAGAGCTCTGGTCCTTTTAAGATTTTTAAATTCAATGAAAACAATTGAGTTCTATCATGTCCTTTTAAAATTGTTGTCTAGCATCAAAGGAACTAGTTTGCAGTAAGCTCCCTTTTGGGCCATCAATTCTTTGAGTCCCCTTTCCAATCACTGTCCAAGTTTTTATGGGTTCCCTTCTCAATCACTGTTCCCTGTGACATGACAACAATTATCTTCCAGTTATGGATGGTGGACAAATGGTGGGCAACAGCAATCCAAGTCCAACCTTCTTTAGCTTGGTCCAGCGCAACCTACACCCATGCACATCTGAAGACTTCTAGCATGGCAAGACGTCTTTACCATTCCCCATCTCTGGCCTGTTTCTCCTCTGTCTCATCAGCCTGTTGCTTGGGGCCACTGCTATCTGTGGTTGGAGTAGTTGTCTGTCTGCAGCCTCGGGTACACAGGAAGCAGTTCCTCCATCAGATCCATTGTTGCAGGAATCCACACTGCTTGGAGAAGTTTTCTGGAAATATATAAGCGTATCCTGACCACAGGTTAATAAAGGGACCTTCCATAAACTGAACTCAGGATCTTTTCATTTTGCCAAACCATTTTCCTGTGGCTTATTTTGACACCTTGTGTGTCTTGCCATCAGCATGACAAGTGAAAAAATTTTAAAGTAAAAAAAGTTAAAGTAATTAAACCTTGATGTAATTTACATACAGCAGTTTATTCCACTATTCCCCCTTTTTTGTGTTAACATGTAAGGTCATTTACAACTAAGTTCCCCTGAATATTCACTTATTTCAATTTGCAAATTTTAATCTGTCTGAAATAAGGCTTATTTTCTAACTTTACTTGTCCTTGAGTGTGGACAGTAAATGACACTGATTGAATTTCTGTTTTGAGTCTTTCAGTATAATAATACAAGCTTTGTTAGGGAGGCAAAATGCAAATTATCTACTTTTCTTTTTGAGGCCTAATATGTTGGTTTTTAATAACAGTTTTCCAGATATTTAAAGGGAATCTCCTTTACCTTTTTTTCTCCCAGAATAATTCCAAGCCACATTTAAAGAGTTTCTTTTAAAGACTTTTTCCTTTCTTTTAAAAAGAGCAACAAACTTAGTTGCTTTTCAGATGCTGGCCAATACTGCCCTGCATACATTTTAAGTGACTCTCTTTTCACTTATGGTGACTTATTAATGATCAGCTTTAATGCTTGAATAGTAAGTTTTAGTTTACCGTGTAAATAGTAGCAGAAGAGATTTTAAAATTTCTCCCTTTTATTAAGCTTAAAATTTACTTTTAAACAGTATTCTTTTTGGCTAGTTCTCATTTGCATACATATGCAAATTTTTCCTTTGGCCTTTGTTAGACTCAATTGCTTATAAAAATACTGGCTTCTCATATAACTGAATTTATATGAGACCTTGATTATATTGTAGAAAGCTAATTTATTAAGTAATTAAAGTAGGCATCTTATTGAAAAAGCAAAGCAAGGCCCTAACTGGTTTGGCTCAGTGACTAGAGCATCAGCCTGTGGACTGAAAGATCCCAGGTTCGATTCTCTTGAAGGGCATGTAGCTTGGTTGTGGGCACATCCCAGATAGGATGTGTGCAGGAGGCAGCTGATCAATGTTTCTCTCTCATCGATGTTTCTAACTCTGTCCTTCTCCCTTCCTCTCTGTAAAAATCAATAAAATATATATATTTTTTAAAAAGTAAGCAAACATATATTTGACCCATGAAGTACAGATGCCACCCTACCCCCCAACCTATCTGACAAGCAGTCTGACTGAGGGCTTTAAAATTCTGTTGCTGAATAACCTGGTATTGCTTAAGAAATATTTGGCAATTTTGTCTTGCCCTCCCTTAAAGGTTGAAATCTTTATAATATTTAAAATATATGTATATAAATAAAATATAGTTATTTATTTTTATTTGATAATGCTTCCCTCATGATAGCAAGTATATTAAATTGGCCTAATTAAAAAATGTTTCTTGCCCTCACAGGTTTGGCTCAGTGGATAGAGCATCAGCCTACGGATTGAAGGGTCCCAGGTTCCATTCCGGCTAAGGGCACATTCCTAGGTTGTAGTCTCAATCCACAGTGGGGGGCGTGTAGGAGACAGCCGATCAAAGATTCTCTCTCATCATTGATGTTTCTATCTATCTCTCTAACCCTCTCCTTTCCCCTCTGAAATCAATAAAAGTATATTTTAAAAAAAATTTCTTTTAAGAAGAGAGAATAAATCCTTGAATCATTCCAGGGCCCTTAAAATGTCCCAAGGCCATCTCTTAATTTAAGTCTTGAAATTTAACTTGGAAAGACCATCAAATATATAAAAACCAAATATTATATTATATGCCTTTTATAATTATTCTAAAAGATATTAATTAAATTTAAACTGGTCTTTATATTAAAAATTTGGTTCAGACCATAGAATTGATCCTCTTTTTTTAAATCAGAACATATAAAATATTATATCCTAGGTTGAAATTTTACCACACATAGTACATATAAAGACTACAATATATTGTAAACTCCTAATTTCTATAGAGAAAATATAAGAATTATTTTCTCAAAAATAAATTTGTATACTTTATGCATTTTGATGTCACAACTATATAACTTTTCCTAATTTAATTTGAGCTTTAAACTTTTAGAAGCCTAAATTTTAGGGGGCAAGTTAAATATTTAGCATTTCTCAGATTAGTAGTAGCTTCACATTTTTAAGTGAAAGGGCGAGGGCTACACCCTCCATCTTGCCCCGGATCCTCCATTTTGGGGCAGCAGCCATTAGCCATGTGCTCAGCAAGGAGCTTCTTCCCAGAAGCTGAAGCCTCTGCTAGCCACACCTAGGATTTCTTTAAACTAACCAATGATAATCAAAGGAAGTGCGTGCCATAGACACAACCACATCCTCTGACACCGACTTACGCCTGGCCAATCGGCAGGGCCCACAGTCCTCTCTCCTCCGCTTACTCCAACCCCCCTATAAAACCCCTCTCCCCACAGAGCTCTCTCTCTCTCTCTGGCCCCTGCCACTATGTCGGCGAGTGTGGTGGACGGGGAGCTCGAGCTAGCTCGAATAAAGACTCTTTTGCTTTTGCATCTGACTCAGCTGGCTCCCTGGTGGTCTTTTGGCGATCCTGAAATCTGGGCATAACATCCTATCTAATAAAAGAGAAACATGGTAATTAGCCATACCTCCGCTACCCTTCCCATTGGCTAATCACTGAGATATGCAAATTAACTGCAAACCAAGATGACGGACGGCAGCCAGGCAGCTGACGCGAACAGGGAGGCTTGCTTGCTCCAGTGACGGAGGAAGCCAGGTTCCCCGCCTGCCTTGCTGGCCTCTCAGCTGCTCTCTAAGAAACATTGTAACAAATATAGAAGCTAAACAAAACCCCAGAAACCTGCTTTCAGTCAGCCAGGCTTCAGCCAGCAGGA
>NW_005370153.1:277344-277950 GCF_000412655.1 Myotis brandtii
GGCATATGTCTGAGATTTTGTTGCCTTTGGATTCTTCTAGAATTTTTATGGTTTCCCGTCGTACATTTAAGTCCTTTATCCATTTTGAGTTTATTTTTGTGTATGGTGTAAGTTGGTGGTCTAGTTTCATTTTCTTGCATGTATCTGTCCAATTTTCCCAATACCATTTATTAAGGAGACTGTCTTGACTCTTCTGTATGTTCTTTCCTCCTTTGTCAAATATTAATTGAGCATATTGGTTCAGGTCAATTTCTGGATTCTCTATTCTATTCCATAGATCTACATGTCTGTTTTTGTGCCAGTACCAGGCAGTTTTGAGAACAGTGGCTTTGTAATACAGCTTTATATCAGGTATTGAGATCCAAACTACTTTGTTCTTCTTTCTTAGGATCGTTGCAGCTATTTGGGGTCTTTTTTATTCCAGATGAATTTTTGAAAGTTCATTCTAGGTCTGTGAAATATGCTGTTGGTATTTTAATGGGAAGTGCATTGAATTTATAGATTGTTTTGGTTAGTATGGACATTTTAATGATGTTGCTTCTACCAATCCATGAACATGGGATGTTCTTCCATCTGTTTGTGTCTTCCTCTATCTCTTTTTTCAAC